>NC_142034.1:66910694-67285694 GCF_982192425.1 Myodes glareolus
GGTCAAATAACTCAGGGTAGTGTCACCAAGTCTGGAGAGTCCCACAGACGGACAGAGAAGACGCCAGGAGACAAGGCATGTGCCTCCTGATGAGGAGGTAGAGGGCCACTCGGGGCTCTTGCCATAGGGACCAACTGCAATCTGGCAGGGTCTTTGGGAGAAGCAGGGACCACTGGAACCTGAGCCATAAGCATGCAGCAAGCCAAGGCCAGCATGGGACACTTGCCTGAGCAATCATGGAGGGTGGGGGTGGTAGGAGCACCGCCTTTGGAGACGGAGAAAAGTACAGGACACATGCACTTAAGCGCACGCATGACCAAAACCCCACTGGGGTGTGAACCTGAGTATTAAATCTTGTGGCTTGGTACGTCTTAGGCTGAGAGGCAAGCACCCTGGAATGGGGGTGTTCCAGACACAGGTCACAACTCAAGCAAGGCAAGGAGGCAGAAATGGGGTGTGGCTCACTCTGCGAACAACCAGGGGTCTGACACCCAGGGGTCACTTGCAGAGTAAAATAAAACTAGGAAGCATGGGTTGAGCGCCCTCGGCGTAAGCCTCTTCCTGTCAGGACAAGATGTTTGTTCTTAGGCCAAAGAAAAAAGGTCAGTGTGTCCGACCACGGACTGGCACTGAGATCTTCACCCCAGGGGTCACATGGCGCTCCAATCCCTCCCTCTTCTCTGACAGAACTCTGATTTTGTGCATTTATCCATCCTGCGGGGTTCCACATCTACACGAGTCCTGAAGCTGCAGCCCTCATCTGGGCACAGTGAAGAAATTTACCCCAGGGGGAACAGGCCCAGTATGGTGGAGCCAAAGATGACAGGAGAATGACTATGAGATGGTGCTGGCTGAGCCCCTGAATTAATTCCTTCCACAGCCACCCTTCAACCGGGTTCTTATGTGAAGTAATAAATCTCCTTATCATTTGAATGAGCTGTGCCTCCCATTAATTACAGCTACAAGCAGCCAAAATTATGCGCGGGGCTTCTAGGGGAGATAATCTAAGGAGCCGCCAAGCACTTAGAAGTGATACCGCAGGAAATAAAACTACCTCTACACAGTTGCTGCACCCTCGGGCCCAGAAGATACATGACTCGGGTTACCCCAACAGTCTCCTGGTTCTACAGATGAACACGGGGTCCCCACAGCTGCCTTAACTTCACCTCTCAATCACACAAATCTAACTGCTGTCAGGCTCTAAGGGGAGCTGATCCCAGGGAAGGGAGAGAAAAATGAAAAGAAAATACAATTTAACAGTAGTCTGCAGAGACCGCCAGGTGAGCGAGATTGATTCCACAAAATCTCCATTTGTCTCCCCGGAGTCTTTTCACGGGATCCTATGCTTGGGGCTCCAGGAAAGCAGCGCTGCTCACATGGGCTGTGTGTGTGTGTGTGTGTGTGTGTGTGTGTGTGTGTGTGTGTGTGTGTGCGTTGTGTCTTCAAGAAAGACATCCCTGGGGCTAGAGAGATGGTTTGGCGGTAAAGAGCACTGGCTGCTCTTCCAAAGGACCTAGGTTCAGTTTCCGCTACCCACGTGGCAACTCACGACTCCAGGTTCAAGGAATCCAACACCCTCACACAGATATATATGCAGGCAAAACACCAACGCACATATAAATAAAGAAATAAAGTTTTTAAAAATTTTTAAAAAAGAAAGACATCCCCTCACATGTTCCTGAAGGCCAAGAGTGATCTGCAGGGTAGCAGAGAAGCCTTCTGTGCCCTCTGCAAGCCAGGAGGAAAGGCTGTCTGACCTTGGGGATTGTGACCCTCACAATCAGGAGCGCCAGGGATTGGGATGTGTGTGGGCCTGCCCTGGGGCCTGCAGTCCATCAACTGCTTGAGACAGGTACCTTGGCCTGACCAAAGCTGGAAGGTCAGGCTCTTGCTGACCTACATCCTGAAGACCACACAAGGACAGAGCTGTTAGTGGGGTCAGGAATTGGAGCCAGGACTAAGGGAGAGGCTGAGGCATACCCTCTTGGCTGTTCAAAATGGTGCTCCTTCCGTGGCACACTTGCAGTTTTGGCTTCTACAGCCTCTGGGGTTAGGGCTGGTGATGTGCCGGCCAGCTGGCCTAGAGCCCATGTACTCCAGCGGGGAAGACAGCACCAGCAACAGAAACTAGGTTAGTTCCAGACTGGCCTTAGGCAGTTGGGACTCACCCTGGGTTAGGAGCAGGAACCAGCAGTATAACAAGCCCTCAGGAAGGTGGGACAAACGGAAGGAGGCAGGTGTGGTAACTGAGGGACAGACCTAACCACGTGGCTGGACGTGGCAGAGGCTGAATGAACCACCGTGTGATGCCACCCTTTTGCCATGTAGCTGTGAAGAAAGGAGAAGGACGCAGGAACCCACCGGTAGGCCACACCCTCATGGTGACACACAGGTTAATAGAAATGGGTTAATTTAAGATGTAAGAGTTAGCTAGGAATATGCCTGAGCCATTGGCTAAACAGTGTTGTGATTAATATAAGTTTCTGTGTGATTATTCGGGTCTGGGTGTCTGGGAATGAAAAAGCAGTCTCCGTTTACAGACAGCAGCAAAGTGGAAAGAGCGTGGTCTTCCTGTGGTCCATGGTAGCCCTACAACATACAAACTGCATGCCCCAAACCCCCAAGGGCTTCACCCTCTTGCCCTCTTTATCTGCTGGCTGAGCAGAGACATAAAGGTGGCTGTGGTCCCCTACCACTGTCACAGTCACGGAGTTTGCTCTCGGGTCTCTGTTCTCCTCCATTCTGTCAGCTTCCTACAGTGAAATTTCATTGCTACTGGAAGATACAACAAGAAGTTCTCAACCCATGACAGACAGAAAAGCCCATGGAGTTGTCGGGCTGGCCCTTTCTGAGTATACACAACTGTGCGTAAACGCCACTCACTCCTCTTTGTACTGCAGCTCACAGGATCTACCACCAACCACACTCTTCCCTTCTTCCAGTCCTTATCAAGACCCTGGGAGAGCTCAGTCTTCTATGAGCTTCAGGTTTTCTTGGTTGTTCTACAGGCTCACCAACACCAACTAAGGACAAGCGTCACGGATGTCACCCTCTGAGCACAAAGCCTGGCATGTCGTGGCTGCTTATTAAAACACAGATGAGATCATAAACAGAAGCTGCCAACCCATGGGCTGCCCAGAACTCAAGTTTTCTTCCCTGGGAGAAGGGGAGCTGCTTACACACGGGAGCTAGAGCACTTGCGTCTACAACCTCAGCGAGGCTCCTAAGCAGAGGACACAGCAGCTTCCCGCACAGGGTAGTGACTCTGGGCCATGCCCAGGACAAGCAGGCCAACCCTTCTCAACTACAGGGTTCAACTCCTAAAGTCCTTCACGGCAAGATGGGAGAAAGATGGTGTCTCCCTGCAGGGGCAATGAAAGTCCACCTGACGCCCAAAGAGGATGACAGCGTAAGGAGACGCAGGAACGCGGCAGCCAGGCGGGAAAGACCTCAGATGGTCAGCTAAAGCAAACCGGAGACAGGAGGAAGCTCACACCCCAGCAGGTCATAGTAATCCCAGCATGGGAGAAGCTGAGGCAGGAGGATCGTCTTGAGTTTCAGGCTAGTCTGGTCTGCACAGTGAAAGGCCTCTTGAAGAACGCGCAAAACCAAACAACGAAGGGGTCACACACCTGCTCTGCCCTTTGTCGGCCCTCAGGTTTCCCTTCGCTGTGTCCCAACTTCCTCATGTGCCCCGGGGAAGGAAATAACAGAATCCCTACCGAGGTGTGTGCACATCAAACCCACAGCTCGCTGCATACCTGGCACACACGCAGTAAGAGCAATCGGTAGTCATAGTCTAGAGAATACACATTTTTTTTTCCCCTTTTGTTCTGGAGATAAAAACCAACCTCCTCCGACAAGAACAGGGCCAAGCAGGAATTCAGCTGAAATAAAAAGGGGAGCAGAAACCACTTCCTGTAGATGAGTATTTATGAAGCCAATTTCAGCTCCTAAGAGCTAATGATTCCCCGGTGGCGTCCGTCCGTGCAGCGGTCCTGAGAGTGAGACACGCTCTCCCCGAGTGCTCCTGGGGCTGCGCACACTCTTGAGCTGCCCCCCACCCAGTGCCTTCCTAATCAGTGATAATCCTGCTAATGATGGGGAGAGGTGCGGGGGGGGGGGGGGAGACGCAGGTGGAGGGATCTAACCCGCCAGCTACTTTGCTTCCTCCAGACAAACTTTTGCCTGAAACAGATGAATTCAATCTGCATATTAATGCGGATTGCTAATTAATGACCAAAAAATGCTTTCAAGGCTGAAAGTGCAATGCGAGGGTTTTAAAAAAATCATAACATCCAGGAGTCTCTGGTTAAGAGGGGGGAGGAAAAAAGTCAGCCTCTCTTATTTCTCTCTCATTTTTACCATTTTGAATTTTATGGCTGAAGGCAATGGCGGGCACAGGGGGATTCACGTAAAGCTCAGAAAGACAAAGCAGGGCAGTATGGTGGGAGGGGATGTCCTCTGTGTCCCTCTGTGTCCCAGGGTGCTGGCAGCCCTGGTGTAGAGTTCGAGGTCACCCCAGGGTGGAGTCATGTCTTGATCTCTGCAGCTTCTGTGCCTGCACACAGATAGCAACCAATGACAGGTGAGGACAAGGGCAGCCCACAGTGACACTTCCAAAGGCTCCAATGGGAGAAAAGGGTAAAGGAAAATGACTACTAACAGCCCAAGCCCAGGAGGGGAACAGAGGAGTGGGGAATCTATAGACGCAGAGCCTGGGCCCAGGCTCACAGAGATGGCAGGGGCGGGAACATGGACTAACACCTCCCTCTGACTCCACTGAGAAATTTCCCTAGCAGGCTGGTGTGCCAGGGTGCTGAAGACAGCACCCCTTCTCATACATAGTATCCTAGCTTTTCATTGAACTTGGCAACTTAAACCCTAGTTCCTCTCCTTCTTTGAAGCCCTTCGCTTCTCCTGATCAAAACGCCTGTTTAACTTGGCTGCCGGGCACCTGGCGGGAGTCTAGCGACTGAGCAGGTGCAGGAGGCACTCAGCTCAACAGGGAAACCGGACGCCCCTAGTAGAGACAGTCTGCTGTGGGTTAGGCGCCTGGTCTAACCTGCACTGCTACTTCAGGGCTGTTTCTTTTCTTTCTTCCTAATTTATGTGTACGAGTGTTTTGCTTGCATGTCTGCATGTGTGAAACATGCATGACTGGTACCTTCTGGGATTCGAAGAGGGCATCAGATCCCCTGGAACTGGAGCGAAAAGTGGTTGTGAGCCTCCATGTGGGTATGGGGGAACAGAACCTGGGTCCTCTGCAAGACTAACAGGGGATCTTAACTGCTGAGCCCTTGCTCTAGTCCCCAAAACTCTTTCTGTCAACTGAGGAGCCAAGGGGCCAGACAGAGTCAGTTGAGGACTCTGGGGAAACTACCACCAGATTCCAGCTGCATTTTCAAGCCAAGGAAGTCAACCTAATATTCAGTGACATATCTTTAGAGCCTGGTCCACCCTGGCCACCTCCAAGATGACAGCCTAGACCCGGTAGGTGAGGCCTGAGCCACACAGCCAGCCTCCAGCTGAGGTGTGCAAAAAGGGGCACAGCTTGGCCTGCAGGGCCTGCCACACTCTGCCTGCCTGGCCCCATCCATCAGCCTGGGAAGGCGGCGGGGGGCGGGGGGGGGGTGTCTCATTTTCCAGCACGGCTTTAGGGACATTTTCTAAATGTGACCCTGTTTCTGTTATGAGACTCAAAGTGCTCCAGCCGCAAGATCATAAATACTCCAAAGTGACTGCTAATGGCTATGGCGGCTTGTAGGGTGCCAAATGGCAGCGAGGAGTGGCGACCGTAAATTACACGCAGCCTCCCTCCTCCCTCTCCAGCTCGCTGAGGTGTTTGGTGGGTTGGCAGTGATAAGACAGGCTTTCCGGAGAATTTTGGGGGGCTCCCTGTGAATTCAGGAAGAGCTTTGTAAAGTCCTTCCAACAGACGCTAAAGGAAAACCGAAGGCGACTGGGATTTCCATACGGAATCAATTTATTAAAGATACGTTTAATTAGCTGGGCAGAGTGGTACACTTAAGGATCATCAAGGGTTGGAAGCCAGCCTGGACTACACTTCAAGACCTTGTCTTAGATGGAAATAAAGGAGTCAGTGAGATGCCACAGTAGGTAAAAACCTTTGCCATACATAGATTGACCTCTGGGACCCACGTATGAAGGCTACTTTTAATTGTCAACTCCACATAATCTGGAAAGGCTTGGGAAGAGAGTCTCAATGAGAGACCACCTAGATCAGGCTGGCCCATAGGCGTCTCTGCAGGGAATTTTCTCGTCTGCCTTAACTGACGTGGGAAGAGCCAGCCTTGAAAGTGATGGCACTGTTCCCTGGGTTTGGGGTCCCGGACTGGGTAAGAGGAGAGAAAGATGGCGGAGACCTAGCCATGCATGCACTCAATTCTCTCTACTCCTGACTGTGGACGGTGTTAAGACTGTGGCCTGGAGATCTTGCTGCTATGACTCCCACGCCATGATGACCGTGAGCTGCCCTAGCTGCTTTCCGCCAGGGTGTACTGTCACGGGGAACGGGAAGGCCACGAGGACACCACGGAAAGGCAGGAGACGACAACTCCACAAAGATGCCTCTGACCTTCACACGGCACCATACACACAACAGTAAAAACTAAACAACACCAACAACTAAATCTTTTAAGGTTGTAGCCATGTTTTCAGTATAATTGCAAAAATATAGAAAGTGGCCCAGACAAAGATGAATAAATATACTTAGTACACAGAAGCATTTTTTTTGTGAATGGAGATGATGACAATTAAGATCGGGATCAGGGGCTGGGGTTGTAGCTCAGTGGTAGAGCTCTTGCCTAGCATGCAAGAGGCCCAAGGTTCAATCCCCAGTACCGCCTATAAGTAAATAAGCAGACACACGGGGCTGGGCTCTGACTATGTATTATCTAGAGGAATGCCTATGATCCTTCCATGCAACAGATGCTGTGATTATCCTCATTTTATGCCTGAGAGGGTCACTTAAGTCATTTGTCCAGAGTCACAGATGGAAGGACAGACTGGGGATGTGCACACAGCAGACAGCAGAGTCCAGGGTCTGGCTCATCCTGCTGGTCTCCCAGTCAAAGCAGACATGAGAGAGAGAGAGAGAGAGAGAGAGAGAGAGAGAGAGAGAGAGAAAGACAGACAGACAGACAGAAAGATTATGAATTCTGGGTTATCCTGGGCTACATAATAAGATATAGTCTGGGTGAGGGGTGGAGGCGTCACTGTGCACAAGAGAAGCCCAGGGACCACGTCAACGTCATATTACAGAGCCTGTCATTAGCATAATGAACAAAGGACAGGCCTTTTAGACTCAGTTACTCCTTCATCAAAATAAAGGCAATGCCAGCTTCCAGCTATTAAGACAATTTGATGACATCGCATACATAAAAAGCTCTTTGAAACCCTGTAAAGGACTGTCCCGATTGCATTATTCATAAGACTTCATTGATAAAAAAATTCAAGTCCAGCCTCAACACTCATGTCTCCTTTGTAGAGGAACTGAATACCTTGATCACGACAGAACATTAAGCCACCCCATTTCCACCTGTCTCCTAACACACATGCACACACACACACGCACGCACACACACACACACACACACACACACACACATACACAGAGAGAGAGAGAGAGAGAGAGAGAGATTTAAAAATAAATAATAAACGATGATAAAACAAGGGGCATTCCTGTGCATCAACACTGACTCCATACTAGACACAGACTATCTGACTCTATCTGTGAGGCAGATCTGGCAAGACCCGTGACCTCATGCTGTCCCACGTCCCTCACACAGAATGGCCTAATGATTCACAAACTTCTCCTTAGGAGCAAAGGCCTTAACCACAGGACACAGACCGATGCGGAGCGGCATAAACACAGGGATGCTGGTGACCACATGACACGCCTCCGGAGAGCTGCAGATGCACCCCCACAGCCTCGGGGCTGTCTCCTGTCCTGGAGCTGAGGGGCTGGTCACTACAGCAGCTCCGGCCACTAAGGCTCTGGGGAGGAAAGTTGCAACTGCCACCAGGGCCTCGTTCAGCTTTGTGGGACCTGTGGGGAGGGGGGTTCTTTAAAGAGAATGAGAGCTGGGGTGTAGCTAAGTTGCTAGTGTGTTTGTCTAAAATGCTAAGGCCTTTGGTTTGGTCCCCAATGCTGCATAGATGGGAGTGGTGGTGGATGTTTGTAATCCTAGCACTCAGAAGGCAGAAGCACAGGGACTAAAAAAGGTCATCCTTAGCTATACAGCAAGATAGAGGCATGAGGCCCTGATGGAAGAGAAGGAGGAAGAGGAGGAGGAGGCAGAGGCAGAGGAAAGCCAGGCCTGATATTCCAGCTACTTGGGAGGCTGAGGTAAGCAGATCAGTAGTTCAAAGTTAGCCTGAGTCACCAGTCAAGATGCTGTCTCAAATTAAGAAGGCTGTTATGCCAGCTAGTTTTAGGTCAACTTGACATGAGCTATAGTCATTGGAGAGGAAGGAGCCTCAGGTGAGAAAATGTAACCCTAAGATTGGGCTATAGGCAAGCCTACAGGACATTGTCTTGATGATTGATGTGGAAGGGCTCAGCCCATTGTGAGTGGAGCCACCTCTGGGCTGGTAGTCCAGGGTTCTATAAGAAAGCAGGCTGAGCAAGCCATGGGGATCAAGCCAGTAAGCAGCACCCCTCCGTGGCCTCTGCACCAGCTCCTGCCTCCAGGTTTGAGCTGCTGTCCCGCCTTCCTTCAGGGATGAACAGTGATGTGGAAGCACAAACCAAACAAACTCTTTCTTCCCTGAGTTGCTTGTGGTCATGGCGTTTCATCAGAGCAGCAGAAACTAGGACAGTTGGCGTGGTGGCACAAGCCTTCAACCTCAGCACTCAGGAGGCAGAGTGGATGTCTGAGTTCGAAGCCAGTCTGACCTATATAGCAAGTCCACAACAGGCTTTACGGTGAGACTCTGTCTCAAAAACAAACAAACAAACAAAAAACAAAAATCAACGACAACAACAAATTAGGGAGGGAGGGAGGGAGGAAAGGAGGGAGGGAGGGAGGGAGGGAGGGAGGGAGGGAGGGAGGAAGGTGGAGGGAAGGTTTGGGTATGTCTCAGTGATACACCACTAGCCTAACATGTACAAGGCCTTTGGTTCAATCCCCTATACACGGGCGATAGTTGGGAGAATAAGGCATGCACATGGGGTGGGGGTGGGGGGTTGCAACTGCTAAAAGATGTGCCCTAACTCAGTTCTGCTACACAGAAGCTGAAAAAAATGCCTGTGGCCCCACCGCAGAGGAGGGGGAAGTGTCAGTGTCAAGGCAGTGGTAAGACTGAATAAACGACATCATTTTTGTAAAGGAAGAGCATGAGCATGGGACCCTAGAACTTGCTGCTGGGACCCCTCCCATGGTGCAGAGGAACTCAGGCTTGCTGGTGAGCCAGGCACGGCTGGCTGCCATGCTAGCTGAAGATGCCCCTCAAATGAGAACACAGCACTGTCCACCAAGCTAGATGGTCTGAGTCTAACCCTTGAGTGTCCCCTGCCGGGCTTCCCATCCTCAGAGATGGCTTTCCTCTTCTCCACGGGTCTGTCCCCACCCAGCAAGTGCAGCTGTCAATCCTGCAGAATACAAAGCTGACCCTCCACCTAGGGCTACAACTCCCATCAGGACCCTCTATTATCTCCGCTATGAGGCCTTAGGCTCACTTCTCCAGATCAGGTCTTGCCAGTCAAGCCACACCGGGAGCCTTGGCTTCATCCCAGGGTCTGTTCCTCGGGCTAGCTTATCCTTCAGACATTTGCCCACCAGCACCCCTCCCAAGCAGCAGTCCCCTATGTCCCAGCAGCCAAGGCTCTGGCCAGTGTCTGCCCGGAGTGAGATATTGGAGTAAATGATCAAAGATCAGAGGAGTAAAGGAGTCAGCCACCAGAGAGACGTTTTTACCTCTACTGAATCCTCAGACCGAAGGGGCAAGATCCTGTCTCTCCGAATCCTCAGAATGAATGCAATGAGCTCCTATCTCCTCCCGCCTTAGGTTCCTCTCTGGGCTCAGACACATCCCTTCCAGTCTCCATCTCCCTAGTGTGAGTTCAAGGCCATTCTGGGCTACAGGAGTTGAATCAGCCTAAAAGAGAAACAGAGTCAAGCAGTGGTGGCTCACAGAGACCGTCTGCCTCTGTCTCCAGAGTGCTGGGATTAGAGGTGTGTCACCACTACCTGGCCTCTATGGCTAACTAGTGCGGCTAGCTCCATATTCTGATCTTCAGGCAAGCTTCATTTGTTAAAGCGCAAACAAAGTATCACCACAGCTGTTTGGCTGTGTTGAAGGCACAGGGCAGGGTTCCCTGGGGGTGGCACTCTCAAGAGTCACAGCCTCATTTCCCTAACCCAATAGCCTTGGCACCACATACACTCTTGAGAGGCTGCATGCTCTGCTGGTGGCAGTCTCTTGCAGAAACAGCACAAGACTGTCCACCTTCGCTGTTTCCCGTTCACAGATTCCTTCCAGAAGCAGCTTGACTCTGCAAATATTCATTCATTATTCATTTCCTTCCTCGGAAAATCGTCTCTGCGGCACTGGAAGGACGCACGGGGAGCGGCTTCCCATCTGCAGACCCACCCGATCCAAGACGACCTCAGCCAGCCTGGCCAAGAGTATCCAGTCATCAAAGCCCGGGGAACTGGCGGTGCAAAGGACCCAGCTGTGGTCAGGTCTCTCTCCTGTCCACAGCATCTCTACACCGAGCCAAGCCATGTCCATGCTCCAACTTCACCCTTCATAACCACTCTCTGGGCACAGGTGGGGAACAGAGGGTCTGAGAGACTACACCATTTGTCCAAGGTCAGAGGCCTGAGACCGGGACACACTACCGTGTGGTACTCTCCCTTCTGCATTCTGACAGTGTTTTCTTACATTTTTAATATATTTTATGTGCCTGGCGCTGGGGATGGGGGAAGCACACGTATGGAGGTCAGAGAACTCTGTGGAGTCAGTTTGCTCCTTCCACCCTACGGGTTCTGGGGAAATCAAACTCAGGTCGTCGGGTTTGGTAGCCAGCTGAGCCCTATCATTGGCCCCCTGCACATGTCTTAAAGAGGGCTTTGAGCCTTCCGAACACAACCCCACTGATTTGGTAACTCTGAGACCTGGAAAACAGAAAGAAATGTTGTGATGAAGTGGAAGGTACTTAGCAAGGGACAAGCAGATACTGTCCTGCCTGCCTGAAGGGGCTCCTGCCACACTGCCCCCTCAGTAGCCTCAAGTAAGCCCACTCCCAGAAGGCCTGGGGTCTTCACCCTCCATAATTCTGCTGCTGACACTCTTCCGGAGCTTCAGGTCATGACCCGATAAGTCATATTTTTGGGGCTCAGAGTTCAGACAGGAAGTGCCCAAGCTTCCCTGACACCTTAGAATCGGATCCTCCCCCAACCCTCTCTCAATCCTTCCTCTCACAGAAGGCTGATTTCAAAAGATCCTCCCTCAACCATGCCAAGGCAGACGTTTTGTCCCTTCTAGAGACTTCAAGGACATGGTGCGCCATGACAGCTCTGTTCCTCACCTCTCCAGGGCCAGGGGAACTGTATCCCCTACCGTGTTATTACTCTGGGCTATCCTTTTAGATCATCGGTCACCCCTCCCCTGTGAAGAAAGGGTTAAAAGCTCAGCTTCCAATGCCATTGCATCATGGGGTGCTGTGTGCCTACAGCCCTTCAGGCCACGGACATGATGAACTCTGTCACTCTAGGTGGCTGGAACTTTCAAAGGGAGACAAGAATGTCCCCTCATTTTCCTCGTAGACCTCCTGGTCCTCTTGTACCAGCACCACAAATACTGTTCTATTCACTGATTGGCTTATTTGCCATCTGGATTATTTTTTTTTCTCCCTCATTATAGTGGAAGCCTCCAGAAGACTGGGTGTGGTTTTCGTCCCTATCCACAACTGCTTCTAGCATATGGCAGGCATGTGCAGTAAGCAAGCTGCATAAATAAATCTTAATTGTGCTGGATGAGTGTGCTTGCCTATAACAACTCATTTTTAGTAACCTAACGACGTACACTAGCCAAAAACTTTCCAATAACCAATTGAAAGTAAGGCAGATAAGAGCTTTCTATTGGTACTAAAGGCACAACTAAGATTAAGATGCTAGCCCACTTGAGCATGTGGCTTTGGTAGGCCTTGCCCTTCTCCTCCATTCCCTCTGCCTTGCTAAAAACCATTAGATTACATCCCTAAAGCTAGCGACCGAGGTCTATTCCCTTATTGGTCACTTCCTCCTTCTGAGGCCGATGACCACAGTCCAGCTAGCAGAAGCCTCCATTGGTTCACCTAAGTAACATGCCCACTTAAAATTACACACCTCATCCTAACATGGGGTTTCCCCCTTTTACCTTCATAAATTGCCATTTGCCCATGGGCCGCATCTGTCTCCCTCTATCCAGGGGCACTCCTTTGTCCCTAGGAACAAATACCCTTTGCCCCTTTCCCTTATTCCCTTCCTCTTCCTGTCCCCTATCTCCTATCCCATTCTAACACATATCTCCCTTTTTCTTCCTCTTAAAATGACCCCTGCAAGGTCATTCAATGGCCACTTTAACTTGTCTTCCCCCTCTCTTAGTAAAGGATCTCTCTGGGAAAACAGTTGTTTGGGTGTGGCTCGTGCCTAATCTGGGGTCCTGGAGGAAGCCCCCACTATTTGGGGGGTCTCCTTCAAAGAAAGGTTTGCTGGCTCGCCTAGAGTCACTGAGCACTGGCAGAGGTGGGCTTTGAACTCACATAGGTACTGGTTTCCTAAGTCATTTTCTGTAAAAATCTGCCTGGAATATTTTCCTTTGAGAGTCCTCCCACTGCCTTGAAGATTCTCACAAGTCGCTGAGTCCCTGACTCTCCCTCCCTAAAGAGCAGAGTCCCCATGTCCAAGGTGATGCACAGCAGGAGAGGGGGGACAGACAGACCCTGCGGTGAGGCTCACTCATAAATAAAGGCGCTGAGGACCCTACAAAGAAGCCATTGGGCACGGAAGCCCAGGGCCTGAGCATTCTCACAGGTTTCCTGCAAGCATCAGCGCTAGAAGGGAGCACCAGGTCTGGGACACAACAGCTTGCGGCTCGTGCCACGACCCAGGACCAGTGCCCAAACGAGACAAAGGGTCAAGGCCTACCCACCATGGCCTCCTTCCTCCAAGCCTAGGGCTAACAGAACACCCCTGGCTACCTCCTCTTCCTTCATCATCTCTATGGTGCACACCTGATTGCTCCTGCCCATAACCAGAGAGAAATCCAGGTTTGCTTAGCCCTGCTCTAAACATATTAGAGAAATCCCAAGTAATGAAGAAAAGCCAGCAGAAGGCACACACCTCTCATGAGTCCCTTGACACGACGGTCTTTACAGGCACACTCAATCATTTGACACTTCAATATGATGTGGTTGTCTACTGAAGTGTGCAAAGCCCCCGAGAGGCCAAGGCTGCCATTGGAAGCAGGGATGAAGGAGCAGGAAGCTAGGCAGACATACGTCACTGGCCTGGGGAGAGCCGCGAGTGTGGTTTGGCTGTGATTAGCCCTGAGGATGCCTTCCTGGCAGAGTTCATTTACTCGGGGCTCCCGTCCCTACCAGTCCCGCAGAGCCCCTTCACTCCTGTGCATCCCTGTGGTTGCACTCTTCCTGCCTTCATTCTGAAGCAGCCTTGGCTATCTGTGAAGCCTTCCCCCAGACACAAGGTGATCATGGTGAACACTCAGGCAAAGCTGGAGGCCTGACTCAGGGGTCCTTGAGGGACAACAAGAGGCGGCACCCCAGAACAGCCAGAGTAGCTCTGTACAGATGAGCACACTGTACGCAAACCCCCCACAGGCTTCCCCGAGCCCTGGAGTGGTGCAGGGAGGGGACAGGACAGTACCTTTCACCCTTGAGAGTGGAATTCTGGGCCAGCATTGGCCAGGGACACACCAGACCTTCCGGTAGAGCCACCCCCACCCCCTGTGCCAGGTGTTATTTTAAGAAAAGAGTTTTTTAAAATGTCAGTGATGGGTCAGGAAGAAGCTGCCTGCATCTGACCCTTGCAGGTTCTCCTCTGGAAACCCTTAGCCTCCAGGTGTTCTGATCCCATCAGATGTGCTGGACTACAATGATCCCGCTCCTGCAGGCTCATACATCTGTCTGTAAAATTCAAAGTGCCAAACCCACCCAGTGGACACAGAGGGCTGTGCTGGGACAGCCTTGCATGTGACTCTCAGGAGCCCCCGTGACAAAACCTACAAGTGTTTCTTGCCTTAAAGAGCCCAGAGAGACCCAGCCTCACTGCACCCACAGACCCTTTCCAACAGTTAGGGTAGGTCAGACAGATAGGCCCCGGGCCTTATGGTCAGTCAGAGGGCGCCTTCTGGCCCAAGTCTGGTATTTGCAAAACTGGTACTTGACCTAGAGACAGGTTAGTTAGTGGTTTCAGTGCGATTCTAATACATATGCCCTCCCTGTCCCCCTTCCTCTCCTTCACCTCCTTTTCCTCATTATCTCTTTCCTCTTTCTCTCTCTCCTGCTGCACACAAGTACATACACACACACACACACACACACACACACACTCATTCATGAGATGACATAAAGCCATTACTTCACCTAGCCCAGGCTGCCGCTTTCTCATCCAGAACTCAAGACCCAGTACATACATGGTCCCAGCCCTTGTCGTACCCCTTGCTATGGGAATTCTTGATCTTTGGGGAACACTCACTGGTAGGTCTTTATTTTCTGGAAAATTCTTCCTCTAGTCAAGTAGAAGATCTTCCCCAGGACCCTCCACCCTCATGCCAAGGATTTTTGTCAGGCTCAGCATCTGACTCCCCAGACCTTTTCTGTGCTAAACATGGTTCTTCCCACTACTTGGGGACAGGCAGAACAAGTGGGAGCCCCGGCTCTCCCCTGCAGGCATGCAGACAGGCCACACGGCTTGGCACCTCCCAAAACACTGCACAGGGTTCCGTACAAGCTGGGCTCCACCTCCCAGACAGACCTCCCAGAACCATTCGGGTTCATTCTCCTCCCTACAGACCATTTCTGAGACAGGAAAATGAACCATCTGGAATTTCCTGTATTTAAAAACCCACCTAAGTCACAGAGCCAAGGTTGTTCTTCAGAGTTTTTAAAATAAGTGTTCTGAAGCGAAGCTCTTTTTACCAAGAGGAAGTAAGTCAATGATGTGCCAAGATTCCCCAGTTCAGAGCTGAGGTACAGGGAGACAAATTCTCTCTCCTGCTCTTCCTGGCGCTTCCCCAAAGATCAATACTGTGCCAGTGTAGGAGGCATCAGGCCTTTATGTCATCTCACGGATGAGCGTGTGTGTGTGTGTGTGTGTGTGTGTGTGTGTGTGTGTGTACCTGCAGAGAGGCACAGCAGGGGAGAGAGGGAGAGAGGGGGGGGAGAGAGAGAGAGAAGAGAGACAGAGAAAGGGAGAATGAGGAAAGGAGGTGAGGGAGAGGATATGTATTAGAACCATACTGAAGTCATTATCTGTCTCTAGGTCAAGTACCAATTTTGTGAACACTGGACTTGGGCCAGATCACTGCAAGGTCTTGTCACACTTTAGGAAATGATTGTCTGGTCGCCCACAGAATTCTGGCCCTGGAAGAGCGTTTTCAATTTTTTTTTTTTTAATTTTGGCTCTAGCAGGTAGGATATGGCACTGGGCCAGAAGCTGTGTGACTCTGACAGGTGCCGGGTTTCTAGGTGTGGTAGCACTCCATCCTGTCTCCCATGGTTTGGCTGGCACAGCGCTAGAGATGGGGGCTGTTGAAGGAAGTGAGGCATGCAAGAACAGCCCTGAGAAGCGCGTGCATCCTCAGGTTGGGAAGAGATAGATGATGCCGAGGTCACTCTGGCTGTGCCGGGATGTGGGAGGAGCTGAGACATCCACAGGTCCAGGCATCAGAGGGCACCCATGCAGTCTGAATGGCAGCCGAGGAACACTTGCTTCAGCAGGGATCCGACTAGGCAAAGGACCGGGCACGGGAGATGTCCAGGATGGAGCACTTCCCAGCTTGGGCAATAGGTGAAGCACAGGAGAAGAGACTGGTGACAGTGGTAGGGGCTGGATCATGCTAGGCCTGGGCAGCAAGAACTCAGGCTTCTATCCTAAAGGCTATGGGAGCCAGGAGTGGGTTCTGAGCTGGGAAGGGATGGTCGTGGTTGCCACACAGAGCAAGATTCAAGGAAAACGAAAGGGGAGGAGGAAGGAAGGAGAGGCTGTGGTCAGTGGCTAAGCCCTTGTGAGTAGGCACAATAGTCTGGGCCCAATCTCTGGTTTTGCCAAAAAAAAAAAAAAAAAAAAATATGCTGACACGCAAAGAGTGGAATCTTCACCACAAAGACAGAACGGAGCAAGTGGTGGGCCGTGGGCTGAAGGGAAATCACAGGCTTCCGGCTTCTCAGCCCAGGTCCCCAAGGATGGCTACTTCTTCCGGGGTGGGGGTGGGGCGGAAAGCCAGGGCTACAAAGGGGGGATCTTTGGGCTTATATTCCTCCCCTCTTTCTGTTTCCACTGCTGTGGGCTGCCTTCCTCCCTTGGGCTCAGGAACCAAAGTGGAAGCTGCTAGTTGGTTTTAAAGCAACAAGTGGCAAAAGCAAGAAGATTCTAGAAGGCTCTCAGAAGCAAGTCAGCCCTCATGTTTGCCATTTGGGAATAAGTTCCATCTCAGTCGGAACTTGCTTATAGCCAGCGCTCTAAAGTGGCTGACATTTTTGCCACTGTGCCTTTTGCCTCATTAAACTTCTGTAAAACTTGTGTCCCTGTTCTATAGAGGATACCCAGCCTCGTGTATCTGCTGGACACAGGGTGAAGGAGAAATCCTAAGCTATCAGTCCCCAACCTTTAATGTAATTAATTAAAATGTCTTCTCAGGACCAAGATGAAGCTCTGGAGACTGTCTCCTCTATTGGCAAAGCCGAGGAGGACTCTGGGATGACAGAGGAAGCCGGGGAGGACTCTGGGATGATAGGGAAAGCTGGGGAGGACTCTGGGATGACAGGGAAATCTGGGGAGGACTCTGGGATGATAGGGAAAGCTGGGGAGGACTCTGGGATGACAGGGAAAGCCCGGGAGGACTCTGGAATGACAGGAGAGTCTAAGAGCTGAGTAAGGCCTGCAGGTCAGCTGAGAAGTGTCAGTCACTCGCACAAGACAGCAGACAGCAGACCCTGCAGTGCTCCTGGGAGTTGGAAAAGCCCTGCTCCTTCAGGATGGTCTGGAGCGTCAGGTCTGGGTGGGGATGAGGCTGGCAAGAGGGGCATGGGAGGCAGGTTCCCTTCCAATATTTTGATCCATGCCAAAGCAGGTCGGATAAACAGCACACGTTGAAGAAAAAAGGGATCTCCAAATACCAATCTGCAAACCACTGAGTTCTGAGCTGTTCAACCCACGAGACACAGGCCCCCACCTATCCTCAGAAGCCTTTCAAGTAGAAGCTATCATCTCCATGCAGGGAGAAACACTGAGGATCTTTTAAAAGTCCACACTCTTTCCAGTTTCTTCCTTGAGAATTCCCTAAGTCGTGACAGTGATAGGGTCGAGATCCAGACCTGGGCCCACCTAGCTGCTGAGCCTTCGTGGATAAAGGTCAAAGTTCATCACCCTGCTTGTCCCCCCTGACCGATGTTGCTTCATTCAGGGGCAAGGGGACCCTCTCCACCTTCTCCACTGTCTGAGAGAGGGGACAGACACAATGGTGGTCAGGGATGGCTGCCGAAAGGCCAGTGGACTTAGACGACAACTCCCAAGAGAAGGCAGCCAGAGGCGCCCATCCCCCAGCCTCCACAACAAACACAGGGCCGCAAACAGGGCTCACATGCCGCCCCCCATGTAGGTCTGAGTGGCCAGAGGTGACAAGGAGACAGGCTGTCCTGGAATCTCTCCAGCGGACGCCTGTGTCCTTCACAGAGGCTGGAGGTGGGAGTGGAGCAGACAGAGGGTGGGAAGGTGACTGAGGAAGGAGGGGGCAGGAGGCCCGTGAGGCTGCACACTCTCTGGGAGGCAGAGAGCTAATCTATCCTTCATCCCAGCCGGTCGATACTTGTTGGGGTGATATTTGATGGGCAAACTGTCCACTAAGCCTCTGAGCTCACGGGGAAACAAACTGACCAGGAGGTAAAAGGTAAATGTTCTTATAATTAGAGTAAGGCCACCTGGGGCGGGCGGAGGGTGACTCCTCTCCAGCAGCCAACAGAGGTTTCCTTCCTTGGGTCGATATACAGAGAATGAGGGATTCATCCATGTTCTATTCACGAATTAAAAAAAATCAAGGAAGTTTCTGGTACGTAGGACTTTTTTTTCTTTAAATCAGGTTCTCATGTCTTCTAACGCAGACAAAGCCAGTGAACAATGTCTGGCTCACAGAACCATTCAAAACCAGCAGCGGTGGCCAGGATCAGGCCTCTCCGAAAAGCAGTCAGCCCTTCCAGGATGGAAGCCTCTTGACTGGGAGGTTTAAAAGCTGCCTTTTATCATCAAAAAGTCTTAACCTTCAGATTTCTCAGGTTTACTGTGAAGGTAACTAAGGAGGGTTTGTTGTTGTTATTGCTGTTGTTTTGTTTTGTGTAGTTTGTAGAAACTACACAGACAGTTTCTCTGTGTAGCCCTGGTTGTCCTGGAACTCACTCTGTAGACCATTCTGGCCTTGAACTTAGGGATCTGCCTGTCTTCCAAGTGCTGGGATTAAAGGCATGCACCACCACCTCCTGGCAACACAGGATCTCTTTTCGTTGACAGTGACCTTAACCTGATCTCGCCTCTACCTCCCTAGTGCTGGGATTATAGGTGTATACCACCATACCACATTTGTGTACATGTGTTTGTGCATGTGTGTGGGCACATGTGTGCCAGAGGATAACTGGTAAGAGTAAATTCTCTCCTTCCACCACATGAGTTCTAGGATGGAACGCAGACCATCAGGATGGGCAGAGAGCCTTTACCCACTGAGCTGTCTCGCAGATCCCAACACACTCAGTTTTATTCAGTGTTGGGGATAGAATCCAGCGCTTCCCACATGCTAGGCAGGCACTCTACCGACTGAATTACAGGGTCAGGGTTAGGGTATGTATGCATCTGTTTTTGTGCACGGGGCCAGCTCTACCTTTGCTCTCGGAGTAATCTTCAATTAGACAGAAGCCAAAATAGTAAGCCTGTGACTTGCAACACGAAAAATATGGGCCATGACACCTGTACACGATTTTGAAAATTATCCCATTCCTTTCAAGAGAGTTTGGAGGAAGAACATTCAAAGGCCAGTATAGGGGTACCCACGTGGGTTTCCAGCATCTGTGAAGTACTGTCTAGGATGACCTCCAAGGTCCCCTGGCTCTGGTGTCTGCTGCTTTTCTCACTATGACATCCCCATCAGGAAGCAACAAAAGTCCCAGTTGCCGAAGCCAACCCAAAGGGAAGACAAGAGGATAGATGGGAGAGAAGGTGGCAATACCGTCACAGACAACAGTACTTCGTCAGCTAGGCTCCCCCACACCAGGGCTAGAGAAGCCACAGCAGCTAGAGCAGAGAAAGGCCTTCAGGTACCCACTGCTGGGTGCCCCACCCTGTCCTGGCCTAGGGCCAAAGTCGGCACCCTAATAATCCAGGAGCTGTTGGCAATAAAAAAGACAGCAAATAAAGAGCCCTTAAGGAGTCATTGAACCCCTGGTCAGCAGGTCTTCAACCCACATTACTGTCTGCCTGTCCATTGAATAACTAACTAACTAATTAATTAGTAGGAGTGAGTGAGATAGGGCTTCGCTCTGTAGCTCAGGCTTTGCCTGGGACTTGCAGCGATCCGCCTGCCTTAGGCACTGGGATGCCGGACTGATAGGCTCAAACCACTGCCACCAGCACAGCCATCTGCTGTCTCGGAGTCAAGGGAGAGCCTAGTTATGTCCCACATCTCGAAAGGACAGGTAGGGGTGGCCCTGGAGCAAAGGAAGGGGAGGGGAGGTGACCTCCATGTCCTGAAGCTTCTCAGGTTGAGACTAGGTAGACCTGTGAAGGTCACTGGCCAGGCTTTCTCCCCAGAGGGACGCCTGTGGATGGCTACCTAGGATCCCTTTCCAACCCAAACCAAATGCTGCTTCTCAAACAATCAGCAACTCTTTCAACATTTTAGTTAATGTGCACACATGTGTGTGTGTGTGTGTGTGTGTGTGTGTGTAGTGTGTGTACACGCGCATGATGTGCATACCCACGTGGATGTCTAGACATGCACTGGGAGGCCAGAGGTGGACACCGGGTGTCATTCCTCGGTGGCACTCTATTTTCATTTCTGAGACAGGGTCTCTCATAAGCCTCATTAACTAGTCCAGGCTGGCTGGTTAATGAGCCCAGGGATTCGGTTATCTCTGTCCTTTCCCTCCGGTCTGACCACAAGGGTTACAGCCACATGCCACTACACCTGCTTTCTTTCCTTCCATTTTTGATGTAGATGGAGGGGTTGTCACTCAGGTCCCCGTGCTTGCATGGCAGGCACTTGACCAACCAGGCCAACTCCCCAGCTGTTTTGGGGGTTTTGAGACAGGGTCTCATGCAGCCCTGGCTGCCCTCCACCTCTCTCTGTGTGTATCCAAAGGTGACCTCAACATTATTATGTTTTAAAATTACACCAGCTATGTGTGTAGATACCTCAAGCCCCACGGAGATGTAATGGGAGTCACCCAAAGTTTTTCTGTGAACGCCTTCTTAGATAATCATGGCCTCAGTTCGACCCGTGACAGCTGTTTACTCTGGGTTTAGGGGCTGCCCTCATTTCCCTTCTTTCTCTCTCTCCCCCTCCTCCTTCAGGCCTTCAAAAAAGGTTCAGTTTCACAGGGAGAGGAGGGGGAAGGAGGTGAGAATCTAAGGTGAGTGTCACCTGGGCAGCAAAGCAAGAGGCTGGATCTGTTTCTGCTGCTCTGTGCCAAGACGGGCGTGACTGGGGGAGCATGAGGGATAACAAATCCCCTTTTCTTGAACTACGTGAAAGTTGGCATGGTACAGCTTTAGTTTTCATTCTTCAGTGTGTATCTCTGAGACCAACAAGGACACACCGCTAGGGTCGAACTACAGCTCACTTTCAAAAGTTGTCCGCGGCTCCGGTAACATTCTTTACAGCCTTTATTTTCTAGTCAAGAGTTTCATGTAGCCCAGGCTGGCCTTGAAATTGTTATGTAGCCAAGGATGACCTTGAATTCCTGATCCTCCTGCCTCTACCTCCTGAGTGCTGATATTACAGGATTGGGACACCACTCTCCGACACTATGCCCAACTATAATTTTTTTTTTTTTAATTCGGGTCCAGGAGCATCCAACTCTGTTCACTTCTTTCACTCATCAGGTCTGGCCTGGGGCGGGCCCTGCGTAGAGGCAGTAGGGATGAAATGGTGGGGGAGAGGACACAGCTGCTGCCCTTGTAATTTACAATTAACGGCAAGACGGACTCACCAAACAACCTCACTAAGTTTAAGACTGTATAAACCAAGTCACGGAGCTATAAAGGGAAAAAGATCCATAAGTGGGGTGCGGGCCAGGAAAGTCCCACCATGGGAAGGGACACCAGGGTTGAGATGGGAAAGGTGCAACAGCATCAGCAAGGTGAACCGTGTGTGCAGGTGTGTCCGTCTGCTCTGCATGATGTGCAGCATGTGGGCACGTGCAAGTGTTGGGTGTGTGCCTGTGTTTGGTACGCACAGTATGCGTGTGCAACTCTGGTGTGTGCATGTATGTTCATAAGTGTTTGCTGCATGTGTGCCTATTTGGTGTGTGTGCGTGGTGTATTTAGTGCTTCAGGCTTTTGGGGTGTGTGTGTGTGTGTGTGTGTGTGTGTGTTCATGGGTGTGTAAGCTCCAAAAAAAAAGCATTCCCTGCAGTGAGGAGAAGAGGTGCAGAGTCTCCACTGCAGGAGCGCAAGAGGTCGGCCTGCATTTAGTGAGGACAGAGGTGGAAAATGAAGCATAAGGAGGGGCCTGGGGCAGAGCCCAGGTCTCTTTTCTAGAGCAGGAAGCTGCTGAAGAGCTCTCAGGAGAGCAGTGGCATAATTTACAAATCAGAAGCAAAGTAATGAAAATAAGACGGGTCAACCAGCCCTTAGCTTCAATTCCCAAATCCAAAATGCATTTTTAATAACTTCTTAAATTAACTTGTTTAGTGACAGAGTCTGACCTGAATAGACATGGGCTTATGCGCCGTCTTTGTCTCTCTACCAGTGCATCTGTATTTCTGTCACAGAGGAAAAGAAAAGCATCTGATCATAGGAGCTCTGTCGACCCTCCCCTGCCCCCAGCAAGGCAAACATGTACTACCGTGCAGGCATCCCATGGTTGTTCCCAAACAGACGACACCTGTGCCAAGGTTAGACACTGAATGCTTCCCCAAGTTCATGCTCAGATTCTAGTCGGCAATTTGATGGTATCTGGAGGTGGGCCTTTAGGAGGTAATCAGGTTACAAGGGTGGGCCCCCCAACCCGTGAGTAAGATTAGCGCCTTTCTCAGAACAGACCCAGGGGCTCTCAAGCCACAGGACATAAGAGATCAACCACCTGTAAACCAGCAAGAACCCTCCCCAGGAAAGACCCCACTGGCACCCTGAGCTCAGACTTCCAGCCTCCACATCTGGGAGAAGTAAACGCTCACTGTGGCATTTTATTATACTAGGCAAACCACGACAGCCATTTATCCGGCTCCAAAGACGCCATCCCTGCCTGCCATGCAAACAAAACAAAACAACAACAACAAAACACGCCTCTGCTCCTTTAAACCTGTTTCCCTTCATGGTAAGGTGCAGGCTGTGGTCGCTAAAAGGGGCTGATCAGCCCCACAGTACAGAAGGGTTTGCCACATTGGCTCTGACATGCTCGCTGGGCAGGCAATAGTGCTGCTCCTGACAGTGGGCTCCTGCGGTAGGCAGGTCTCAGGTCCAGCTCTTACACTGCCCACTTCTTCACTGGCATCCAGTGCTAGCTGCTTCCCCAGCACCGACCCCGAGTGGCTTCCCAGCAGAACGCAGCTGTGACACACTTCACCCGAGTGTCCTTTCCTAGCACCCTAGCAGGACGAGTGGGGCCACTACAGCTCCATCTCTGCCATGGAAGTGCACACCCAGTACGATCAGAAGGCCCATGAGTGGTGCTCGACCTCAGTCCTGGCTGGATGACGGTGCTTCCAAGATGTTCATTCCAGCAGCCCTGAGTCAGAGCAAGCCTAGAGTGATAAGGCTGTCTGTCACTAAAAGCCAGAGATTGGCCCGAGTGGAGTGCTCTGCGTGTGTGAGCTCATTTAAGTCTGGTAACTGGCTGGAGAGACGACAACAGGCAAAATGCTTGCCAAGCAAGATGGCGGGAGGGAACCGACTCCACAAAATTGTCTTCTACACAAGTACAATAACCCTGACAATAGCCGGGGGGTGGGGGTGAGTGGCAGATTCTATTATCACGGCTCTTTTACTTCATTTCATTTCATTTTTCCCATGGTGCTAGAGCTAGAACCCAGGACCTCAAGCACACAAAGCAAATGCTCACCACGGAGCAGCACTCTCGGCCCTTCATGCCCAGTTTAAACTGAGAGAACAGAGTAAAACAAGCCACCCAACTCACACAGCTAGTGAAGTGCCAAACAGGGGTTCAAACCCAATCAAACCTGTGGCCTTAACCTAGAGTGAGACCAGGCATGGTGGCTCGTGCCTGGAATCTCAGCACTTGGGAGGCAGAAACAGGAGGATGCGGAGCTCCTTGGCTACACAGTCAGTTCCAGGTTAGACTAGAATAGATGAGACCCTGTCTCCAAAACCAAAAACAGCGGGAGAGTAGCTCAGCAGTCCGGAGCTCTTGTTGCTCTTCTAGGTTTAACCAGCATCCATGTGACAACTCAGCACCATGTACAATTCCAGTCCCGGGGGATCTGACTCCATCTTCTGGTCTACACGGGCACCAGGCACGCACGTGGTGCACAGGCATACAAACAGGCAAAGCATCCGTACACGTAAAATAAAGAAACTTGCAAGACAAGGATTTAAAAGCCTGGGGATAAGGAAGTGAGATGGCTAGTTTCTACTGTCAACCCGATCTAGAATTATCTGGGGAAAGAATTTCAGGGGAGAATTGCGTAGATGAGTTTGAATAATGGGCATGACTGTGGGGCTGTCTATATCATGTTTTAATTGATGTGGGAAGACCCAGCCCATTCCCTGGCTTTGGGTCCCCGACTCCATAAAAGTTAAGAAACCGAGATGAGCGCTGAGCATCCACGCGCCCCTTCTCTCCGCACTTGATCGGACACGTAATGTGACTAGCTACATCAAGTTCCCGGTGGAAGCTGGGCTTCTCTGCTATGAGGGACAGCAACGCAGATAGGATCCTGATCCCAAATAAACCCTCTCTCCCCGAAGTGGCTCTCTGTGAGGGGATTTTATCACAGCAACAGACAGGACAGTAAGGTGGGGAGGGGCACAGAGGAGAGAGGAGCAGCCGAGGAGGCAGTCTGGGGCTGCTATGCACCATTTACTGTGCTTACTCCAGCACGGCAAGCCTTCTGCCCTAGGATGAGCCATCCAGCGGTCTAGCTGTCCTCAAGGACGGGGAAAGCCATCCTTTCCTCTTGGAATGTCAAGTGCTTAGCAGAGCCAGCCTGGGGCACGTCCAGCGCTGAGTCAAAAGCCAACGAGTGACTGACATGTTGAATGAAGCAGAACCCAGCTAGGACAGAAACTCCACGGACGGACAGAGCCTTCGGGTCCTTTTGTTTCCCTGTCTCCCCAGGGACAAAAACAAAGATCCCAGTTTTCAACTCTTAAACTGAACGATGTTTGAAAAGCAATTCTGGCCATACGATTTTATGACTAGGCACTCCTCTGCTAAAGGAACTAGAAGACGGATCTTTCCCGATCATAGACCTGGCCCTGCCTGCAGGCCAGTCTCTCTCAGTCCAACACCCGCCTTTACTTCTCAAGGCCAAGTAGCTTTGAATTTGGGAGGCCTTGAGTATCCCATACAGCCCTCTGCTGCAGTAGGGGTGGGGATGCTCCCCCCGCACTCCCCCACTCTCTCATCCCACAATACTGACTGTAATATTCCCCCGTCTGGAATCCCTCTGTTTTCACCCCAGCTGTTCATTCAGTACAGGCTACCCTGCCTTATTCTTCTTGAAGGAATTAAGCCAGGGTCCCTTTCTTCAGTAAGCCTCCTGCAGACGGAAGCCAGACTCACTGGTTCTCACACACAAACTTAGTATCATCCTGTTCCAGGGGTACCACGGAGGCCCTTCCTAGTCTAGGGTAGAGACACCAGGCTCTGTGGGCCAGTCAGCTTCTCAGTGGCTGGAATACAGCCTGGGCTGCGAAAACACTTCATTTCCCCGATGCTTTACACCCTCGGGTATTCGATGGAGATAATCACACTCTAGCCGCTGCTGGCGGACTGAAAAAAACAAGGTAGCAGAGGGCTTCACACTATACCTGACAAAGCAGCCAGCAGCAGGCACTGTCACCAGCATCTGGAGCTTGGAGGCTGCAAGAGACAAGTCCTGCGGCTGTAGCACTTGTTATGGGATCTGGACTCTGCAGGACGAAGGATCTGTTCTCCCGCCACTTCAGTATCTTTGCCTCAGTTTCCTCCTAAATGACCACTCGTCATCCTCCGCTCCAAATCATCCTAGCCTCCCGATCTCCCCAGCCCAGGAGTCAGGGTCTAAGATCCAGTGTCTCCTACCTCTCCAGACACACAGTTTTGGGGACTGCTGCCTTCCCCCCTGCTGCTGGGAGAAGGTCCCCTTTCTGCTACCCAAGAGGCCCAGGCCTATTGGCACACACTGCTATGCTCCTGGCCTTGACCTGTGTAAAACTCACCTCTTTACAGAAACCCTTTCTGACCTCAACGGTATGGTCAGCCAGCGCCCCACAGCAGCATGCTGGTCTCCGGGGCAGTGCCCAGAACCTGGCTGTGCTCCCCTACAGGCCAGGAGCTCTCAGGGCAGGGCCTGGTGTTTTGTATGTCGCACACGGTAATTCCTCAAATCAATTTAGTGTGAACTCAGAGCAAAAATTAATGCCTGCAACCAATGTAGGACCCTGGGACAAAATGGATTGGTGTATAGAGGGTGGAGGAGAAAGCTTAATTAGGAGCGTGGCTTCAGTTAAATAACACATACGTGCAGTGTGACACATTAATGTTCTCTCAGGAGAGAACCTTTCCCGTAAACTGAAAGGGAACAGAATTAACTGGAAGAGACTAGTACTGTTACCTGTGGCTCTGGGAGGGCCAGGTGTTTCTGGCTGATGGCACCTCCGGGCTCCCAGGGCTCTCTTTCCTCTTTCTGTCTCTTCACTTTTGCCAAAGACTCCCGTCAGTCACGGAGGATGAAGGATGCATTTCACTTCGGCATGGCCCTATCCTAACTGGAACCACCCTCTTTCTATGAAAAGTCTTATTCTGAGGAACTGGGGCTTAGGAATTTAATGCAGGACCTGCGAATATGTTAACAGCCCCCCTCCCGCCCCGCGCCCCAATCCATCTGCCTGTTTATCTACCTCACAGGAGCTGCGAGCCTAGGCAAAGGCTGGCCCTGGCCAGCAGCCCTTTTCCTCAGAGATCTACCGTAGACCTACAGGATACTCAGTCCCACCTGCAACAAACACCTTTCCCCACCACCAAGAAGCAAGCAGGGGCCCTGGGGCCCAAGAACCACAGGAAAAATATCAGCTCAGAGAAGGCAATTCTAGTTGCCAAGAACATCTGAAGGGAATGCGTAAAACCCTCTTCAGGCAAGGGTACCAACCAGACAAGCCGCATGGCTGAAGACGGAGCCTGCTCGCGGGAGAGAAGTGGGATCCCACCAGGGCTCCTCCAAGCTCTGCCAACAATCCTTGGCTGCTACTATGAGCCCACACTCTCAAAGCCCTCGCATCCCACCAGGGGAGAAGGAAGTCTGTCTCTCCCCCTTCTTTCCAGAGGAAAGTGTGCAGTGTCTCCCAGAACCGAGGCACCAGGATGTCCACATGAGATGCTGGGAGAGAGTAGGAGGTAAGATTCAGCAGCCATGGCTCTGCCTCGAGGGTGCTCAGAGACAAGAGCGTGCACCATTGATTCATTCACTCAGCATACAGTCTGAGCACCTACTGTGTGCTATGACTGTGTATGCAGCTTTAAGTGAGACAGGCAAGGTGCCCACCCTGATGGCACTTGACGGAAATATGACCCTGTCAATGACTAAATGAGGTCATGCTACTCAATGCTAAGGTGTGATAGAGACAATTCCGTTTGAGACACTGAGCAGAGACAGAGAAGTGGTCTCTCTGAGGTGGCACTGGAGCGGAGACCTCAAAGATCGTGATCCAATCATGCACCAGTTTCTGGGAAGAACATTCTACGTCCAGGATCATGGAAGAGAAAACATGCCTAGTGTGTTAAGACGTCTGCCACGGCCGGAGTGTTGGGCAGGTAGAGGGGGGTCGGTCCGCGGTGAAAGGTGACCAGGAACCAGACCAAGCGGGAACTTGAGCTGCATGTACTGCGGGCACTGCCCTGGCAAGCTGGAGGGTTTCAAAGGAGGGACAGGAGCCTCTGAGCTCTGCCTATGACACATTCTCCGACTGGATAGACCGACTGGACTATGATCTCACAGGAGGGCAGGGCTATGATCTCAGAGAGGTGGGGCAGGCACCAGGTTGGGCATCAGCGGGAGGGAGTATTTGGTATGCTCTGCAGCTCTGCTCAGCTGCGACAACAGGCCAGACCCACTGGGGAAGGCAGGGTCTTTCTGTGCATCCGGAGTTGGCAGGACCCTCAGGACTCATCCTCTCAACGGCCACAACCTACAAATGGAGGGAAGGAGGCACTCCGTGGTTGGGAGCCAGCCCAAGGTCAGACAACTCCTGGTGGCTTCCACCCGTCAAGTGAGGGCTCCACTATCAGGAAGAGGCGAGAGCAGGGGCTAGCAAACCGGAGCGAACCTGCTCCACATGCTGCCTGCTCCACAAAGGAAGTTCTACTAGAACACAGCGCGTCCCCTCATGGTGTGGCCACGCTCACACCACAATGGCATATTTCAGCAGCTGCGACAGAAACCAGACTGTCCACGAGCCCACAGGATCTCTTGACTGAAAAATTACCCGCAGACACAATGGCCATGTTTGGGAGCAGAACTCCTAGGGATGGAAGGAGGGAGGGAGGGGAGGTGTGCTCACCTGCAGCAGTATGGGATCCTGATGGCCCCCACACCCATCTAACGCCTCCCCAACAGAGTTCCTCCAGGGATGCCTCAGAAACATGACTTCCCTTTGCTGGGCAGACCTAGGGGCCTGGGGTTATACAAAGTAGTAAGTTCCACACATGCTTCTAAGAGACATTCGAATTCCTCCTCGAGTGGCCAAGAAAGAGTTCCTGGGAAAGGAACAACTTGAGAAAAGGCAGAAAAGCAGAGCGGAGGGCAACTGAGACTTCCTTTGTCACCCCAAGCCATAGTGGAACACGGAGGAACCTGCCGAGGGAAGTGGGGTGAGCTCCCCATCACTGGAAGGCTCAGGTTAAAGATGGTGGCTCGGGCAGGAAGTGGCAACAGCCCAAGGGAGGGAAGCCATACCTTTTTGTGTTCCCTTTAACTGCTGCGAGAGAAAGAGAGCGAGCCTGACAATTTGGGTTGAAAGTAATCAAATGTTCCTTTATTACCTCCGGCTTGGCACCTGGCAGCCTTCTCAATGTCCCCCATTGTTCCCTGGCCCAGGCCGTGGCAGGAGCTGTCAGCTGTCTTTCCCACTGCCAGGGGAGCGAGAGAGCAGCAGGACTCAGGCCAGGGATGGGAAGGACCAGGATCTGTACCCCAGAGGGCGAGAAAACTCCCCCATACTAGAGTCTGACAACTGTGCAGGGGGGGAGAGAAGGGAGGAGGAGCTGTGGGTGGGAAACTGTCCTCCCCCTCCTAGCTGCACTCCGCTCACACGGCAGGAAAGTCAGTCTCCATTTTACAGGCAAGAGTGGTGAGATGACTCCCCTTGGGGTCAATCAAATTTGGCAGCGAAGAATACAGATCTGGGAGCCAGAAACCTAAGCAGAAGCACCCAGGGTGGTTTGTGTTTGCATAGGCCTGGAAGATACTTGGGTGTCCTAAGCCTGCTGTCCCATTCACACAGTAACAACAAGCAGAACGTCCCCCACCTGGGAATCAGAGGGCTGGAGAAAGGTCATCATGGCACAGTGTGTCAAATGCAGGCTAATTCAATAAATAAATACAGCTAATTCATCACTGTCTCAGCTAAGGAGCAAGGGCGCAAAGACAGGGCAGGCTGTCAGGCCAGGACTACTACTACCCCAGGCCAAGGCTCCCATTGGAGCTTCCCCCATTCCGTGCACTTGCCATGGCGAAAGCCCCACACGAAGTCCTTGAACTGTGGCCACGTCAACCAAGGGCCTTGGACTCAGACCTACACGGTTGCATTCAGCTGAACTGTCTCCCCGAGTATGCACCAGGGACCCCCAATCTTCTGCTCTCTGATGACTCTGAGGTGGCTGAGGCCCCTGTCGTTGAGGAAGCTG
Organism: Myodes glareolus; assembly: GCF_982192425.1. Classification (NCBI taxonomy): domain Eukaryota; kingdom Metazoa; phylum Chordata; class Mammalia; order Rodentia; family Cricetidae; genus Myodes; species Myodes glareolus. The sequence continues at coordinate 66,940,212 of NC_142034.1, forward strand.
TCCTCACTCTCCTGCAAAAATCCTACCACATCCTGCCACTTTCCCAATATAGGAACGCACAGGCAGAGCAAGCTGAGAGCCAACACAGAAAGGAGAAAACAGGGAAGGCCGTGTCCACACAGCTGCTAACAAACTATCACTAATGATCCCCTAGCAACAATGAGAAAATTTCACCAGACAGAGGGAAGCCAAGTTCAGAGCAGGGACCCCCATGTTGGTGATATATATATATATATATATATATATATATATATATATATATATATATAAGCTTAGATGGTTTGTTTGATAATCAGGGACCACACACTTAACTGTTCTCAGTTATCACCTTGGAGAGAGTCTGCGAGTTGGAAGGCTCAGCCTCAACTTACCTGCGTCTCGTCACAGAGTTTAAGTGGCTCCCATGACACTGATTATCTGAAGGGCGAGGGACCAGATTTCAGGCCACAGAGGGTGGCAGGGTTTGGAAAGCTGGAGGGAGATGCTGCTGAGAGACCCAGCACATCTTCATGACACATCTGGGTCTGTTGCCAGACTTTCGGATTCTTACCCCAAAAGACCCAAAGTGGGAATTTTTTCTAAAAAAAATATAAATTTTTCAGCAACTTATTTTTTACTGCATCATTTTTCTCTGACAGTTTCATACATGTATACAAGGTAATTTGATCACATTCGCCTCGCAACTCCTCCCTCCCACCTTCACGTCTTCTTTTTTAATAACCCCCAGAATGCAGTCGGTGCTGCTCACTGGGGTGTGGGCTGGTCCACTGGAGCATGGACAACCTATCAACAGCCACAGTCTCATGGAAGAACAGACTCTCCCCCACCAGCAGCCATCAATCATCAATAGGTCCTCAGCTAGGGGTGGGGCCTCAAGAGACCCTTCCCCATCCGTGCTAGAATACTAACTGGATTTATTGACTCACTAACATTTAAAAACAATGACGTCTAGCCAACTAAAGGCCAACGCTGGACAAGCCACAACATACTGCTGGGTCAAATGTGGTCCATCCATGGGTTAGAATTCATTAGAGCATGCCTGTAAACTGGGAACCTAGGGTGGGGAGTGGGGCTTAGCTGGGTCCATGTACTTCCCATGCAAGCTTGAAGACCAGAACTGGATGCCTAGAATTCATGCTTTAAAAAAAAAAAATCAGTCTGCCTTTAAAACCAGCACTCAGGTGGCAGAGACAGGAGGATCTCCGTGAGTTCGAGGCTAGCCTAGTTTACCAAGTGAGTTCCGGACACGCTCCAAAGCTACAGAGAAATCCTGTCTCGAAGGAAAAAAAAGCCAGTTGTGACCCAGCAATGGACAGGAGGAGACATGAGGGTCACTAGCTAGTCTAACCAAACCGGAGAAGCCCAGGTCTCCGTGAGAAACCCTGTCTCAAAAAACAAGGCAGACAATACTCAAAGAATGACATCTAAGGTTGCCCTCCAGCCTCCACATACATGTGTGTATATGTGCAAGTGCACCCACACCCACTCATTCCCCCCCGACACACACACCTCCCACACACAATTAATGAAAGGCCTTTGAAGAAAACGGCTGTTAAGGCTTATTGTCAGTAGAATAACCAGGAAGTCAAATTACAGACCCCGGTGCACTGGCATCATTAACTGCTTGCTGAAGTTAGGTAGCAAATGTAGAAACCAGTTAGTTCACAAATCACACACACACACACACACACACACCACACACACACACACACACACACACCCTCCGCTGTCAGCAGCTGACAACGATCAATACTCAGAAGGAAACAGGCAAGAAGAGACAGTTCCCACTGGCGCACTGCGCCTGAGCGGCAGGAAGCCACACACACCTCCACCAGATAGTCCAACTCAACCCCTCTAGGAAACTTTTTCCTTTTAAAACCCTGCAAAACCAACCCGTCTCCTGGGGAGACCCACACCAGCACACAACTGGAGGTCTAGGCTCCTAGGTGGCCAAAGGGCCATGTCCAGTTGCGGCCCTTGCCCTGGCACTGCTACTGGGCACCCAGCGAAGGAGCAGCTTCCCAGAAGCAGCCGTCATCAGAGAGGAGCACCGAGTTTACAGCCTGCCCGCAGTGCTGACCTCCACCTTGTCCTTCTGCACTCCAAGGGAGGGGGCAGCCCAATCACACAGACGGCAGCTTTCAAATGATGGCTAGAGACAGAAGCAGCCAAGCCTGTTTCCCTTACTGCCTGGCTGCGTGGCCCCAGATATGTTACTGGACCTCGCTGTCCTCGGTCACCCCATCTTTAACTAACACCAGGACACCGTGACACAGTGTAACATGCTCATTTGGGGAGAAGGAACGTGAGGCCTCAAAGGCCAGCCATGGTACCTAAGTCGGGGCTGCCAGACCCGGTAATGAGAGAGGGCTGGTTCCCAGCTCCACACTGTCTCCTGACCTCATCCTTAAAGGGAGAGGCTCACGAGTTCTCCATGAAGCCGCCTTTCCCTTGGGGCCCCGGGATCAGGCACCTTGCCTTGATCTCACAGGTACAACCCCATCCTGGAAAGCAGTAGATGGCAGGCGCCCAGCCAGTCTGTGCAGCCCAACGAGCATGCTAAAGGTCACCGCTCAGACCGGATCGAGACCAGGATCCAGGCTCGGAGCCTGACCTGCTGGCATCTGGCACAGTGCTGTTCTTCGCTGTCCAACAGGAAAGCTGCGGAGGAAGGTACTCCCAGACAAGACGCCTGCAAGAGACCCTCCTGTGGGAGTGGAGTAGGCCCAATAAGTGCTCTGCCTCCCAGATGTGGCAAAGAAAAGATGTGCGTGGGAAACCCCAGGGTGGAAGCTCCGCCACATTTCTTGAAGAATTAATCCTTTCCAGGCTCAGGGGTTCTCAGCACCCTGAAGCTCATGGAAGCCAATGTAGTGATATTTCATTTGTATTTTAATAAATGAAGCTTGCCTGAAGATCAGAGAGTAAAACAACCGCACTGATCAGCCTTACAGACCAGGCAGTGGCGACACACACCTTTAATCCCAGTAGCCACACTAGTTTGCCATAGAAACCAGGCGGTAGTGGTGCACGCCTTTAAACCCAGCACTAGAGAGGAATACAAGATGGGAGGAGACAGGTTTCAGGCTCAGTCTCATTCTGAGGATTCCCAGAGGCAGGATTGCCATTTTTGGACTGAGGTAGAGGTAAGAGCCAATGGCTGGCTGCTTTGCTTTTCTGGTCTTCAGACTGAACCCCAATATTTGTTTCTGGGTTTTTAATAATTGTGCTACAAGCCACTCCTGAGAGCCCTGGCCAGTGGTTACTGAGAGAACCAGGCAGTTCACCCCTCAGTCCTCGGTCACTAATGTGAAAACACAAACAGGAGGGGCGAGTCCATGCCTCCATGAAGCATTCTGGACTGGTCAGAAACGATCATGTATGTCTCACCAAAAAGAGCAGGCCCCCAGGAAGGCCTCCCACCCAAGCAGGCAGATGAGGAAAGACTCAGGGAGAACTTCCAGGGCTAGAGTGATCAAACACACTTCCTGGAAGTGGCTGGCAAGAAGATAACCCTAAAAAGACGTCGGGGGCTTGGGTTCCCTCCCAGGCGGGAAGCGTGAATGCTCCACTCAAAGACATCTTCAGGTTCCAGGCAGTCGGAGAGCCGTGCAAAGAGAAGTCGTTGATACCATGTTACCTCCCAGCTATGGCAATGCTCAGAACCTGTACCACCTCCACGAGGGCCAGACCGCCCTCCCAGAGCACTCACTTCTCGGTGACAGCGTAGCTTCCCACCCTCTCAGACACAGAGATGCGAAGAAACCGGCCCCTACCCAAAGTCAGGTCAAGCTGAACCACAGTCACACTGGCGGCTGTCACGGGCTCCAGCTCTGTGCTAACTGCTGTGCTCAGGGCTTCGCGTGCAGTGACCTGTGGCAAGTTCATCCTCAAAAGAAATACCAAGATAATTACTGTCACTCTTGTGACACAGCCCAGGGATTTCAGGTGCGGACGTCACGTGGCCCACCCTAGGCCTGGGGAATCTGAATCAGGCTGTGGGGTGACAAAGCTGGAACCTTGTAACAGGCCATGCACGGTCTAAGAGAGCAGGAAAGGCCTATTGTAGCATCACCCGGGGGCCTCCTGGGAAGGTTCTGTCCCAAGGTAATGGCCTCTCCCTTCTGCTCAGATATCCCAGTAGGAGGGAGTAGAGGAACAGGCTAAGAGACAGGTCCTTTTTTTTCCTAATCAGTAATTATTGTGTGTATGTGCATGTGTGCGTGTGTGTGTATAATTATACATGTGAATGTCCAGCTGTGTGCACCCATGCCCATGCACGTGGAAGCTAGAACAGGACATGAAGTGCCTTCCTCTGCCACTCTCTACCTTATTGTCCTTAGGGTCGGTCACTCACTGACTCGGAAGGTCATTGTTTTGGCTAGCCTGGCTCTCCAGCGGGCTCTTAGAATCCAATGTCTTTGCCCTCATCACTGAGGCACACACGGCCAGTCATGCCGGGCAGGCTTTTTATGTGGGTGCTGGAGATTCAAATCCAGGTCCTCGAGTTTGCAGAGCAGCAGTAATCTTACGTACGGAGCCATCTCCCCAGCCTCCAACACCATTCTTACTAACGCTGTTTTAGGTGAAGGCGTCTGTCCTGAGAAAGTGGAAGAGAATCCAGCGCCTGAAGCTCAGCTTTCTCTCAGGAGCAAAGGGAAGAAACCTGAGGCCTGCTTTCTTCCTTTCCCTCTCCTATCAACACTCAGCAGAGGGCAGCAAACAGAAACCACGAGAAGATAAGGGAGAGGAGAGCGCCACATGGAGAGAAAGCTACACATGCATAAACACACACCCACCCACCGCAGCAAGCGGAATTGTTTAGCTTCCTCTAGCTTCCAAAGTATGAACACTCCGCCTCCTCCAGAGAACAGGGCCAGGCAGAAAAAGAGTCGAAGCTGAGGAGACACAAGTTCTTTCTTCAGCTTGTGAAAAATATGCAGTGGACTGGATTTTTCATGACGGGAGGAAAAGGGCTGCACTCAGGACATGAAGGAGGCTGCAGAACTGGCGAGGTGGAATCGGGAGACGGTTCTCCGAGACCTTCCACGTTGTGTTGCTAAAAATCTGGGCCCCGGTTTCCCCAGCTGCAGACAAGGCCACACTCCGAATCTTGGTCCAAGATGCACAGGGCTGATGGGAACACAAACTCCCAGGCACAGATTCCGCATGTGAGGGTGAGTCCAGGGTGGCCAAGAGGCGGGGTCCCGATGACTGAGCCCAGTGCCTGGGACAAGGCACCAGGACTCCGGGTAAGTGTGCTACCTTTGAGATCTGCTCAAGGTACCCCTCTCTCCTACGAGTGTTCAGACCCTTCTGTGGGGAGCAGTTTTTCTCCCACTGGAGTGAATCAACCCACCTCCCGCTCCAGCACGGGCAGAGTCTACCTGCAGATACATGGTCGTGACAGTTTCTAAGCATGGCAACCCTAAACTGGGTCAGGAGGACCAGCGAGGGCTCATAAAGAAGGATGGTTTCCTCTCTCTTGTACACATGTAGCTAGAGACTCTCCCAGGATTATGTTCTGCTACCACAGGGACTCGGTCTAGGTCAGAGCTATCAGAGATAAAGCAAGAGAATCCAGATCACCCAATAGTTAGAACCACGGTGGTCCCTGGAGCCTGTGAGGTTCTGTATCGTTTCAGGCGGATCCACTGTTATTCAAAATAGATGCAGAAGAGGATATAAGGAGGCTCTAAGGGCCAGTTAGTTCTGTCTGCTGTGGACAGTAACGCTGCCACGTTACCTTTGAATCCCTCTACCCCAAGCGGGGTCCCTTCAGGACCTTAACATTTAAACCATTTTATTTGACTCTGCGAGATCATCATGGCTCTCAGGGGAAATAATGGCAGAGGAAAAGCCTCTGCTGTGAAACGGTGCGTGGACCTCAGAGCGCTGCATCCCTGCCTGCGCGGCTCCTGGGAGAACCAGTTTAAGTGATTGCCCCCTCTGGGGCCCCAGCTTCCATCAGACAGAAACGAACTCGATGTCCTGAGAAGCCCCTGCCTGCTCTGACACTGTACATCTTTCAGCAAACACATTCTACTCTCCTGGTCTCCAGACATCAGAGAAAAGGGAGGCCACTGGGGAACCCGTGGGAACTCCTACCTGTAGAATCTTCCTCCTGTCCCCACTCCACCAGACATGAGAGCAGGGGTTCTCTGGAAAAACAAGATTCGTATACAAACTCTCTGCTTCCAGACTCCAGACATCCATGAAAGATGTGAAAGACTGGGCAGCTACACAAAACACAGAGGCCACTGTGAGGAGCAGTGAGTTATTCAGGGCCTCCTTCACCTCCAGGTGCCTTTTATAAAGCGACAAAAGACATCCTGGGTGCCACCTCTGAATAAAAGTCGGGAGGTAGACAAGGTACAATTAGCAAGCACGATGGTTATCTTTTAAATAGGCCTTTGCTTTCCCAACCCTGGCTCCATTATCTGTTATCTGTCACTAGAGCTGACACACAAAAAGCTGCCTGGGAGGAGCTAGAACTGGAACAAACGACTAAGTCGGGGCTTCAGCTTGACTCTAGACCATTCCTACACACGCTTCCAAACTCCTGGGATCCTGGGAAGGCACGATCAGAAAAGCCACTACAAAACATCTATTTCCCAGTTCACAAATGACGTCGGCAGGCCCACTTGAGCAACAGACGAAGGCCGAGTCTGGGATTTTAGTGGTCAAGATTGATCAATAATGTCTGCCCTGGCCATGGTGGGGGGGGGGGCACCCTAGGTGGGGAAACACCATGATGAAATATATTTACCTCTCTCCTCTCTGAAGTTACACACATTTTCACAGGTGAGGACTACAAGGGCCAGAGAAGTTAGACCAGAGAAGACCAAAAGTCAGATCTCTCCCAGGCTTTCCTCTACAGACAGTGGGCCCAGAAGGAAAAGGAGGAAGCGGAGGCAGATTTGCTCTGGTAAGTCAAGAACCCTTCCCTGGTGGCATCGGATTGCATCTGGGCAAGCTGACAGAGAAGTGATTAGCAGTCTCAGGGATACCAACCCCTCCTTGGAAAAGTAAAGAAACCGCTCCAGACCACATTTCCGTGGTATTTAACTTGCTGACGGGGAAGGTTCTGCTACCAGGAAGACTGAAAGGGGGGAAGGTATTGATTTCCGGGTGTCCCAAGAACAAAGTTCAGTTCTGACACAATGAGGAAAATCCTGAGACTTGAAAATCATATCCATATTCACTGGTATTTCACAATCCCACCCATCTCTGCCATGACCCAGGGAAGTAATTTCTCACTAGAGAACCTGGCACAGAAATGGGGAGGAGCTGCACCCAGATTCCTACTGTGGGATTTTAAAAACCAGTCCCCAAGCCTGCAAGATGAAACCAGGGCTAGAATTAAACCAAGATGTCAGGCTGACTACGGAGTGGGAATGAGAAGAATCCCCCAGTTAAAACAAAAATGGCCTCAGGAAAGCCAGATGTGTGACCAGCTAGACTCTGGTCCCATGCTGTATGCCTTATGAACCCAATGTCCTGTTTGGCCGCTCCAGAGGCTTCGGGATGAGGCATCAGGTCAAAGATTCAGAGGACTGCTCAAACCGAGGTAAAGAACCTCAAAAAAGAGCCACTAGACTATCTCACGGGGATAAAATCCCAACAGTTGTTTTTCTAGAGCAAGGGCTCAGGTAGCCCAGGGTGGCCTTTAATTCTTGAGCGTCCTGCTATCACCTTCTAATATCTGGAATTATAGATGCGCACTACCAGGCAAGTTTATATGGTGCTGAGGATTGGTCACGAGCAAGTACTCTATCAACCCAGCTACATTCCAGTCTAGAAAGATCACAGTCATACTTGGGGATGACACCCAACCAAGAGTGACAGAGTGACAACTGGTTAGCACCGTCCCAACAATACTGGGTGCTAAAGACTCTTTCCCGGCTAGCCACTTGATAGACTTCCCTGAAGGATCCAGACATGGAGGGGTGGGAGAAGCCAGCCTCTTTCCTGAAGGCCAAGTGACATTCAGAAGAGGGGCCGGAGGGCTCTGCATCTGCAGGAGAACGGAGCACAAAGAGGCTGTGTGGAAAACTGGCAGAGTGTTCTAGAAAGGCAGCCCATGAATGCTGAATCCCACCGCACCTACCAGGGCCCATCCTTGGGAAACTGTTCCCATCTGCGACTCCCAAGAAGCAAGGATAATCACACAGCAGCCCTCCCAAACCTCTTCAATGTTTTCCCCTTCTCTCTGTGCCATATTCTAAGAAGCAGACAAAAAAAACTGCAGAACCGAGGGGTCTAGGCAGTACCTCTAAGAGGCACTCGATAGCTGCTCCTTCCCCCCACCACCTCTCTCTCTCTCTCTCTCTGCCCAAAAGGTGGCCTTACTCCATCAATACCCTTTTGCACAGTGAGTAATTTACCATGAAAGCTAAGGCCAAACTGGCAGTTAACCTTGACCTCCCCGTTACACATCTGGTTCTATAGAAAATGAAAATTAGGATGTCTTTGGCCTCCATAGCAAGTGAATTATGAGGGCTCTCTCCAGGCAGAGGCAGAATGTCAAGAGCTATTTTGGAACTGGTCACAGCTATTCCACAAAAGAGTCTGCACCTGGCTGGACACGTCCTCCCCGCCCCCAACCAAGGCTGTGTCCAGCAGAGCATCCCAAGGTAGGAATGCTATAAGGGACCTCAGGAAAGGAAAAAGGAGTGGTCTGTCCCACTCCCCATGGGTAAAGACAGCATCACAGAATGTTGGCATCAAACCACACACGTGGAGCAAGCAAGGCTCAGAGAGGGAGACCAGACTCATCAACACACAGCAAGTTAACAGTTGAGCTAAGAACATGAGTCTGGCCTCCTGCCACTGATGCCACATGGGGCAGTAACAGAGGAAAGAGATTTCCCACAGGAAAACCCCACTCAGACAAAGAGCTTAAGGGAGAGAAGTCAGAGTTTGCCGAACAGTAAGTAAGGTCTACCAGATAGCTAGATCGCCCAGACTCTGGTATGATTCACAACCTACCAGAGTGACAAGTCAAGTTCAAATCGATCTGTTCTATAGCAAAGAGTCCTCCACGCCCCCAGAAGTCACAATCCCCAGATGGCAGCCTAACACTGGAAGGGAAGGGGGTTAAAGCATCGGTCTCAAAAAGTCAGCCTCCTCCCCCAAAGGCAGTCAGCAGTCAGTCAAGGCTGACCCTGACCCACAACTTCAGGCAACTCTGATACATCCCACTAGAGGAGACAACTCAAGCATGCCCGCTCTTGCCAGGAGCTGGGGTAGAAAAGCTGGGATGGTCAGAGGAAAATGACAGTGCTTATCTATGCCAGGAGGCTGCTAGTCCACATCCATGCACACGTGTGTGCACATAAAAACACACACGCACAGCTGTGAAGAGGCAGAACATCCCAATTTTGTCTACAATAATCACATCTCAGTACAAAGAAGGGAGGCTGGAGGTGTTCTGTGCTGGAGGCACTGGGCACCTGTAGCTCTGTGACATTTGGACAGCTCTCTACCAGAGCATCTCTGTGACTTCTGGGCTCTCCCAAGGACCCAAGGCGACAAATTCCAGGACAGGCACTCCCTACTGGACCTCCTCTGAGGCAAGGGCTTAGTATTCTTGAGAGGCACAAAAGCTGATTCAAATAGAGGAGGGGTGCAGTGTGTGTTGCAGGGAGTTGGCTCACAGGTTAAGAGGTCTTACAGAGGATGCAGGATGCAGGTTAGATTCCTAGCATCCACATGGTGATTCAGAGCTATCTGTAACTCCAGTTTCAGAGGGTCCTATGCCTTCTCCTGGCCTTAGTGGGCACCAGGCACACCTACGGTGCACACATACATGAAGGCAAGGCACACATATGCATTAAATAAGCAACAAACAAAAACAGAGGCTCCAGGTGGGAGACTTAGAGGAGACCCAGGCGTCCCTGTGTAAATGGCAAACAAGGAAAGGTCTGGTAACACTAGAAATTGTCGGAGAGGCTGGGGAATAAGGGCAGAGACAATTAAAAGAACACAGACAAGAACAGCCAATATCTCCATTCCCACCAACAGAAAGAACAATCCTGGGTGGCACGGAGATGCAAGCAGGATCCTCCAAGGAAAGAGTTGAAGAGGCCAGGAATAATAGACGGCAAAAAAGAGGAGCAGGGTCAGCTAGGAAAAGGATCCAGGGCTGAACACTGTTTTAGGCTAGGGTAGGAGCCTGGATAACTCTTTCACCTTCCCAGAGACTCGACGTTTCCATCCCCAAAATGGGAAGCTCTGCTTCGGGGCAGACACGCAGGGCAGGTGAAGCAAGGAACGGCAGGCTGGGAGCGAAATCGGAGAGAGGGTGCTCCCCACCCACGGCCGCGGACCACTCACCTGTACCACCGCGGGGGCCACTGCCACCCCTGATGCCCCAGGGCTACCGTCGGGCTGCCGCTCGCGGTACAGAGCCCAGAGCCCCACGTTGGGCAGGAGGACCAGGGCCGCCAGAACCAGCGCCACCGCCTGCAGGAGCCGCTTCTCTTTGCGCCTCATCGGGGCCGGTCCGCCCCGCCGCGCCCCGCCGCGCCCGCTCCGGCTTTGCGCGTCTGCCCGCCCGCCCTGCCGGCGGCGGCAGCAGTTCGGCCAGCAGAAGCGGCCGCGGCGCCGGCCCCGCTCCAACTCCGCGGCACTTCCGCCGCTCGCCGGCGGGGGAGCAGGGCGCCGCCACCATGTCGCCGCCGCGGGGGTGCGCTCCAACCTCTCCTTCCCTCGACAGCTCATCCCAAGTCCTACACACCTCGTCTCCTGCCGAGGAATCACGGATGAGCCCTATACGCCTCAGTCCTTCAGTACTCCACATACTTACAGAGTATCTCAGCCCTTTGGGGTGCAGGGAGCCCTGGCTCCATTACTCTTCCCCCCGGCGGGCCGCGATGGTGCGTCCCACTTCGCCGCTACTCCCCGCCCGCCGCCCCTTTGCCAAAGTCCCGGAGTTGGGGAGTTGGGCGCTCGCTGGGGTCACTGGGCGCGCGATCGGGGACGCCCCAAAGACCCGCGCGGCTCTCGGGCAGCGCGGACACAATGCAACCTACCACGCTGGAATGCTGCAGTGTACTCTCTTCCCGACTCTGCCCCGGGACGTGCTGACCAGACCCGCCTTTGACCTGGAGACTCCGCGCAACCTGTGTGCAGAGGGCACCGTGCGCAACGCTTAGCGTTCTACCCGGTTTCCTTCCTCCTTTTCTGCAAGCTACGCAGCGCTGGGTGCCCCGTCACCAGTCTGTGCTCTTTACAAAATCTACAAGGAGACAGGAGTCTCCTTGCAAGAGCTATTCTCATGTACATCCAACCCGGTGGGCTTGGACTGCCTTCCAGTCTCAAGTGTGCTTCTGAACACAGTACCCAGAGCCCTTCCCGAAATCGCGTGTCGTTTCTTTTTTTCCTATTCAAACCTCCAGCGAGCGCCCACGATGGGCCAGACACTGGGCCAGGAATGAGGAGTAAGGAAAAGTAGAACATGCACTGGTTCCTAGGGGCTGCAGCGCCGAATGGGTGCCCGGGATGAGGCTGTGCATGCCAGAACCATGGCGACAGGCCCAAAGAAGTCAGGCTTCTGAGCCACGGACCTGGACTCACACGAAGCCTGTGGGATCCTCCTCCAGGCGCCTTTAACACCTTGCTCCCCGATGCCCAAGAACAGTCCCTGCTCTCTGCCTTGCTCTCTGCCAACCTTCCTGCAGGCACATACACTCTCTTGATTTTCTGCTTCTCCAGCGAAGTCACTGAGCCCTGTGGCTATCCAGTCCTAACCTGGGACCAATGTGCTCAATTCTAGCCTTTCACCTCTAGGCTGACGTCACAGCTTGGGTCCACTCATTGCAGTCCACAGTACTAAGTTGTATATCCCTAAGGTCAAATATTTCCCCCTTTGCTTGGCTCCCCTTTCTTTGCGTCAGTTGCTAGCTCTGTGTGTTCCCCCAAGGGCTCTTGACCACACAGATCCTTGTACCTCCCCCCCCAAAATCCATCTATGTCAGGGACACCCCTTTGTACAGGGAAATCACCACCTCTTCCCCCAAGTTTTCCCAAATGCAGCCTCCTTGCTGTTCATCAGATCATGGCAGGCACTCCTACATCAGGACCTTTGTCCTATCCCCATACCGATGGGTACCCTCTGACCATTCTTTTGATTATAACTCCTACCTTTTCATCTTTTAAAAAACACTTGATAGGGACTGACGGATGGCTCCGTGGTTACGAGCACTTGTTGCTCTCCTAGGGGACATGAGTTCGGTTCCCAAAGCCCAGATTCGGTTCCTGGCACCCACATCACACAGCTTGGGACAATTGCCTGTAACTCTAGTTCCAGGGCATAGCCTGTGTGGGTACCTGCATACATATGGTGTACCACACATACATTTAAGCACACATACTCATAAATAATAAATAAGTCTTTAAATTCTAGTTCCAGGGCATAGCCTGTGTGGGTACCTGCATACATGTGGTGTACCACACATACATATAAGCACACATACTCATAAATAATAAATAAATCTTTAAAAATAACTTGTAGTCTGCTACAATATAAATGGACAATTTTACCATTTTAACCACCAAAGACACTTTTGTTACATTTCTTGTGTGTGTGTTCCCCCCAGAAAGATGAGTGAGGCTTCTAAGACTCAGGAGGTAAATGGAGTCTTACAAGACTCAGGAAGTTTAGAAAGTTACAAGGTGTGAAGGCTCCTTCCCAAGGTTACAGAAACTGTATAATGCTGAGGAAAGAGGATCGTGGGGATCAACCATGCCACCTCTGGGTTGTGCTCCAGGATGCATGAGCTGTCCCCCATACCAGTGTGGGCTTTTCAAGGATGCCCCAGCAAACAGCCCACTGATTCCTAAGCCGGACTCGGGTGGAATCATTTCTTTGGTATGTTGTCAATGTCCTGCCTGTGACAGACATTTGCTCGTGTCTCCCCAGGAAAAGTCATGCTCACATTTATCCAGTTACCTGCTGATGGACATCTTGGCTGCTCCCATCACTCCCCAGGAGTGAGTAATGCTGAGCTCCGTGTCTGGTGTGGCCATGAGTATGCAGCATTGGTGTGGTTAGACAGATAGCAGTAGCTCCACGGATCCTGTTGCAAACATTGTGGCTTCCCTTCACCTTAGCATAAGCCATGAAAGGGTTGAGGATACGGCTAAGGCAGCAAAGCGCTTGCCTCACAGGCGGGAGGACCTGAATTCCAATTCCCAGAACCCAAATAAGAAGCTAGACTTACAATAGCTCATGCTTATAATCCCAGTGACAGGGAAATGGGAGGTGGGGACGCATGGATCCCTAGAAGCCCTCTGGCCACTAAAGAAAAAGGAAGAAAGAAAGAAAAAGAGGGGGAAGACATCTGTGGAATGACACTAAAGTTGCCCTCTAACTCCTACATGCGTGTGTCTGTGTACACACACCACACACACACACACACACACACACACACTAACCTTTGAGACTCCTTAGCTTAAAGCCTAGATTTCTTTAGCTTAAAGCCTAGATTTTGTCATTTTTCAGCCTCTCCCAGTTACCCTGATTTTTAATTCTCTACTTACACACTTGAGAGCCTCAGGGTCTATCCACATAGTTTTGTCAACTTGATAAAGCCTACAGCCATCTGACGGGACTCTCGACGGGAAAAACTGCTTAGATCAGATTGGCGGGTGGGCGAGTCTGGGAGGGATTATTTTGATTATTAATTGCTATAGAAGGGCTCAGCCTATAGTGGGCAGACCCTAGGCAGGAGGTCTTGAGTTGTATAAGAAAGCTAGAGGAACATGAGCCTGGGAGGGTGAGGTAGAGACTGAGCAAGAGCCCTCTTCCATGATTCCTCTCTTGAGGCCCTACACTGACTTCCTCCAGTGACAGGCTGTAACTTGGAAGTATAAGCCAAACATCCCCCCTCCCCGCCCCAGTTCCTTTCGGTCAGAGTGTTTTATTATAACACCAGAAGGGAAACCAGATCTGGGTCTTTGCAAATTTCTAGAACTCTCTTCCTCTCAACCTTTTGTAGGGTTCTCTTCTTTCTCTTAGGTACCAGATCAGAGGTCCCACCCTCCCTAGCCTCCGTCTCAGCAATCTCCTCATCTTCATCTGCTTGTCTTTCTTGGGGAGCAGGTCTGAGGCTGGGCCTCCCGGCCAAGAACACAAGTCCTAAGCATTTAGAAAAGCAACATCTCCTTGTCTCCTCGGAGCACCTCCATCTCAGCCAACACATAACATCTGCCTTTACTGCTAGCCAGAAATCCAGGGTCTCTTCCTGCAGAGGAACGTGTGACAAGCACCCAAGGACTTCAGTTCCCTGTCCCCTGCATTTTGTGAAGCTGAGGACCCAACTGGATGCTCTACTCAGTAATTCCTGGCTGGGCAAAGCGTGCTGTTAATGTCACCAGGGAAGGAATGCATTCAGTGTCTTTCTCCTCCCCCTCTTCTTCCAGTTCCCTAGAGCATCCCACAGGAAATTGGATTTGAGCTTTCTCACGACGAAGCAAAATCACTTGTTGATCAAAGCTCTCGGCAGCTCGATCTGCCCTTCCCAAAGGGGACTCCAGTCGGAGAAGCCAGCTTTTAATCCGAAGTCTCTTTGATCACTTTCCACCATGTGGGATGGACCCGACAGGAGGAGGGCTCCTGGGAGTTTATTCTACTCACCGAGAAAATGCCACTTCCCTGGAAAACTGAGCTAGCCACGACCTGAAACTCACAGGAGCCGTCACTTCCAGACCAAGCCATGTCACTAAGCCTGGAGTAGCCGTGACATGAGATAGTGCACACAGCGGGCTTACGGCAGACCCTGTCCAATATGACCATAGTGAATGTGGGTGGAAAGAAGGCTGAGCACTAACAGGAGGCGATAGAAGCAGGCAGGTCAGCTGCAGGGCAAGTCACACTGTTCTGTCCCCTCCCCCCACCTTGTTCTCCTCCCTAGCCTGGAACAAGCTACAGGTACCTTCTTCCTGCTCCTCTTTTACTGGCCCTGAGACCCTGCCTTTGCTGTTCCTCTGCCAGCTGCTTGCCAGATCTCCCCAGTGGCCAGCCGGCACTCATCCTCCAGGTCCCGTCTAGAACATGCCTTCCCACATGGATCCTTTTGAAAACGCTCTTTTCCACTCTCGATCTCACCGTAGTTTCACCACGGTCCACAGCCCTCTTTGCCGCAGGCTCGGGCACCTGCTTATCTCCTCCTTCACTGGAGGATCTAAAGAGAGCTTTCTTTAAGAGCCTTGGGGCAGGCATCTTGCCCTCTCACACCCTGCCACATCCTCCCACAGAGAAGGGAAGATCCTGACTTCAGAAGGGATTAAAGCATGGACTGATGAGGGGCTCATCTCCACCTTCCTAGTCTCGCTTTCTTTTAACGAGCGGTTTGTCTCATGGCTGGCTCTTCGGTGCTCTATGCTATCATCAGAACAGGAGCCCTCAGTGAAGAGGATGACAGGTGTAAGCCTTCGGCACGCAGCCCCAGCAGAGTGTCCTCACCTTGCCTCCAGAAGCCCTGCTGCAGAACCGGGCTGGTGCAGCCAAGCTCTAAGCAGAGGGACATGAAGTCCTTGAGGTGAGGTGAGGTCAGTCTTTTTCCAGCACTCTTTAATCTTGTCAAGTCCTTAAGCAGATTCAAGCTCCCATTTCTTCCTCAGCCGGGCTTGGCCCATGTTTAGGAGCACTTGGGAGGTGGCAGTGGGACAATTTGAAGTTCAAGGCCTGCCTGGGCTAAACAGGGAGGGCAGACTAGTAAGATTCTCTCTTTCCCTCCCTCTCTGCCTCCCTCCCTTCTTCTCTTCCTCCTCCTCCTCCATTCCCTCCTCCTCCTCCTCCTTCTTCTTCCTCTCTCTCTCTCTCTCTCTCTCTCTCTCTCTCTCTCAAAAACAAGACAAGACAAAACAAAAAACAACCAATCGGAACTGGATCACTGACTCAGCAGTTCAAGGCATTTGCTGCTCTAACAGAGGATTCGGTTCCCAGCACCCATATGACAACCCACAACCATCAGGAATTCCAGTTCCAGGGGATCTGACTCCCTCTTCTGACTTCCGAGGACACCAGCTACCTACACAGTGTGCAGACACACACAAGTGAAGCACTCTGTCCTGGTCTGCTTCTCTGTTGCTGTAATAGGACACGAATCAAAAGCAGTTCGGAAAGGAAACCGTTTGTTGGACTTACAGGTTACAGTCCATCACCAACAGAAGCCAGGCCAGAAACCTGGAGGCAGGGACTGAAGCAGAGATCATGGAGGAATACTGCTCACTGGCTTGCTGGCCGTTTTCTCAGCTTGCTTTATTATATTACCCAAGACCAAATTCCCTAGGAAACTAGAGTTACAGCCAAATATGAGGTGCTTCGTGTGTGCTGGAAACTCATCCCAGGGTTCTCTGCAAGAACAGGAAGCGCTCTTAATTGCTGAGCCATATCTCCAGTCCCTAATTATTCTTCACTTGTACAAAGGAAGAAAGGGAAAATCGAAGATGGGTAGTGGGATGTGAGGCAGAGGGGTCTCTCTAGGCATCTGAGTCTCCCTGGAGAGTGGATCTGCTCAGTCGGCGCCTCTGCCGTTTGAGGGGCTTGAACGCGCTGAAGCTATTGGCCATATCGTAGGCTCACCATGCTCAGCTCTGCACACAGGTCAGGCTCTCTCAAGCTCTGATAAAGCCATCCTCAGGCTACTGCCCTCTTTCTATAGCAGATTAAAGCCTAGGCAACTCTGTGGGGTATTTGTTGTTCTTATTTGTTTGTTTGTTTGCTGTCTATGTAGGTCATCTGACATTCTACTAGGCACCTGCCAGCAAGCTTCAGTGAGTCCAGGCTGGTCAGCTTGGATTTAACCACGAAGAATGAGCCCTGAAAGAGGGCTAAGCATCTCTCATCTTAATTTACTTGTCAATAATTAATGGGTAAACAGGCTGTAGTTGTGTGTGCAGGTGAAGACGGGAGGATCAGGAGTTCAAGATCATCTTAGCAAGTTCCTGGCCTGGGCTACAAGCGACCAGCTTTATAAACAAACAAAAAAGCAACAAAACATAATACGAAGAATATGACCAGCTTGTAAGAGCCAGAGCCACAGAAAGTTAAATCCCAAGATTGGGAAACTGAGACTCACAGGAAGAGCTTCCACTCCAATCTACTACTACAGTCTGGTCGCTTCCTCCCCAGTCCACTCTCCAGGAAGGGCTCAGGGTGTTGCGTCACTGCAGTCCGGGATGTGGGTCTTTCTGCTCTGTTGAGTAAAATCCACCAGTTTCCTGACATCCACGAGTCCTCTCTTGACTCAGAGGCTGCGTCAGAAAGGACCCCACCCACAGCTGCTGTATTAGCCGGTTACAACATTCTTCTTACAATGATTGGTCCGGGGATGAGTACAGGCCTCCTGGAAGGTCCATCTGAACTGTGAGGTTCTAGTCTGTGGAGGAAAAAATGACCCCTGGGCTCTGACTGGCTCGAGTGTTGGCTATGAGCCCACTGAGAGGCGTGGACTGGATTGGAGCCAGCACCACTCCAGCGAAGCCTCTCAGTGCTCCAGGAGCAGTGGAGATACATCTTTAGAAGTCACGGGTGGTAGCTCCCACCTGTAATCTCCGGGCTTTGGAGGCAGAGGCAGGGGGATTGCTTTGAATTTGAGGCTATCCTCTGTTAGAGACCAGACAGAATTTGGTGGGGCAGGGGGAGACAGAGAGTCATATATCTGCTCTGAATAGACTTGACCCAGGCTAGCCAGGGAGAGGATTCAGAGGGAGAGAGAAAGAATGGTGCCAGGTTGTCTCAAACAGCTCTCTTGCTGTCAAATTCCTCCCTTTAAGTAGCCACAGCTAAAGTCACCCTGCCTCCCTCTCTAGGCTCTGGTCCCAGTTCCTCCGCTCCCCTTCAAGCTCACTGATGAATAACACATGCTTCTAGCCCTGGGGTACAATGCTGTCCCTTGTGGTCACATACCTCCCTGTCCTGTTGTTCTGCTAAATTCTTATCTAATTTCTTGGCATGATGTTCCAAGACCCTCAGTCAAGGTGAAGCTCCTAAGAACAACCACATAGGAAACAAAAGTGGAGGCCACCCCAAAAAAACTCCATTGTCCCCCAGGCCTCTGCTCCACCTGGCATCTCACATAGGACCAAATTATAATGCCTACTTTATTGTCTAATAAAATTTACAAGTATTCCTAGCCTTCTGGGCCAGCTTTGTAAGATAGACTTCAGATGCCTGTAAGAATCTCTGATGAGATCTCTGCTGCATCCAGTGGCTGAATTATTCACTTCATGGACTGTCCCTTCATCTGTGGACTAGACTGGCCCAGATGGGAAGGATGAGTTTGAGATATTCAGACTTTCTCGGAAATCAGAGACCAGAGCCTGAGTAGCCAGCATCTCATATGTGTCTCGTCTTCATCCACACCACCCCGTGCCAGATTGCTTCTATTATTTCAGGTACTTGTTGGTGATATTGAGGAGAAAACTATGTTTCTGCCTGTGTTGGTTTCCTCTTGTGCATATTGCCATGGATTCTTTTATTTATTCATTCAGCAAGTTTTCATAAGGAACCAGACACATACCACCATGACCAGGACATTCTGTGGAGGGCAAATGGATGGAATGCCACCCCCTGGGGCTCACAATCCAGGGTTAGGGAAGGCACTGTGACAATGAAGACACAAGGAAGAGCAGGTTGGAGTAGGGCCAACGAGAAAGGTTCTCCCAGATGGCAGGGGCAGATTGGCATTGGAACCCAAGTCTGGCACTCAGCAGTTGTACTAGTGATAGACCAGCCTGACTCCACCTTAAGATTAGAAGCCACCTTATTTCAAGATGAAAATACATTCATTCTTGTTTTCTGTAAAACTTAAATTTTATCAGGTCTTGATTCATGTAGTAGTTTGAAAGAAAATGGCCCCTAATGGGAGTGGCATTACTAGAAGGTATGGCTTGGCAGGAGTAGATATGGCCTTGTTGGAGGAAGTGTGTGACTGTGGAGGCAGGCTTTGAGGTCTCATATATGCTCAAGTCATGCCCAGCATCTCAGACCACTTCCTGTTGCCTTTGGATCAAGATGAGAGGACTCTCAGTTCCAGCACCATGTCTGCCTGAAGGCTGCCTTGCTTCCCTCCACGATGATAATGAACTAAATAAACCTCTGAATCATGAACCACCCCATTAAATGTTTTTCTTTACAAGAGTTGTCGCGGTCATGGTGTCTCACAGCAATAGAAACCCTAAGTAAAGCAACCCATTTTCTAGAATCTGACCTGTTCCACATTCTATACCCTGACCTTGATAAGATAAAAAGATGTGCTGCCAAATAATTTTGAAATGTTCAGTCAAGTTCCTACTTAACAAAAATTCTTATGCAACCCCCCCCCAACTCTTGAAACCCCTCCTAGTCTTGCAGTTTAGGGGGTGATGTAAATACTAACTTCTCCTTTGATGTTATTTTCTCAAACCCCACTTCAGGGAGATAGCCCTGTCTGACAGAAAAAGAAAAAAAAAAGCTTTGCTTAATTCGAGTGAAAGAATATGGGTAACGGTCATTACTATTTGGTGGGATTAACCCTAGGGTATCTACTTCAATTGCTAGTCTAGGGGTATAGGGCTTGCTAGTAACTCCCAGACTGGTGTTCTCTCCCTCCCTCCCTCCCTCCCTCCCCTCCCTTGCCCTCTCTCCCCTTCTCTCTCAGACTCGCTGACTTCTCCCTGTCTGTACACCACAGCACCCATAGTTGATTGAACCGGAACTAATCCTCAAAGGAGAGTGACAAATTGATTTCTTCGTCTTCTGAGCAACCAAATGAACGGGCTAATGCCAAGGAGAAGAACTCGGGTCATTCATTCTCTGGTTCCTCAAACTAAAGCTGTGGGAGAGCTGTGACCTAGGCATCAGGACCCAAGGATAAATGGTGTGATGCGCATTTGATTGGAGGATAGTAAAGGTTGCTGAGAGCCCCGAGGAAGAAACCTTTGATTCTGTTAAAAGCCAGTGGAAGAGGTCACAGAGTCGGTGATGCTTGGGTGAGTCCTGAGAGATGCTTGGGAATTTTCTGGGAAGATATAGAAGGGGCTGGGAGTTTCTTGAAAAGAAGCAAAGTACAAAGGCGAACAATCTTGAAGGCAAGGTGACCTTATGGAGGGGTGCAGAGTTCTCCAGGAAACCCTAAACAAAATGCCCTGTGGCGAGCCCAGCAGCCTGAAGGCTCAGATGCCTCGTCCTCCCCAGGGCCTGCCCCTGTGTTTGGCCCTGGGAATCATGAGAGCACCGCAGCAGGCTCATGGATTATAGGATAGAGTGGTTCAAGGAAACAGTGTGTTACTGAGCAAGTGAAGAGTGGGTGGCAGGGAACACAAACAGAAAACAGGGGAGCAAGAAGCTGGGGCAGAGAAAGGGACACAGAGGCAGCTGAGAAAGGGGTGTGCTCTGAGTAGGGCGGGAAGGGGAGCTGCTCGGGCCCAAGCCACCTCAAAACTAAGTTTTCTAAACAATGTGCATGTGTGTGTTTGCACATGTGATAGGGACTGGCTGTGTAGCCCAGGCCAGCCTAGAATTCAAAACCCTCCTGCCTCAGCATCCTGAATGCTAGGATTAAAAGTATGTATCACCCAGCTGCATGTGTGTTTCTTGTCTGTCTATGTTAGGGTCTTATATAGCCTAAGCTTGCCTTGAACTCATAGAGATGATGACCATGAAGTAAGTGTGTACACTTGTGTGTGTGGGAGTTTATGGTGCAATGATGTTTGTCTGTAGGGGAGCATGCCCATCTACCTTCCTCTTTTGAGACAGGGTATCTCACTGACCTTGAATCTAGGCTGGCAGCCAGCAAGTCCCAGCAATCCTCCTCTCTCTGTACCTAGCCTTTTACATGGGCACTGGGGATTTGAACTTGAGTCTTCATTCTTGCAAAACAAGAGCTTACCCCCTGAGCTACCCCCACCCCTGACTTTGACTTTCTGACCTGCCTGCCACTATATCCTGATTATAGTGCTAGGGATTGGATCTAAGATTTAGTACATACTGGGCCATCACTCTATACCAACTGAACCATGTCTCCAGCCCCTCCATGTATATTTAACATTCCTATTTTAGTAATCTGACATGTGCATATGTTTTAAAATTAAGTCACTTGGTTATAATAAAAGGCACTCCTCCGTACAGCCTGGTCCCTGGAAGTCACTTACTTTGAACAGTTTTTGCTTTTAACTGTGGCTGACATTTGCTGGGTAGATTTGTCACAGACCAAGCCCTGTGCTGAGCCCTTATTGTCCATCGCCTCCTTGAGGATTTGCAGGAGCGTGAGAGGTGGGTGCTATCACTGTTTCATTTGCAGTTGGGTAACTAAGGCAGAGAGTTGTTAAGTGACCAGTCAAAGGTCACACAGCAGAGGAAGTGTGCTTTGAGCTCAGGCTCTCTGACTACAGACGCCCCCTCCCCGCCCTTAATCATGCAACTCCAGTGGTTTCTGTGGATGATTTATTAGTTCGGCTTCTTGATTTACCACTGCAGACAGTAGCTATTGACGTCTTAGTATGATTGATGGGCCTTCCTCTCACTGAGCCCACCCCCTTCTGCCCACAGTTTTTGATGGTTACGATGTTGAGCCCTCCTGTGGGGACCCTTGGGGCTGTGAACAGTGCATTTAAACCTCTGTCCCTCGTTCCTACTCTCCAGGCAACTGTCATTTGCTTATGTGAGATCACCTGCGAGCTGAAAGATGGACAAACTGTCTCTGAATTTCTAGTTATCCATCCCAACCTGCCATACATAGTGCCCACGTCTGTGTCAGACACATGCCTGGTGCTTGGGAAATTATCTGCATGCTAGGACAAATGCTCTGACAGGAGGTAGGCATGACAAGAGCAGTCTGTCACGGCAGAGGTGCAGAGCCCTCTGAGGAGGGAAGAAGGCGCTAGGAAAGGGAGTCTCAAGGAAGTTGCCTTCAGATCAGCTGTCTGGAAGTGCTTTGCCTTGGAGCTAGACAGCCAAGTGCCCAGAATGACCTTGAGGTAGCCTCCTGGGCTCCAACTCTGGCGGCAGCAGCACCTGACCGGATTCAGCCAACCACTTCTCCACAGTCCTTGAAGGACCTGACTGCACACGGGCTTTGTCCAGCCATGTCTCTCAAGAGGCACTGGGATTGCTCTGTTGGTTCCACAGGCTGAAAAACTTGCACACATTCCTGTGAAGGACCCAGCTTTAGAGTCTGTGCATACTGCCTCTGCCCGCTACCATGGTCCACCATCTCTGGACTATCTGCCACCGCACTGGGTGATTTTTATGCATATCTATTTTAAACTCTGTGTGTGCATGTCGTGTGTGTGTGCATGTGTGTGTGCGCATGTGTGTGTAGTATGTGGTGTGTGTGTGTGTGTGTGTGGTGTGTGCGTGTGTGCCTGTGTGTATGCATGTCGTGTGTGTGTAGTTTGTGTGGTGTGTGTGCCTGTGTGTATGCATGTCGTGTGTGTGAGTGTGTGTGTGTAGTGTGTGTGGTGTGTGTGTGTGCGTGTGTGCGTGTGTGGTATGTGTGTATGCATGTGTGTGTGCGTGTGTGGTATATGTATATGTGTGTGTGTGCGTGCGTGTTGGGGGTATGTGCATGTGCAGGTGCATGTGGGAGGCAGATGTGGACACCAAAGTTCAATCATGTGTGTTGTTCCTCTGAAACCATCAGTTGGATGTTTGCAATAAGGTCTCTCTCTCTCACTGGAATTTCTTCTTGCTTGGCCTTCTCCACCTCCCCAGTACTAGGATTATAAGCACGTGCTACAAGACCTGAATTTTTTTTTAAATTTTTCTGTTTTAAAATATGCGTTCTGAGGCTCTAACTTAAGTCCTTGTGTTTATGCATCAGGTACTTTACCAGCTGAGCCATCTCCCCAGAACCCCTTTGGGTCATTCCTTACTCATCCTTTGCATCTTAGATCAGGTGACGTAGGACAGACCTTCTGTACCCCCAAGTCAAATCAAATTCCTTTATCTACTAAATATCTGTCTGTCCCTTTATTGCACTTACTCAGCAGTACTCTTGCATACGCTGGAGTCATTGCTTGTGTAAAGTGGGCGGGTCTGGTTTTTGAGGCTAGAACTCCCATGGGGTGGACATCATCTCTGAATTTGCTCACTATAGCCTGCCCCACACCCAGCACAGCATCCACCAGAGTGTGTGAAGGAGAGTGTGAAGCTATTAATGAATGGATTGACTGCCTGAGACCCAGCCTCTACACATTCCAGAACTTTCTCAAACCTAGAGAAGGGGTGGTAAACCGGTCCATCCCCTGCCTTCCCTGTCCAGTGTCACAGCTCTTCTGAGAGTGTAGTACTGGCATCCCTGGTGACTCATGCCGGTCTCACCTCTCAACACATTCTGACCACCTTATCCCCACCCTCAGCTGTCAGTGCTGCCAATTCCTGCTTTTTCATGTGGGTTCTGGGGGTCAAACTCAGGTCTTCTTGTTTGGACGGCAAGCACTCTACAGACTGAGGCATCTCCCCAGCCCACATCATTGTATTTCTTTAAAAAAAAAATTTACTTATTATGTATACAATAGTCTGTCTTCATGTATGTCTGCAAGCCAGAAGAGGGCTCCAGACCTCATTACCGATGGTGGTGAGCCACCATGTGGTTGCTGGGAATTGAACTCAGGACCTTTGGAAGAGCAGGCAATGCTCTTAACCACCAAGCCATCTCTCCAGCCCTGTATTTTTTTTTAAATTCAGAGATAGAGGGTTAGGGGACAGTGAGGCAAATGTGACTTAGTGCCCCCCCATTCTTGTTTATAGACTGGAGCAATAGTTCAGGACCTAATTTCCATTCCCCTGGCTTATTGACTGTGATAGGTTGTGCTTATCACCTCACTGGGGCTTGATGGCCTAGCTGAGGGCTGACAAAGGTGACCCAAGGATCTGCCGCATCCTGACCCTCTCCCATCTTGGACCCCAGGTGCAGCTGCTGGTGTAGATGCATGCAGGGGTGCAGGGTAACTAGGCGGGATCAAAGCTAGAATGGGCAGGCAAGAAGAATTCATGAAATGACTATTCATCTCTCAGGGGCCTCAGTACGGCTGTCTGCAGAGATGTGAACAGGACTGCCACGCGTGTGCCCTGACAGCCACGCTGGTACACCAAAGCTCTTCAAGGTGGGAAGCAGAGCGGAGGATGAAAAGAAAAGATGGGTATGCTAAAAGCCAGGGCTGCCAATCCACACTGAATTGTTAATTTCTATGGAAAAGATCCTGCTAACAGTAAATCTGAACATCACCCTTGTAGGTCATAAAGAAAGGATGTTTGCTAAGATAGGGAAACACTACCTAGATTATGTTCCAGATGCTGCCTTCATTTATAACTTCTGTCCACACATCGAACACAGATGTGTGGGCCTCAGTTTCCACTGCTACTCAGGCCCTGTGGAGTTTTGGGTGAACATCACTTTTGGAATGAGCTAGAGAGCAAGGCTCTGTGAGAAATGTTCGTCTCCCACTACTCTTCCGGGACAGAACCGTCTTTGAAAGTGGCACACAGCATACCAGCGTGGGTGTCCTCAGGAGCACTTCCAGGGAGGGGCTTTCTCCTTCCAGAAGATGATAGCTGATTTCTGTCAGATGACAGAAACTTGCTTTGTCTCATTTAGCCTAAGAGTGGCTTTCTCCTTCTGTAACATGAAGGCCGGCTTGTTGGGGTTTCTGTCCTGCCCGGTACCCCACAACCGAAAAGCACCATAGAAAATCACACAGAGTCTACATTAGCTTATAAACTGATTGGCCCATTAGCTCAGTCTTCTTATTAACTAATTCTTACATCTTACGGTAACCCATAATTCTTGTCTGTGTTAGCCATGTGGCTCAGTACCTTTTCCACTGGGGCAAGTTACATCTTGCTTCTCTGTGGTTTGGGCAGGAATGGAGGAATGGGCTTCCTCCTTCCTAGCCTTCTCCTGTTCTCATTGCCCCGCCTCTACTTCCTGTCTGGTTGACCCGCCTACACTTCCTGCCTGGCCAATCAGCATTTTATTAAAATACATGATTGACAGAATACAGACAATTCTCCCGCACCACCCTTCCAGAAGGTGATAGCTGATTTCTGTCAAATGACAGCAGCTTGCTTTGTCTCATTTAGCCTAAGAGGCCTGAACCGTATGGGGCTGAGATCTGGGGCTTCTAGCAAGTTTTCCAACAGTGGTTCAAGCGTAGAGTCAGTGCGTCCCCAACATTGCCACTTCCCCACGTGGGTGTCCTTGGGTAAGTCACAGCAGCAACCTGGACCTCAACGTCCTGATCAAATTAGAGGTGAGTGTCGCATGCACACAAAGAAAGCTTGTGCCGGGGACCTCATTATTTATTTATTTGCAGTTTAATTTATTATTAGTGTACATAAGATGTGTGTGGGAGTATACGTGCCAAGGGGTTGAAGTCAGAGCATAATTCTGTGGACTTGGTTGTCACCTTCCACCCTTGTGTGGGTTCCTGGGAGGGACCCCAGGTTGTCAGACTTGGACAGCAGGCACCTCTCCTGGCTGAACCGTCTACCGTCTTGCTGGCCCATGTCTGAGTCCTTATAGCTGTGACGGCAGGGACGGATGTTCAGAGAGTGACCGCTTCCACTCCAGCAGCTGCAGGCTCGGCAGGATTTTTGACAAGTGGCGGCAGGGGTGGAGGTACAGCAGGGGTGGCGTTTTCCCTCTGGGTCTCTGGTCTTCCCTTTGCATATTCTTTCTTGTAAAATTCCTGCCCTTGGGCACCCTTCTAGCTGTTGTGCAACTCTGGTCTAACAAGCAGCCTGTGCTTGTGAACACTTTCCTGGGCCCTGACCAATTTTGATTCACTGTCTTAGGGATGGGCCCAGGGATCTGCGTTTTTATTATACTCTATTTTTTTGTGTGTGTGTATAGGTATGTCATGGCATGCATGTGGAGATCATGGGACAACTTATAGATGTCAGTTTCTTCTGTCATGTAGGTCCCAAGGAGTAAGCTCAGGTCATGAACCTTCACGGCAAGTGCCTTTGACCTGCTGAGCCACCTCGATGGCCCCTGAAGCTGCATTTTCGTGAGTTCCTCAATTGACAGACACATAAGAGATGAGTCTTGGAGAAACCCCTGCAGCTGAGAACTCAGGCTGGTAAACAGAGCCAAGACCAGCTGCTGAGAGCTGAATTCCTTGTCAATCTAAAGTGTTTTCCTGAAAACCAGAGCTGACTGAGAATGTAAGAAGCAAGCTGGGTGCAGCTATAACCCAGGAACTCAAAAATCTGAGACAGGAAGGATGGGAACACCAGGAGAGCTCGGGCTATGTAGCCAGACCTTGAAAAAGAAGAAGAAAAAGAAGGAGGAGAAGGAGGAAGAAGAAAAGAGGAGGAGGGAGCGAGAGGGGCTTGGGGGCGGGATGGCTCAGTGAAAGAGTACTTGTTAGGCAAGCATCAAGACTTGAGCTCAGATTCTTAGAACCCACATAAAAGCTAGAAACAGTAGCCTCTGTCTGTGACCCCAGTGCTTCTGTGGGGAGACAGAAGGTGGGGCTGGAAGCTCAGACTATTGACTTGGTATGTGAAACAGCAAATCAAAAAATTCTGTCTCAAATAAGGTGGAAGTCAAGGAGGACACTAGAAGCTGTCTTTCAGTTTCACATGTGCTCCATGGCAGCCACATGCACGCACGCACACACACACACACACACACACACACACACACACACACACACTTGCACTCACACACACAGAGGTTAAAAACAAAAGCAAAGGCCCGCCATACATGTGTAAGCAGATGTTGGTTCCATACTGAGCAGAGACAGGAGATAAGGACCTGGATGTTAGCCCGGCATTCACTGGAAGCCCTCTTTTTCACAGCCCTTATCTCTCAGGACCATGCTGTTAGTTCTTCCTGCCATTTAGTGCTGTCCCTTTTGGGGTGGTCAGTGTCTTGGTTCAGGTTTCGCCTGTCTTGTGAGCCGTGATGGGAACCAGTGTGTGAAGAAGAATTTTAGAGTATCTTCTAATCTGACTATGCCAGGAGAGCACCCCCCCCACACACACACACACTTTGCCTCAGGAGAAGGGCACCCTACCTCTGCTCCTGGCTCCCTCTCTGCTCTCCCCTTATGGTGCATAACTGACACAAGGAACCAGAAGCTCAAGAGGGCCTTGGAGCTACCATCCGCAGTAACTGTGCCTAACGCCCCGTGTAATCACCGCCATGCGTCTCTGTCAAGAGCTGCCTTCTGCTTCAGTGAGGTCCCTGGAAACTCCTCGTCAGACCCTCTGGGTAGGAAGCAAATGGGCAAGTTAGGATGGTGGCAAATCCTGCCGTCCTTCTGCTGACAGCAGGCCCGTGAAGCAAAGCAGCTAGGCGGGGACAGAGGGGAGCGATCTCCGAGGGGAGCCGCTTCTGGATGTGGGCTAGGGCGGGGAGGCTGTAGAGGGATCTAACCAGTGACCTGAGAGTAGGAGAGGTGGTGTGCCATTTATTAAAGACCTGAGACAGAAACTGTGGGGCAAGGGCAGCACTTGGCTTTATTTCCCTTTCCCCAGCCTATTCATTCCCTATTCACAGTCGACTGTGAACTGAGGGTTCTGAAAGGCAGCTACAGAATGACTCCTGAGAACGTCCTGAGGGTGGAGTGTGGGGATGCTGCGGATCCAGGGCCCCAATCATCCTGAGCTGTCGCTAGTCCACTTTGTAGCCATTTGCCACCATCCTCTGTATCTGATCTAAGCTGTGTGGGACTCTCAGGAAAGACTTTGGGATGTATTAACTCAGCCGACCATCATCCTCCCCAAAGCCCAGCACGTCGTCTGAGACCTACGGCAGGACGTCCTCCCTTGCCAGTAGCCTGGCAAATGCCTTGATTTGCTACTGTCTTTTGTTTGGTACCTTCACAGGTTCACGTCACCACAGCCATGGTGGAGCATTCAATGCAGTCTGAGTTCATGCTCACTCACATTTGGCTTGGAATAAAATCTCTCTCATTCCCTTCAGAGAAAATGAGAGAGAGAGAGAGAGAGAGAGAGAGAGAGAGAGAGAGAGAGAGAGAGAGATAGATGTGTTTCATGTGGACACAACAAAGAGCACCTTCTCCGGCACCAGGCTTGTGCATTGTTGTCTCAACCTGTCTAGGTGTCTTCTCGCCCAAGTTCTAAGCCAGTCTGGGCACGGTGGTGCACACCTTTAATTCTGGTATTCAGGTGGCAGAAGCAGGCAGATATCAGTAAGTCTGAGGCTAGCCTGGTCTACACAGTGAATTCCAGGCCAGGTTTAGATACATAATGAGACCCTATCTGAGGGGGGAAGAGTGGGTAGAGTGTATCTCACACCACCATTATCCTTGGACTCCTAATTCTTTTGAGTCATGAGTATTTTACTCCAGAGGCTCCGCATCTCCCCCATCTAAGAACACCACATCAGTGTCTCTGGGCACCCGCCATCTCTGCACCTGTAATAACAATTTTTAAGAACAGTAGCCTGGAGCCTGACACAGTGGCACACGCCTTTAATCCCAGCACTCAGGAAGCAGAGGCAGGTGGATTTCTGGGAACTGGAGACCAGTCTGCAAAATGACATTAAGAACAGTCAGAAATGCATAGTGAGGCCTTATCTTGAATGCCCCCCCCAAACAAAAGGAATAAAACAAAAGAAAAACAAACAATAAGAACAACAACAGCAAAACCAGTAGCCTAGAGAGAGGAAAGAACAAATGTACAAAAACCTGAACATGGTATCACACTCAGCAATCCCAGCACTGGGGAGATAGAGACGGGCAAAGCTCTGGAGCTCCTCCCTTCCCCTTTCCTATCCTCTCTCTTTCCCTTCCCTTCCTTTCCTTTCCCTTCCTCTCTCTTCCCCATCTCTTCTCTTTCTAGACAGCCTGGCCTAATTGGTGAGCTCCAGGTTTAGAGAGAAACCCTATTTCAAAAACTAAGGTGGAGAGCCATTGAAGAAGACAAGTGACATCTACCTCTGGCCGCCACATGTATGTAGATGTGCACAGGTACACACACACACAACAGAAGCCACTTACTAAGAGATATGGCTTAGAACATCCCAGGTATGCACTCAAATGTTCATAGAGATTCAGTTCTGTTTTTTGAATGGCATAAGTGAAGCACTGGGTAACCAAAAGACTCCTAAGGCGTCTTAACATCTGTAACTGGGTCCCCAGGAATGATATCACAAGAGACATCAGCTCTGACCACACCTGTGGGGGTGACTCTGGGCGCTGGCTCCTCCCAGGCACTGAACTGTTTCATAACTTCTCTGTATTATGGTTCTTCCGTGCTGCGAAATGGAGGTCACAAGGCAATCCCAGGTCTATCTGTGAATACACACACACACACACACACACACACACACACACACACACACACACCAGGTACCTATCTTCCTCACGAAAACACATGAGGCAAAAAAACTTTTGTGTGGTTAATTTAGGACCTGGACAGGGAGAGATCATCCTTCTTTGCCTGGATGGGCTCAGGCTAGTCCCAGGGCTGCTCTAGGGGGAAGCCAGTGTCAATCTGAAGAGGTGCTGCTGGTCTGGGAGCCTGCGAAGGGCTATAAGCCAAGGAATAAGAGCAACCTCCAAGAGGAGGGCATGCACGAAGCAGATACCCCAGGAACCTCCCACAGGAACTCAGTCCTGCTGCCCCTTCCATGTCAGCCTGTGGAACCCAGCGAGGATCTCTGATATGTGGGCTGCTGAATTTGAATGTGAAATGCCCCCATGATAAGTGCATATATCCCCAGATGGAGGTGCTGTTCTAGAAGGCTGTGGAACCTTTAGGGAAGAAGGATGGCAGAGGAGAGTCTGGGACAGAGACCTTCCAGTTTATAGTCAGATTGTGTTTCTAGTGTGATTCTCCAGATGGGACTGTGTGCCCACTCCTGCAGCTATGAGCTCTTGGTCACCATGCCTTCCTTGTCATGATGGACTTTACACCCAAACCTTGATTTGAAATAAGCTGGACCGCCCTTCAGTTTGAGGTATTTTATCACAGCAATAAAGCAATACGCTACAGTGTTCAAAGATAATAAAGCCATGTCATGTGACTCCCTAAGCCTGCACTGCTTTATTACAGTGAGGCCCTGTCTCAAAAATAAGTCACTATAACTATAATAATTAAAGAAAAAGAGGTCATGAATTTGGGGGGAGGTAACACAGGAGGGACTAGAGGGAAGAATGATGTAAATACAGGACACAGATATGACGCTTCAAAGTGAATTTCTAAAAATAGAAATAAATTAGAAAATAAATTCAGCTCAAATGCCTTTGAATTGGAAAAAAAGCGAAAGTGAAATAAAAATAATAATAAAAAGTTAAGAACCCAAATGTAACTAACTAAATTTATTGACTAGCGTGACTTCAAGTCTACATCCAAGGGGCTGGCTCTGGGTACTACTGTCGGGTGCAGACATTCCACGGGTGTCACCAGGGTTTGTTTCTGTAACCTCTCAGCTTTCCTTGCTTCTCTCCGTGTTGGTGTGATGGTTAATCTTCACTGTCAACTTGACTGGATTTAGAATCACCATGGAAACACATCTCCGGGCATGTCTGTTAAGGTGTTTCCAGAGAGGTTTCACTGAGGAGGGAAGGCCTGCCCTGGGTCTGGGCAGCACCATTCCCTGGGCTTCTGCCCTGGACTTAATAAAAAGGAGAAAGTGAACTGAGCACTAGCATTCCTTTCTCTCTCTCTCTCTCTCTCTCTCTCTCTCTCTCCTTACTGACTTCAGCTGCTATGTAAGCAGCTGCCTCACACTCCTGCCACCATGCCTTCCCTACCATAGTAAACTGTACCCTCAAACTGCAAGTCGCAATAACTCCTTCCTTCCCTAAAGTGCTTCTCATGAGGTATTTGATCCCAGCAATAAGAAAAGTAAAAAATACAATCAGCTTTCTTTTGGGGCAGGTTCTGTCCATCTGGTAGACCTCAGAAAAAATCACGCCCAGGAGCATCAGCTTAGCCACTCCTAGGGAAAAAAAAATGTCTTCAATAGTTCTAGCAGATGACTTTGGATTCTGGTTGGTTTCACGTGCCCATTTCAGACTCAGTCATGGAGGGTGAGGGGAGCTAGAACACTCTAGTTAGACCTATGTCACCGACTTACGTGGATAGATCATATAGGCTGAGCCATATATCTAGAGCCACACAGGCTGGTAATGAGGGAAAGGCAGCCCTTAAGAGCAAGAGTCCTGCAGGAAAGAATGAGAGAAAAGCTGAGCAGTG
The DNA here is from genome assembly GCF_982192425.1 of Myodes glareolus. Taxonomy (NCBI): domain Eukaryota; kingdom Metazoa; phylum Chordata; class Mammalia; order Rodentia; family Cricetidae; genus Myodes; species Myodes glareolus. The sequence goes on from NC_142034.1 coordinate 66,971,380, forward strand.
TTGGAGACCAGTTTCCTCCAGACTGAACTCCTCCTTCTAGGAGGAAAAGGTTTAGAAGACTCTGGGGGCAAACCAACTTCAGCCTTTAGGAAAGCTGAAACCGGTAAGATTCCCCAGCCCCTCCCCAGAGTTATGGAAGCAGTGAACAGTGGCAGGACAAGAATCTCTGAGCCCCTGAGCAGCTGTAAGGAGATTCCTGGACACACGGAGCTGCCTGTAAGCCATGCAGCGAACACGAGAGCTGCAACTTTCGTGAGACTGAGGTGGCTTCTCCGAGGAGCTGATTTTAAGGCATTCATGCTCCTGTAGGGAACCCTAATAAAACTCCCTAATTCACTAAGGTGGACTCTGGTGCCATCATTTCTGTGGGCTGTCACGGGTTCCCTTTCTAAAGTGGACAGACATAAGTACATCATGTCTCCCCAGGAAGAAGTCTGTCACACAACAACAGGCAGAAACTAAAACATTTCTTTCTTTCCTAAGATCACCTAGAACTCAGGAAGTAGAAAGAAAATGAGAATCCTGTCTCCTAATCCCAGAGAGCCCTGACTCTGCCAGGCAGGCCCAAGTATGGGCACTGGGCCTGCTATGAAAACTAGGGCCTTTCCCCCCAAAATGAGAGTATGGGAGCTGGCAGAAGTATATGATCACTGCCAAGGAAAAGCCCAGAATCTTAGGATTGGAAAGTCACTGAGTCTACCGACTCCATTCTTATGACATCGTCTCCTGGGGGCTGGCACACCCTTTTTTTTTAAAACTCTGGCCATTAAAAACAAGTATTTCTGAGTTTAAATTTGTTGTCTTGTAGAATCAAGCTGCTCAGAAGAAGAAAAGCGTGAACACCTTCAGCCATACCTTGACTTTTTTTTTTTTAGACAAGTTTTTAAGTAGCAGAGATAACCTTAAACTCTGGACCCTTTGGCCTCTATTTCCCAGGTACTGGATCACATGTGTGCACCACCAAGTCCAGCTCAGAACCTGAACCTGGTGGAGTTTTTTGACAAGGAGAGTAGGGAAAACAAGAACAAACGGACATGTGAAGCAGAGCATGATGGCTCATGACTAATCCCAGGACTTGTAAGACTGAGGCAGGAGGATTGCCTGGAGTGTAAAACTGGCATCGACCACATAAAACAAAAACAGTGAGCCAGGCGTCAGTGGCACACGCCTTAATCCCATCATTCGGGAGGCAGAGGTAGGTGGATCTCTGTAAGTTTGAGACCAGTCTAGTTTACAAAGTGAGTTCCAGAATAGCCTGTCTCGGGGGGAAATAAACAAAAATAAAAACAAAAACTGGGCTACATGAGACCTCATCTCAGTCCATCCCACTCCCTCCGAAACAGCCTTTTTTCCCTTTCTGAGGTTACTGGATGGCTCTTGGCCTTCTCGTCTTCTTTTTGGAGTTGAGAGAGCCACTGTGTGTTCCAGAAGCATCTGAGAGTCAGCTCATAGCCAAATGCACCCCCAGGCAGAACTTCCAGTGCAAAGCAGAAAGAAAAATAAATAAATAAAAGAATGGGACATGACTGCTCCTAGGTATGGTGGAGAAGACAGTTTATTATAGATATACGGGAAAGCACAGCCAGAGGCAGAGCGACCTCTGGGAGAGCCCAGAGAGGATGTGACCCCGAGTCATGGGGATGGGGCGGAGGGAAGAGAGGGAAACCAGGTGCAGAAGCCAGAAGACCCTAAATGAGGGGGGGGGGGTGGAAAAGCAGGTAAGCAGGTAGTCAAAATGGTTGATTATATAGGTAAGGGCAGCCCAGGCCCCGGAGTGGAGAAGTTTAGGGTATGGGGCAGGGTATACCAGCCAGGAAGGCGTGTAACAGGTAGAGAGGTAGGCGCTGAGGGATGAGGGAGAACTGGTGGCTGGATCGGTTTTGGTTTATTAAATAGCACCTCACCGATTTGTCCTGGTTTGAAACCTAACGAAAGCAAAGTATTCTCAGAAACTTTCTTCTCAGTGGGAGAATTTCTCCTAGGCAGCAGTCCAGGACAGTGAGCAGAAAGGTGTGGCGCATGACCGGGCCCTGTTCAGATGGCAAGCGGATTCCAGGAAGTGTCTGCTTCTGGGTAATTATCCTTGGCGTTTCCTGTACTCCAGATCTCATAAAGAGGCTTCAAAGACTGGTTCTCTGGGGACGGTTTTATCAAAAGGGATTTAACATGAGGAAAAACGTCGAGATCAAACTCAGCTACTAATTGAAACAGCAAGATCTGAAAAAAAAAAAATCTTAACAGCGAGTTCTTGAAGCAGCGGGGAGATGAGGTGGGTATGCCCATTGACCAGCCGCCTAGAACAGTTGGTCCACGCTGCGCTGCAGGCTGGAGGCAGTGAGGGACTGAGGACTTGGAAACTAAACCGGGAGCAGGTGTGGGAAACACGGGGCGCCATCTGCTGTCTGTACAATTGAGTCACTCATATTCAATGCAGCCCATTCATCATTTTCCAGAGAGGGATGACCACACACTCACTGCGCACTGGGACTGAGTGGACACCTCAGTTGGCCAGCCTCAATAGAGAGCATCTTGCGAGGAGGAGGAGGAAGAGGAGGAGGAGGAGGAGGAGGAGGAGGAGGAGGAGGAGGGTTTCTTCTAGAAGCTTGCAATACTCAAGCTCCCACCCCCACTAGGCCATCTTAGCTGGAGGGGCCACTCCCTCGTCTCCCCATCCCTGTGGTTTTTCCAGGAAACACCACAGGTTTCGCCTTAAGGGCATAGCCGCCTGGTTTCTGATGGTTTGGTTTTTCTCTCAGATTAAACTGGGACCAAGAGTCTGAAACCTGAGTAGCTCCACTGGTACAGGGCTCACCACCGGGGCAGACATGAGACTCTAGATCCTGCCTTCAGCAACAGTAAACTGGATATTATGGTGCATGCCAGCAGCAGTCCTGGGGTTTAGAAAATGGAGGCAGGAGGGCTAGGAGTTCAAGATCATCCTAGGTTACATCGTGAATTTAAAATCGGCCTGGGATGCCTGAGACCTTGATGTAAAAAAATCAAAACCACCACCAACAAGTCTATTAATGTGCCAGAGGAATGCCTTCCTTCCCCAGCTCTCCCAATACCCACACAGTGATCAGATCTCTTGGACTCACGCAAGCCATGTACCTGTGAGCAGGCAGTTCATCCACTTTTTTTTTCTCCCAGCTTTCTTATATCTGAAACAAGATAGTGGAAATCTTCATTAACAAAAATGTTCGTGAGGGCAGGCAAGATGGCTCAGCAGGTAACGGTGCTTGCCACCAAACCTGACAATCTGAATTTGAGCCCCAGAAACCACACGGTAGAGAGAACCAGCTCCTGGAAGTTGTCCTCTGACCTCCACATACATGGCATGGCATGGTTACATCCTACGAATACACACACATACCCCTCCCCCCACAATACCACATACACATGATACATATAAAGTAAACAAATAATAAATACAATGCAATTCTTTATGCCTTGAAAAAGAAAAGAAAAGCTGGGAAGTGGTGGCGCACACCTTTGGGAGGCAGAGGCAGGCAGATCTCTGTGAGTTCGAGGCCAGCCTGGTCTACAAGAGCTAGTTCCAGGATAGGCAGGACTGTTTCACAGAGAAACCCTGTCTGAAAGAAAGAAAGAAAGAAAGAAAGAAAGAAAGAAAGGAAGGAAGGAAGGAAGGAAGAAGGAAAGAAAGAAAGAAAGGAAGAAAGAAAGAAAGGAAAAAAGGAAGGAAGAAAGAAATATGTGTGAGATGCTTAGGCTATTGCCAGGTGCATGATAGGCATAATAATTAGATAGAGCATGGGGCTTATTTTTCAGAGGGTAGCTTACCATGAGTTCCTGTATATTTGAGTGGTTGCAGGCTTCTGTCTGCCTTTCCCAAGTAGATCATGAACTCCAACAGAACTATCTGACCTACCCCAATATCCCAAGCCTGACTCAGTGACTGTTTTTGTAATGATCTAAGGAATAAAAGACCCACCCTACAGTGCAGAGGGAAGAAGAGTGAGGGATGCTGGAGAGGAGAGAGAGAGAGAGAGAGAGAGAGAGAGAGAGAGAGAGAGAGAGAGAGAGTTTTTTCAAACATCTCCAGCCGCTGCCTGTGCTTGAAGCCACCATGAAAAGCATCCTTAAGATGAAGCAAGGAGAGCAGGAATTGGGAGAGCTCTGCAGCCCAGCTTCAGCCTCGGCTCTGTGCTGTAGCAAGCCTGGGGAAGAGTAGAAGCAAGCAGGCCAGCAGGGACAGGAGCCCACAGGAAGGCAGAGGCACGTTGCCTGGACACTTAGGAGACAGAGACAGATAGTCAAGGACACCCCCGGTTGACAGAGACACAGGCAGCTGAAGAAGCAAAGAGGAAAGAAGACAAGCGTTGGGCCTGGCAGGGAATTCTCCAAGGGCTGACAGGCTCCAGCTGACTGGTGATTTATGACCAGTGAGCGCTTCCTCACAGCCAGAGAAGGTGACTCGAGAGGACCCAGCAGCTCGCAGAGCCAGGGAGATCCCAGCGCATAGGCAGTCAGCCTCCCTGGCCCATCTCATACACTTGGACTAGAGATCAGGGAGAGCAAGTTGGTGGCTCAGGCTTGGAATGCCAGCAGTTCAAAGCTAGCTTCAGCTACATAGGAAACACCAGAAGAACACTAAGAAGGCTAGACTCCTTCTTCTAATTCATCCCCCCACCCCGTTCGGAACATTGAGGCCCACACAGGAAGTGCTGGCTCAAGATTGATGATGTTAACTGGTCTCCTCTCCTCCTCTTTCCTCCCCTCTCCTCTTCCTGCCTCTCCTTTTTTCTTCCCTTCTACTTCATTCCTTCCTCCATCCTTATCCCTTTCCTCCCTCCTCCTCCTCTTTCCTTTTGAATTATTTAGCATACAGAAAGTACAAGGTAAGCAGGGCCACCGAGATCCTACAAGACATGATTCTGACCCCTTTAAAGCGTCTTCAGTGGCAGAGCGTGAGAGGGAAGAAGCAGTCAGCCATCAGGACGATGGGTACCGCGAGGCACCGCTTACAAACATCCGTGTTTGATTTTGTTTGTGAGCATTCCCGCGGTATGGGGGAGGGGCACGGAATGAGCCGGGCGACAACGATCGAATTTGCAACTGAAGCTTCTGGGGGATGAGTAGAGGTGAAACCGGAATGGAAACCGAGGGGTGTGTTTCATCTGGAAGCGACTGAGATGATTCTTGTGTTATTTTAGGGGGCAGTAAGATGACTCAGCAAATAAAAGAGCTTGCCGCCAAGCCTGAGCCCCCGCCTCCACCCCGAGTTTGATACCCAGCACTTCCATATGGCCAAAAGTTGTCCTCTGATTTCCACACACGTTTTGTGGCATGAGCGGTCGGGGGTACTCTCTCTCTCTCTTGTAATACATTTCTAAATGAAAAGGAGGGCTACCTAGCGGTGTTTCAGAGCAACTGTTCTTAGATGGCAGGCACCGCTCTTGTAAATGCTAGTGTTGATGAGCAGAAACTCAGGAGCCATGCTGTGGGTTGTGAGACAGTGAGATGCTTGTTCTTCCACATTTATTCAAAACCAGGAGCCCCAGGGCCAGCCCGCCAAAGGCTGCAGCGAGGTGCGCCGCCGCCTCACAGCCCAGTATTGTTCTTCCCTCTGCTCACACTTTGCCTCACAGATTCTCCAGGACTGTTTCAAGCCGTTCTGTGCTCAGCAAGATGCCACAAGGCCCTCCGGTGACTAACTGCCACACTACAGAGACTCCTCAGCCCGAGGGAGGCCTGCCAAGTGAGTGTTTACACCCACTCTCACACCTGCTGTTACAGGTGAGAGCAAGGGAGAACTGGGTATTTACACTAGATGCCAGCTCCACAGGGACATGGGGTGCCCTCCCTGTGTTCGGTGTGACAGGGCAAGTGTTTAGATCTTTTTTATTTAATTTTTTTTTTTGAAGATAGGTAACGGTGGCTAGACTTGAACTTACTATGTAGCTGAGGAAACCCTGGTCCCGCTGCCTCTATCTCACAATTGCTGAGGTTGCAGACGTGTGCCCCTGCGCCTGGATCAAGTGTTTGGAGCTTTTAAAGGCCTTCGGCCCACATTTGTGAAACAGGAGTGATTTCTATCTCATTGCAATGTCATACATATTGAATGATCTGGGTGCCTAAGAGCCTAGCCCATTGCACAGGGAAAGCAGCCATAAAAAAAAAAAAACTGCTTCCTGTTGGGGCCACTGGTGCTTTGGAGGACACTTTCTGTTTCCATTGGAGGGCTCTGTCAGCAGGCCTAGCTGCGGAGGAATAGAAACTGTTGAGAGGAAGAAACTAAAGTCCCCAGAACTTCATGATGCCTAGGGTTCTTGCCATATTTGGTCAGTGCTCTATAGACAGGCAGAGACAAATAGGGGTATTTCCCCCTACATCACACTCCTTTAATCCCAGCACTAGGAAGACAGAGGCAGGCGGATCTCTATGAGTTCGAGGCCAGCGTGGTCTACAAGAGCTAGTTCCAGGACAGGCTCCAAAGCTACAGAGAAACCCTGTCTCAAAAAACCAATAAATAAATAAAAGCACATTGGCTCTGTGTGTGGTAGAATGGAACCTGCTTGCGCTCAGTGTGGACAGCTAAGCACACACACTGACTAATGCTTTGCTTGCTCTCAGTTTACCCCCAGGTGGTTCTGGGAGGCATGCACAACTGATGTGGGCAGATACTAACCTCACTTACAGCTACACGGAGACCAGATGAGGGAGAGGGTCACACGGGCAAGGCTGACCACCTGACCAGCAGGGCAGGGCTGAGCTCTGGAATGACGGACTGCTTTAGTCCTGTTCTCTGTGTAACCTGCTGGCTGGAGATATGATGGAGGGCAGTTTCCTGGGGTGTGGTTCTGCTGCCTTCTCGGACCTGCTGCTCTCAAGCAAGTGCCACTTAGAAGTTCCGCTCATGGTGTTGGTGATGGCGGGCAGGCAGTCACACCATCGGTGAGCTGCACCCCAGATGTGAGCACTGTGTTTGTGAGGGCAAGCATCAGAGGCAGGTGAGGAACTGAAGCTCAGAGAGAGAGACAGAGACAGAGACAGAGACAGAGACAGACTGGGTGTGCAGGAGGGAATCAGAGATACAGGCTGCTTTATGCATGGGGTTCCAACTTTCTGCCCAGAATCTAAAGATGCCCCTTCAGCCTTTCCCACCAGGACTTCCAACACACTTCCCACAGGCTTCTAGCCAAGACCCAAGATAGTTCACTCTGATTTCATTAGAGAGCCAGTTTGAAGCACTGGCTGGAGGCTGCCCTGAGGCCTAGCAGAGGCCAGTGAGGTCTTGCCAGGGCCTCCAGTTTCAGCCTCTACCATCAACTATCTCAGAGACCATGTTAAGTCTGCTAGCTTCCTAGAACCATTCCTGAACCTTCAGAATCCTGGCTCTGTGGATGCCCCTGGAGCCTGATCACAGCAGTCTTAGCAGGAACAGCAGGGCTAGCACAGACAGTGCCCAGGCAGAGCTGTGCCTCATAGCTGTTGGCTCCGAGTGACTGACCTGAGAAGACCTGAGAGTCAGCCTGTGTGGGAGAGTTCCCAAGCAGGCTGTACCCCAGGGCCACAAGGCTACTCTCGGCCATCTCTGTGTCCCCACAAGATCACAGACGTGAACTGCAGTTGCTCCCTCTGCCTGGAGTGCTCGATGACAGCCCTCATCAGGTGAAGGAAACGGCCGATCGATAACCGTAACAATGTACAGCCAGTGACCTGTTATTTAACCACAGAGTTCATTAGAGCGGTACCACAGTCATCATCATAACAGTAGGCATCCCTCGTGGTCTGCTGAGAGGAGGGGGCTGCGAGTGCCACGTTGGCTTGAAGGGCAGACAGGCATTCATGATGGGCAGACAGACATTCAGGGCTGTCAGTCTGTGACTGAGAGAAAGAAAATGAAAAAGGATCAAAACGTCAGAGTCAAAAGATCTGATGCCGTTACTGTAATGTGTTAATTAATTAACTCGATCAATATCTTTGAGCACTATCTTAGGGTTTCTATTGCTGTGAAAAGACACCATGACCATGGCAACTCTTATAAAGGAAAGCATTTAACTAGGGTGGCTTACAGTTCAGAGGTTTGGTCCATTATTATCATGGTGGGACATGGCGGTGTGCAGGCAGACATGGTGCTGGAGAAGGAGCTGAGAGTTCTATGTCTTGATCTGCAGGCAACAGGAAGTGAACTGAGACACTGGGCCTGGCTTGAGCATATATAAGATATATGCTCTAAGCCTACCCCCACAGTGACACACTTCCTCCAACAAAGTCATACCTACTCCAACAAAGCCACGCCACCTGATAGTGCCACTCCCTGTGAGCTTATGGGGGCCAATTACATTCAAACTACCCACAAACACTAATGTGTGTCATGACCTGTCTTAGATGGCAAGGGCTAGGAGTTGGACAAGATGTTCATCAGTGTGTTTGTTTTTATTGTGTGTGATATGTACACATGTATGGTGTATGTGGCAGAATATTTGTTTACAGTGTTAAGATGTGTCTCTGCCTATGGTGCCTTCTGATTGGTTTAATAAAGAGCTGAATGGCCAATAGCTAGGCAGGAGAGAGTAGGTGGGATTTCCTGGGAAGAAGAGAGGGAGAGAGAGAGATGCCAGCAGACTCAGAGCAAGTCGGATGTGCTGTACTGAAGAAAGGTAAAAGCCACGTGGCAGAACGGAGATTAATAAAAGCAGGTTAATTTAGGGTATGAGCAAGGTGGGGGAAAGCCTAGGCTAAAGGCCAAGTTTTCATAATTAATGTTAAGTCTCTGTGTTGTTATTTGCAGGGTGGCGGTCCCAGTGAAAGTACTACTATAGCAGTGTGTGTGTATGTGTGTGATAGGTGTGTGTGGGGGGTATATCTATGCATATGTGGGGTATGTGTATGTGTGTAGAGTGTGTGTGTTGAAAACTAGGGTCCTGTACATGCTTCACATGCAGTCTACCCCAGAGCCACATTACTGGCCCTTTTTAAAAATCACCATTAAATAAGCTCGCCATGAACTTAGCAGGTTAATGTGGCACACATTTCTGATATCAAGAGTCTGGCATTTGTCCTCTCCAAGGATGCCACTGTAAAGCCATGCCTGGGCTAGGAGAAGCTCAATGGTTTAAATCGCTTGCTGTGCAAGCATCAGGAGCAGGACTCGTCTATGAAACCCACATAAGTGATGGGTGGGTGTGGCAGCTGACCTCTCATGCCAGTTTATTTAGAAATCCTAAAGCAGGCTGGCTGGAGACCCTAGCCATGTTGTCCAGCTCTGGGTTTGACTGAGAGACCTGCCTTGATGAATAACGAGGAAGAGAGACGGAGGATGACTCCCGACGTCAGACATGGGCTTTCGCGTGTGTGCATACTCATGGGTACCCATACATATGTGCCCACACATGTGCAAAATATGCATACAAACACAAACACACACACACACACGTGAAAATAAAAAGAAAAACAAAATACCAACCCCGCCTGATGCCTCATTAGAAGTTTTGTCTGGGGAAGGATGACATCCTGTGTCACTAACAGCAGACAAGTGTTCTGAGAAGCCCATTAGTAAATGATGGATTGTGAGAACAGTACAGAGTGTACTTGTACAAAACCACAAGGTAAAACATGTCACACACATCGGCTGTGTGGTAAGTGTGTGCACAGGCTCCTATCTGCTTTAGCTTATCACTCCTGGGCCCAGGCCAGGAAACATTGAAATTCAATCAAGCCTAAGAGAGCATGATGCAATCAAGGGCTATTGCAAACAGGAGTTACATAAGGCCGACTCACAGCACACCATTTTACAGCAAGCTTTCTTCCTTAATAAGTAGGGATATGGCCCAACAAAAAGTATAATGTAAGTTGGGTGGTGGTGGCGTACACCTTTAATCCTTGCACTCAGGAGGCAAAGGCAGGTGGATCTCTGAGTTCGAGGCCCACCCGGTCTACAGAGTGAGTTCCATAACAGCCAGAGGAACACAGAGAAACCTTGTCTAAAAAAAAAAAATCAAATAAATAAATAATATAAAAATTAAAAATATAGTGTAGTCAATAGACAAACCATTAATGTATTTAGACTATTTTGTGTTGCTATGACAAAATGCCTGAGTCTGAATAACTTATACAATTAACAATGCACCCATGATGCTCAAGCCCACCAACCACATGTGTACACACAAATAAACAAGTAAATAAAAAATTGGAATAAAAGAATCAACGACAATGGGTGTGACACATTGGGCGAGGGGAATTTCTCAGCTCCACAATAACCTCACAAGACCGTTGCTGTATATGCGGTGCATTGTTAGGTATATGCCACTATAGTGTGTGACTTCACTACAAAGTTTGTGTAGTTGTTGGTAGGGTTCAGGTCCTCATAGACTGGGAGACAAAGAACCAGCTAGTTGTTGGCTGGAAGTCACCTCTGTTCCCTGCCTTGTGGCCCTCTCCAACATGGTAACTTGCTTCCTGAGAGTCAGCAAAGGAGGTCACCTAGCAAGACACACAGTGCCACCTTGCTCGACATAACCATGGAACTAATGCCAGTGTGGTGCGTATGTGGATTCCCATTGTCTGGGAGACCACGGTAGGAGGCCTGTCGCTTCAAGGCCAGCCTGACTACAAGGTGAGATCTGGTCTCCAAACAACAAAAAGAGTTGGTGAGATTGCTTGGTGGTTAGACACTGGCTGTGCAAGCACAGGGACCTGAGTTTGAATCCCCAGGACCTACTTAACTGCTAAATGGGCTTGGTGATCTGCTCTTAATTCCATCCTCGGAAGGCAAAAGCAAGGGGTCCCAGAGCAGGCTGGCTAGTGAGACTAGCCATATTGGTGAGCGATGGGTTTTGCTGAAGAATTTTGCCTCACTGAATAAAGTGGAAGAGCAATCAAGGCTGATTCTGAACATCAACCTTAGGTTTCCATGTGCACACATGTGCATGCATGTGTACATGCATGAGCGCACGTACACGCACGTGCTCACGCACGCACACACACATATTTAAACATGTACATGCACTCACACACATGAAAATGAAAAAGCAAAAACAAAACAAAAGCAAACAACAAAAAATATTCCACTACTTTGCTCTATTGGCAGAAATTTCAGTTCCTGGACCGCAGAAAGTGAGGCTCATGTGTGGGCGTGGGCACCAGGATTGCGATAATTGGTGTCTGTTTTAGCCTGTCTATTCGGTCTCTGCTGTCATTCAGTTTACAGGGAAAACAGCCGTAAAATATAATTACTGCAAAGTGTGATCCAGGCTATAAGAAGGGAAGAACTCAGGAGGAGTATTAACTCATGGCAAATCGAATCCACTGAAGAACTTTATAAACACCATATTCTGGGGCTGGAGAGACAGCTCAGCAGCTAAGAATGCTTGCCACTCGGGTGGCAAGGGACCAGAATCTAGTTCTCAGTGCCCACACTGGATAGCTCATAACCTTCTGTAACTTCAGTTTCAAGGGATCAGTGCTCTCTTCTGGTCTCTGTGAGCACCTGTTCATGTGCATGCATGCGCGCGCGCACACACACATGCACACAAATAAAACAAGTAAGCCTTAAAAACAAAACAAAAATTGCCCTGTATTAGTCAGGTCTGATGGCACATGCCTGTAATTCCAGCACTCAGGAGTTGAAGGCAGGAGGATCAGAAGTTCGAGGCCAGACTGTGCTACGGAGTGAATTAGAGGCCAGTCAAGGCTGCAAGAGACCCCATCTCTTTAAAGAAAACAAACAAAAATCCCATCCAGGTCCCATGCAGAGACATGACTGGTTCTCCAGGACTGGGTTTCTTTCTTTGTGGTCAAGACAAAAACAACTTAAGGGGGATGTTCTAGTTTTCTTCTGTTGCTGTGATAAAAAAAAAACAAAAAAACAATGCTCTGACCCAAAGCAACGTTGGGGAGGAAAGGGTTAACATGGATGATGATACTTCCAGATCACTCTCCAGCACTGATGGAAGTCTGGGCAGGAACTCAAGAAGGACCTTAAAGCAGAAACCGTGGAGGATGATGCTTGCTGGTTCTCAGTCTCCTGCTTGTCTAGACTTATTGTACATGCCAGGACTGTTTGCTCATGGAGGATGCTGCCTACCATATGCCAGACCTTTCTGCATCCATTGGCAACTCCCTACAGACATGCCATGGACCAATCTGATCTGGGCAATGCCTCAATGGAGACCCCCTTCTTAGGTGACTCCGGCTGTAATAGATAAAATAATTTAGGGCAAGAGGGCAGTGGCTCTTGAGGTAGCTGCCTGTTCACAAGGCAGCAGATAGGAAGCAGTAGGGACGGGCAACGCCCGGCCCAGACCCCAGCTTAAAGGCCTGGATGCAGCTTAAAGGCTCTATCTATAGCCTTCAAAAATAGTGCCACCAGCTGAGGAACAAGTGCTTAAAACAATTAAAATGAGACTGTAGCAGGCATTTCTTATTCAAATCAAAGCAGACTCCTTTCCCCCATCTTGACAAAGAAGGGCTGTTATGTTAATATTCCCTCTATGGAGGACAATCCTCAGATCCTGTGTGGCTATAGATTGCACCCCCCCCACACACACAGCCCCTGAACAACTCCTGCAGTCTTCAAGGGCTGTGCTCTGAGCAAGGCTGGCTGGAAGATGCTTTCAAACATGCCCTTTTCCAGGACGTCTACTGCCTGTCGGAGCAGGGAGAAGTTCACTCAGCAGCAACCAGCTCTGGCTGCGTTTAATCTATGGTGTGCTTATTAGAATCAGGGTTTTAATTAAAATTGACATTTCAAAGACTACCTCTGAGGAAGCCCTTTGTTCGCTGAAAGCCCATCGTGGTGGCAGAAGTGTCCCTCCCTCGTGACAGTTGGTGGCAGCGGACTCATTGCTCTGTCTCTCTTCCTGGTGTGGGTGTACCTTTTGACATGGCAACGCCAGTGAGGACTGGCACATGAAGCAGAAGTCGTTCTGCCCTGCCCTCTGGGGACCAGGACTGCCCCATGGCTCTGGACTTTGTGCTGAGCCTTCTGAGTCTCAGTTTTCTCACATAAAATAGACTGCTCACTGCCTACTTTTGTTGGGGGCGGGTATTTTATTTTTAATTATGTGCATGTTTCTCTCTTTCTCTGTGTATGTGTGTGAGAGAGAGAATGTATGTGTGTGAGAAAGGGAGAGAGAGAGAAAGAGAGAGAGAGAGAGAGAGAGAGAGAGAGAGAGAGAGAGAGAGAGCACATTCTGATGAATGGATGGTTGGTGCTGACTAAATTGCTGCTCCATGAACCCAGGAGCTCACTTTTCTCCCCTGTAGGGCCCATGGCTAGTATGAAAGGCTGCTCTTCTCAGACATCTCAAGGGAAGCTGCTGTCCCTGGTCCTTCAGGAGCAAAGAGTAAGGGTGGCATATTGAGCCAGAGTCCAAAAGCAGAGGTATCTCAGGATTCTCTTCTCTACCCCCCCTTTTTTGTGATATTTATTCCTCTGAGCCCCATGTCCTTGGTGAAGAATCCAAGTGCCATGCTGCCAAAGCCACCACTGCCACCTGCATTACCCAAGGAAGTGGGAAGAGCCCTCCTTCAGAAGTGTTCTCGAAGCTGGGCAGTGGTGGGGCACGCCTGTAACCCCAGCAGTCAGGAGGCAGAAGCAGGGGGATCTCTGTGAGTTTGAGGCCGGCCTGGTCTACAGTGTGAGTTCCAGGATAGTTAGGACTGTTACACAGAGAAACCCTGTCTAGAAAAATTAATAAATAAAAACTAAAATAAAAAAGTAAGTGCCCTCAAAAAGAATGAGGAAGAGTCAGCCTTCACCAGGACAGGATGGAAAACCCAGGTGCCTGGAGACTTGGCTCAGAGGCAGCCTAGGACAGGTCTCATGTGAGACCTCATGCTCACCTCGGGAGGAGAGCCTGTCATCCACCCACAAGGTACTGAGGAGGAACCAAGCCCTGCCACCTCCCTTCCTGAATCACACAGCTGAGAAGCCAGGATTAAAAACAAGGTAGAGACCGAGGCCAGAAAGGCCACATAGCTACATGCACTATCTTTGGCACAAGACCTTAGGAAAGTTCTGGAGGCTCTGTTGAGCCGATAACTAGAAAGGAAGAGAAGGGCCATAGAGAGCTTTAAGAAGTCAAGAGGCTGGAGGTCCTTCCTCAGCCCTCAATGGCCTTTCTGGGAAATTAGCAAGCAGTCCGGTTATGCCATGACCTGGAGGAAGTCACGGGTCCTGGAGAAGGTGTGGGTGGCTCCACAACCATAGTTTACAGGTGACAAGTCAGTCCAGAACTAAGGTCAAAGCCCCCTCCCTTTGCCAGCTTCATGCCCGGAGCTCCTTCTGGAGACAACAGGCTGGCCTGGGCCCAGAGGAGGGGCGGACTCTCAGAAACGTTACAGAGTGCCTAATGCGACTTGGCTGGACAAGCCGGGAAAGCTCCCCTCCAGATTAACTGGCTAATTAATGAACTCACCAAACATTTAGTATTCATCAGACGCTCTGCCAAGCATTATTTGTTCTCTTTGCAAACACGTGCCGCGGAAAGCACAATAGGACCAGTGCTCCAGCCGGGCCCAACTGCTGGAGCGAGCCAGTCCCATCAGCTCAGGATTTGTAGCTTCTGCTGCTGAAGGCTTAGCCTCAGGACATTCCAGTCTCCCTGCAGGACCCAGTCCTTCCAGCTGCCCATCCCTAGAAAGCCTGATCCTCCCAGGTGACCACTGTCCAAACTGCTTCCCCCCTCCTCCTCCTCCTCAGGACCCTTCACATGCATGGATGGCTCATTTGAGTCATCGCCATGTCTGTCTCTTCCACTTGCCTGGGAACTCCACGGGGGCCAGGACCACCTTTGTGGTGCGGTTCTATCTATGGTTCCCGGCGTGCATTGCGTGCTCAGTGTGTCTGAACCAGAGCTACTGTACTCTGGTTCCCATGTTTCTGCAGACCGCCCTATGGTCCGGCTCCAGCCTGGTTCTATGTCCCAGCTACTGACTGTGGTTTCAGACCTGAGCCACATCATTAACTAGCAATAATGAGTCCCTGAGCCAGCTTGGGAGCATTGTAAATGATACTGTGTTGGGAGGAGGTGGGAGGGGGAT
The DNA here is from genome assembly GCF_982192425.1 of Myodes glareolus. NCBI lineage: Eukaryota > Metazoa > Chordata > Mammalia > Rodentia > Cricetidae > Myodes > Myodes glareolus. The sequence goes on from NC_142034.1 coordinate 66,986,389, forward strand.
TTCAATGAGCCTGGAGTGGCTGTTGAGGCCCAGGATATTGGGTCAGTCTCTCTGATGTAGACATACAACAGCTTCAGATTCAATCCTGCAGTTCTGTATCTCAGTCCCTGTGATTCTGGAGCAACTGCGGAGAACTAGGGCAGTAAGTCAAATGTAGTCACCCAAAGTTACCCACATCCTCATCTCTGCAAGCACCTTCCACAGCAGAGGATTACCTAGTTAAGGAAGTCAGGATGGAGAAAATGTGTGTGAGTCCACATGTGAATCAGCAGGGTTCTCATGAGAGGTGGAGGGGGGCTGGCGACAGCGAAGCCAGGAAGAGGACAAGGCTGACCGTAGAGGGGTGGATTGCTGTGGCTTGTTCAGAGGACAGGAGGCCATCAGAAGCTGGAAAGAGCCCCCAGAAGAGTCTCCTGCCAACACTCAGACTTTAACCTCTCAAACCTGATCTCAGACCCTTGTCTCCGTGTGTGTGTGTGTGTGTGTGTGTGTGTGTGTGTGTGTGAGAGAGAGAGAGAGAGAGAGAGAGAGAGAGAGAGAGAGAGAGAGAATGATAATTGTTTGAGACAGACTGTCATATAACCTGGGTTGTCCTCAAATGCACATGTATCAGAGAATGATCTTGAACTTCCAATTCTCCTGTCTCTTCCTTCTGAATGCTGACATTACCTGTGTGACACCAAGATTCTATTTGGATCTTTAATCTGAAAGCTCTAGAGTCATGGAAGACTTTGATCCAATAAACTTGTTCTCTCTCTCTCTCTCTCTCTCTCTCTCTCTCTCTCTCTCTCTCTCTCTCACACACACACACACACACACACACACACACACATGAATGCCTTGTTTGTGAGGTGCTGGCGATCAGACCTAGCTAGGCAAACACTATGGCAGCTGAACTGCACCCTGTGTTTTAGACCCTAAAGGGTAGAGGGTAGAGCTGTTAGAGCACTAAGCTGACGCAATGTTTCTGGCCAGCTCTAACTGCTGTCAGAGTTGGAAAGGGGTGGGGGGTAGAACTTGGCTGCATCCCTGAATAGGTCCAGATATCCTCCAGCTAATGAGATGCGGGAGCTAAGAGACGGAAAATGACTATCTGTGGTGAGGCAGGCAAGCCTAGGGACAGCTCAGCAGTTTGAGACTCCACTTGGCTTGGGCTAAGCCCACCCTCATTGATTTTCTCACTGTCCCTGACAATCCAGCCCCTCCTCCCATTACATCAAGCTGTACATACGTTCCGCTTCAAACCGTGGAGTGAGCCTCCTCTCCCTTCTACAGCTTAGTCTTCCCCCTGGATTAGCTCCTCCAAAGCCCGAGTCGACAGCAGAGGGAAGTTACACTAGGGACAGCATTCCCGTTTAGACAGAGTTGACCTACAAGACCCATGCCTGCAGAACCTGAAGCCATGGCCATTTGAAGACATCATTCTGCTGAGGCCTTTGTCTGGTTCCCTGCACTGTCTGTCCCCTCCTGGAAGGCCAGGCTCTGAGACAAAGCAGGTGATACTCCTGGAGGCTTGTGACAGACTCTGCCTGCCCTTGGCAGACTTATTGATCAAAGCTCCGGTGTGAGTTCCTGCTACCCTTGCCAGCTAGCAACTTACCTGGGGGTTCTTCACGCTTTGTGCTAATCTCTCCCAGGGGAAAGCTGAGCTTGTGATGGGAGACTTGTGGGGTAGCTGAGAGGCAGTATGTGGAGACATAGGTTCCCATGGCAGGTGGGCAGTTACAGCTGATAGGAACGGTTCCCTGCACCTATGAGTCTGGGAGGCAAGGATCCACCACGCAGGGCTAAGCAGGTTGCCTGTTCCTCAAGGGCTCTCGCTGGTTGCAGAGGTGTGCTTGGACTGTCCTGGTGCTGTCGGGCTGCATCCTTCCTTTCTGTTCATCCCTCTTTCTTCTGTTATTTAGCCAATCTCACTGCTCTTGAAGAATGAACTTTTCCTGTGGCATTAAGGCCTTCATGAGAGTGCCCAGGTCCTGTCTTCCAACATAAACAGGCAGGAAACAACATCGAGACACAAATTCCTTTGTTCATGTTGTGGACTTGACTTCTATGACGCTACAGCACCATGCAGGAAAGCCCCATCATTTGCTCTGTGTGACCGTGGGCTGTGTGCTGGGGACAGACTTGGCTGTTGAGCTGGGAAACCTGAGTTTTGCTTTTCTCTCTGTCCTAAACAGACTGAGTGGCTTTGAGCAGTCCCTTTCCCTGGCTCTGTGGCACTTCAGCTCTGGACTGGACAAGAGCTGGACAACATGGTCTTTAGAATCTCATGGAAGCCTAGTAAACCTCTGTGAGCTCCAGTGGGGAAGAGGTGTCCCAGAGGTGAGGCTACTCTGAGGTCCAAAGTCTTCTTGGGGCTGGGGAAACTGGGTTGGCCTGGTGAGGAGCAACCAAGTCCAGGATTGGCTGAGGAGGAGAAGTTTTGGAAAACAGGGATACGGTGAAGAGAAAGCAGGGTCAAGGTCCTAGGTCAGGTACAGAGTCTGCTTTGGGGTCTGCTAAGGAGAGGGCAGGCCATCACACCCTGTGCCTCTGAACAAACTGTGGGACCGTAGAGCCGGCCAGATGAAAAGCGTTCTGGGTATTAAACTAGAGCACCATAGAAGGCCAACATGTTAGCTGTCAGTACACACAGGGGGTTGGAGGAAGGAAGGGAGTCAGAGACTAGCTAGAGTCCTGAGCAGAGGTGAGACTAGAGTAAGGGCAGGACCTAGAACATAGGCAGCTGTTTTGTAACCAGGGGGAGGAACAGAGATGGGGAAAGGCATTCATCTTTCTTGTCTTGACATAGGAATGCTGTAATGGGGCTGTGGGGTGGCTCAAGACCTACCTTCAAGGGAAGAGACTGAAGCTACAGGATCTGAAGAACTGAAGTTGGGGTGGGGTCGGGTGGAGAACCAAGAGCAGGGGAAGAAAGGAGCCGGAGGGCAGCATGGGAGAAAGCGCAATAAACCCTCACTGAAAGTTTCCTACAGGGCTTAGCCACAGTGTTCTCATCTGTAAAACGGACTAATAATGTTCTCATCTATAAAACGGACTAATAATAACTGAGGACTAATAAAATAATGTGTGGTACTGCCAGCACGGCCTAGCCTAGCATGGAGTTTTTCTCACATGCGGGATATTTAACAAATAAAAATTCTAGTCTGTTTCCAGGTTGCTATAGCAATATATCAGAGGTGTATTTATTTAATATATCTTTATGACAAAAAAGGCTTATTTGACTCCAAATTTTGGAGGCTGAAAATCCGAGATTGTGTGGTGAGTTCTTTCATCTTGACTGTCAACTTGGTAGGATCTAGAGTTGCCTAGGAGATCCATCTCTGCATACATCTGTGAGGAAGTTCCTAGAGTGGGCTCATTGAAGTGGGAAGACTCCCCATCCCGTGGGCTGGAGTCCTGGCCCGAGCAAAGGGTGAAGGTGAGCTGAGCACCAGCGTGCACCTCTCTCTGCTTCCTGACTGTGAGGTACCGGGGCAGCTGCCTCACTGCCACCTGACTTCCCTGCCCTTGACGGACTGTGCCATGTGGAACTGTGAGCCAGAAACAAAACAGAACAAAAAACCCTTCCTTAAACTGCTTATTGTCAAGTGCTTGCCCTAGCAATGGAGAATAACTAAGGCAGGTGGCCTCCTCTGCCTGGCTGCTGGTGAGGTCTCCTTCTGACCTCTCAAATTTGGCAAAGAAGGAAATGGAATGACTATATACAGAACAGGCCAGACACTCTCAGAACTAACCTGGGTCACTCAAGCACGGCATTAATCCCTTATGAGGGCGCTACCCTCTAGGGACCTAACCACGCTTCACTAAGTACCACCTCCTAAGATTCCCTCATTGCCACTGGGAACTCGCCTTCAAGGTGTGACTCTCTGGGAGACACACCCACTCCCGTTGAAACCATCACAATCACCTTCATTATCATTACTCATTCACATAATATTCATAGCGTGCCTTCTTGTGCCCTAGGTGCTAGGGCATATCAGTGAGCAAACAGACAAGTTCCATGCCCCTGTGGCCTTTCACGCTTGCTTCTCTCACACTCACAGGCCCGTGAGGACGGTTTGATGCACTCCTGTAGGGAGGTCTGCTGGACTCTGGGAAGCCAAGCAGCTTACGAGGATGTGAAGCTAGTGCGCAGCAGGGGTAGGGTTTGAACCCAAGTCTGCGAAGCATCCTGGAGCCTTTTTCCACTACCTCATCCTGCCTCTGAAAGACAACACAGAATTAACTGTTGCATGCATGGCTAGCTCTTACATATTGTCAAGGTCGGCTACCTGTGTGTGGTACAGATTCTATTTCAAGTGATTAGTTTTAACTAATTAAGGGTTTTGAGACAATGTTCACTGTGTATCCCAGGCTGGCCTTGGATTCATGATCCTCCAACCTCAGCCTCCTGAGTGCAGAAATGACAACTCTGCCCAGGAGTGGACCTGATTTTGAAGTCCGTCTCACGAGGCCTTAGGGTGGGAAGATGAGTTGGTGGGGAGGCTCACTAAAGAAAGCTGAAGAGAGGAAGGGAAAGGTTAAGGAGAGGATTGGGGTGGCTTAACAGGAATCTCAACTGGGTGATTGTACACCAGGTATCCCTGTGTGCGGGAATGGTCAATGTGTGCCCTGCTGCAGCCACAAGAATTTACTGAATAGCTAAGCTACCAGACACTGTACTGGTCGCTAGAGAATCACAGCAAAGGTGTGCTGGGTTCTTGTTTCACAGAGCTTATGATGTGTGTACATGTTTACATGTGTGTACATGTGTGTGTGAGCGCACATGTATGCGTGTGCCTGTGTATTGAAGGATGGGACAACAGCCATCAGTCACCAGGGATTTATGTCAACAGAGGACACTTTGCTCTCATCTTTCTCCCCAGCCTTGCCTCTTGATGCCATGCCAGTTTTCTGCCCAGGAGAGGGGCTGGCCCACACAGGCTCCTGGAAGCCCCGTTGACTCAGGAAACCCCAGACACTGCAGTGGAGACTGGGCTCAGAGCACAGTGCTTGGCTCAGACTCTCTTTTCCCTGTGCTCTGTGCAGGCAATCAATGCTAATCCAATCTTCTGGGACCAAATGAAACAGCCGTATGCAAAGGGTCTGGGCTCGCTTTTCTGATTCGCAAATGACCTACATAATCGCCTCACCCCAGCCTGCCTGGGAGAGCAGGGCTGCCGGCACAACCCCAGCAAGCGCTTCCCTGCTGGGTGCTGGCTAGGGTTTCTTCTGATCTTGCCAAGTAGAAGGGAGAAGCCTGGCCAAGGGTTCCCATGGCCTTATTTTCAATTCAGACTTAAATTAGCTCCCTGTGGGACCACCCCGAGTCTGACTTTCTCTGTTTGGGACCTGAAGGGGTCGAGCTAAACCACCCCTAAGTTCTTCTCAGTGGCGTATGGTGGTGGCATAAACCTGTCATTTTAGGCTTGGGATGTGGCGGCAAGACAAGCAGGAGCCAGCCTCGGCTACATAGCAAATTTGAGGCCAACCTAGGATACGTGGAATACTGCCTAAAATAAAACAAACAAACAAAAACAAATAAGCAAACAAGTAAGAAACTCTACAGAAAGGCTGGAGAGCTGGCTCAGCCATTAAGAGCACTTGCTACTTTTACATGGGATCCTGGGTTCAGGTCCCAGCACCCATGTTGGGCAGCTCACAACCACCTGTAACTCCAGTTCCAGGGGATCTGACATCTTCTGGTTTCCAAGGCACCTGCACACATATGCGTATGCCCACACATATGCATGTTTTATAAGAAGAAAAAGAAGTTTTTGCTGGGCAATAGTGGCTCACACCTTTAATCCTAGCACTCTGGAGGCAGAAGCAGATAGATCTCTGTGAGTCTCAAGCCAACCTGGTCTACAGAGTGAGTTCCAGGACAGCCAGAGCTACACAGAGAAACCCTGTCTCAACAAACAAACAAACAAAACACAGAAACAAACAAAAAGAGAAAACCCTTCAGAAAACCAAAAATCCAGACAACAACAAAATAAATGAATAAGTGAAGTCCCAAACTGAAAAACACAAAAATAAAAGAAAGATCTCCCTCTCCACAGTCGTTCAGCTTAGTCTCCCAGCCTGAAAATGTCTTCAGACACTGATCACTGTGGGACTGGAATTCCATTTAACAAGGGTGAACCAGCACAGCGTCACTGTGAGTGGGCCGTTGAGCGGTCTCAGGTTGGGGTCTACTGGACGATACCACATATGCATACGGACCGCATACACAAAGGGTGAATGTACCCGATGGAATATCTGAACATCACTGGACAGGTAAACAATTGTACACAACCACACATGTTTTGTATTTTCTTTTTGAGCCAAATTTTTTATTTATTCATTTCTTGCACTTGAAGTACTCTTCGATGACATCCTTGGCCTGGGATTCTCTGCCGTAGTCCTTAACCACTACACAACTGCAACCAGCTACTTTCCGTGGCGTTCCCTCTCGATCAATTTTACAGAAGCCTACCCATTCCCCGAGTTTCTTGTTGTCGTCAACCTTAACTAGGTTGATTTGGTGCTCAGCACAAAGTGCCTCCACCAACTTGACATACATAGGCTCATCACAGTTGGATGCAAGTACACAGAGATGGGCTTGGTGCTTGTCTAAGGCTTTGGCAGCTTCGCGGATACCACGTGCGAGGCCATCGTGGATGAGGGCGGTCTTCAGCACCTCTTGAAGAGCAGTGTTGACGTCTATTACACCTCCAGCAGCAATGCCTTCCTCGGCCATGGCGGTGGATTACAGGTGAGGCCGAATCTTGAACACACCCATGGCTCCGCCCCACATGTTTTTTTAGTAATGTGGGCTTTGGGGATTGAATTCAGGTTCCAGGGTTTGCGGGGCAAGCACGCCCCTCACTGAGCTGTTTCCCCCAAAGGTGACGTAACAAAAATCACAAGGAGCCTCCTGGGTGCAAAGGAAAATTGCAGTTTAGCAGGGAGGGTCTCCACTCTCTGCAGTACTGGCAAGAAGTTTCTTTGATTCCTCTGGGACGAAGCCAGATCCCTCGTGGAGCCTTTCTCACTGGGGACCCCGTCTGGATGACAGTGACACCACATGAGAAAGTCTTTGACAAGCTTTGGGATGCCACACAGGACGGAGCTCAACAGAGATGATCACTCAGACACAGTTTATAGTCAACTGAAATTCTATTTCAAATGCCTGAGAATACACTCAGGTGTACGGGACCAAGAATATAGCCCCCAGCGTTTAGATCAGTGGTTCTCAACCTTCCTAATGCTAGGACCCTTTAATACAGTTCCTCATGTAGTGGTGACTCCCAACCAAAAAAGTATTTTCATTGCTACTTCATAACTATATTTTTGCTACTGTTGTGAATTGTAATGTAAATGTCTATGTTTTCTGATGGTCCTAGGTGATCCCAGTAAAAGAGTCATTCAACCCTAGAGACCTACGGGTTGAGAACTGCCGATTTAGAGCAAGGGGCTTTTAAAGGCAAAAGCCTCACCCTGGTATCTTGTTCTGCAGCTGCAGGGGGAGTGTGTGTGTGTGTGTGTGTGTGTGTGTGTGTGCAAGCAAGCTGTGTAACCTAAGCTAAGTTAGCTGGAGCATCCTGATCTCAGGTTTCTAGAATAGAGTTGGGTCATTTTCCAAAGGATTCTCCATCAAGGAGATCCAGTGTGTGTGTGTGTGTGTGTGTGTGTGTGTGTGTGTGTGTGTATACACATACATATGTGTATATGCATATATATTTGTTTTTCGAGACAGGGTTTCACTGTTTAGTTCTGGCTGTTCTGGAACTCACTTTGCAGACTATGCTGGCCTCAAACTCACAGAGATCTGCCTGCCTCTGCCTCCTGGGTATTGGGATTAAAGGTATGCACCATCACTGCCTGGCAAGGAGATCAATTTTTAATTAAACCTAAAATGACGACAGCAAGAATACAAGATGGAGGACCCTCTGCACTATCTTGCCCAGACACAATGTCCTCAGCTAGATCTTTGCTAACTGCTTTTTATCAATCATCCCTCAGCTGAGAGAGCCTTTCTGAAAATGTTTCTGTTATCCTGGGTTGCCATCTTGTTACTCTATTTTATTTTTGTTTCTTTTACTTGGTTACTTTCTGACACAGGATCTTACTGTGTAGCCCAGGCTGGCTGGGAACTCAAAATCCTCCTGCTTCAGCCTCCTGAGTGCTAGGGCGCCAGGTGACTATGTTCCACCCAGATCTGTTCATAACTATTACTTGCACTTGTTAGTGCATGGAATCATCCTTAGAGAGCTGTCTCCAGGCTTGCTGCTCTGGCTGGTCCCCAGAGCTAGTGAGTAATTGTTGAGTGGATGGGCCTCTGAGAATCCAGTGCTCCTACCTCCTCCCCTCAACCGGCTCTCTCTGCTTCTCTCCCTTAAAACAACTGCTTTTCCAGCACTGCTTTTCCTGCCTGTCTGCTGTCCTCAGAACCCAGCTGCAATTGCCAGCTTCTCTCCCACCATCCCCCTCAGGGAGCTCTTCTTAGTCCTCTCCATGCCTCCTCCTCCCCCTCTGCTGACAACCCTCCTGCAAGCTTGCTTCCTCTCCCTGCCCCTTGGCCTCTGCTGCCCAAAGGCTACTTCTGCGGTTTTGGATACGAAATATTCCCCACAGGCTTATGTGTTTGAACTCTTGGTTCCCAGAACGCCTCTGTTTGGGAAGGTTGTGGAGCATTTAGGTGGTGATGCCCAGCTGGAGGACGTGGGTCCCTGGGCACCTTGCTTTCTCATTACACCCAGATGCGAGGAGGTCAGCAGTTCCAGCCCTGCCTGGACCTCAACTTCCTGCCCCTGGTGAACTCCAAGCCCCCCTCCCCCGACTATGATCCCAAATAAATCCTCTTATCTCTAAGATGCTTGTGTGAGGGGATTGTTCACCGTGACAAGAAAAACAGTTTATCTAAACTATTCTACCCAATCCTAGTTCAGCTGGAGGACCACTCTGCTCACCCAGCACTCTGTGACGTATTTGACCAGTAGAAGTTGAATTTTGGGGGTTTCATCGTTGTTTTAAATTTTTATTTTGAAGAAGACCTACTTGTTCCTGTTTATCTTATGGTTATTGCCGTGCCCTGAGGGACAAATCTTTGCTGGCTTCTGGGTTCCAGTTGAATAGCGTGTCTTTTCACATTGTTTTACTTTCCTAGTCTGTACCTTTATATTTTATTTATTTGTTTGTTTATTTATGGGCTTGTATGTGCTGTGACATATGTGTGAAGGTCACAGAATAACTTGCAAGATTCAGTTCTTTGCTTTCACCATGCAGGTCCCAGGCATCAAACAGGTTGTCAGACTTGGTGGCAAATGCCTTTACCCACTGAGCCATCTTGCCAGTCCTGTACTCTCTCTCCCTTCCTTCCTTCCTTCCTTCCTTCCTTCCTTCCTTCCTTCCTTCCTTCCTTCGTTTCCTCTCCTCTCTCTCCCTACCTCCTCCCCCCTTTTCTTTTCTTTTTTACCAAGACAAGGTTTCTCTGTGTAACAGCCTTGTCTGTCCTGGAATTTACTTTACAGACCAGGCTGGCCTTGAACTCACAGAGATTCATCTACCTTTGCCTCCTGAGTGCTGGGATTAAAGATGTATGCCACTATGCTTGGCTAAAGAGGACTTTTTTTTTTTAAATGACAGTATATAGCTTTCAAGACTTTCCAGGTCTTGAGCTTTATTCTTTTAAAACAACCCTGAATTTTTGGAGTGTTTTTGGTCCATCTAAATTTAATGGAAAGCCCTGGAATTATTGATATTGTTAGCCTGGAATCTGTCATCTCCTTGTCTTATATATGTGTCCCCTTTGCCTTCACACACTCACTTGAATTGCTTTCTATATTTCATCATCTCTCCTCTTTTGGTTTTTTGGTGTTCTTCCTTGTTTAAGGTTTAATGGACGATCTGTGGAAACAATATGCATATTCCACCGACAACGGTCTACTTGCAGTTAATATCATATCAGCTCACTGGGAGGCACGGTGAGCACCAGGGGAAGCAGGAATGTTAAACACACAGGGCTATCCCTTCAATGGGATGGATGTATATAACCTGTCTTCTGCTGAGAAGGCGAAGAGGGGCTGTGCTTCATAGCCTGGGGACCTTCGCGTCGTCTGGGTGAGTACACTGTATCCTCCCCCAGACCCACGACATGGGCTTGTCAATCTAGAGAACCTATCTTATATGGATGGTGTCACATGTACTTTACAAAGAGCTCCAATATAGTCCTGTCTTAAGCTTTATTGTGCACATGGATTGAGTTCATTATCGCCAGGAAATTTTTCACCAAATTGTGCTCTGCTTACATATGCCTAAAATAAACTCCTTGGGGCCAGACTCCTGCAGTGGAACCAACACTGGCTACTGAGTTGTGTTGAGCCTAATTACTTTCTCGCCTCCTTCGGATCCTAACTCTGCTGGTCACGGTGGTTGCAGAGATCCCTGCAAACTCACACAATAGGAAACAAGATACGAAGTTCAGCATATTCCTATTCATACCCACCCATCATTTCTTAGGAACATTTTCCTTCTATATAAGTTGTACATTCTACATGATGTTATTACTTTTGCTTTAATCTATCAATTATTTTTAAAATTTAGAAACAAGGCAAGGGGCTGGAGAAACAATTTAGTGGCTAAGAACAAATACCACTCTTGTAGAAAACTCAAGTTTGTTTCCTAGCACCTGTGTTGGGCAGCTCACAACTGCCCATAACTCCAGCTCCAGGGAATGCAATGCCCTCTTCTGGCCTCTGTGGGCACTGCATTTATGTGTGCATACACATTTTGCCTCTATTCGGAAAGCCGTTGTCCTAGACGTACAATTCTAGATTGATTGGTGTTGTCTTATTTATTCTCTCCCAGCACTTACATTTCCTTCTTGCCTATCCCACATTATTTCTAATCAAAAGTGCATGGTTCCCTCTGTTCTCCCGAGTATAATGTATTCTTTGGTTCATTCTGCACCAACACTGAGTAGCTCTGTTTACTTTTAAAAAAACCTGGGGAGGGGGAAGTTTTGATTTAAAGCAATTTTAATGTGGCATGCTTATATAGTGTTTGTGTTCGTTCAGTTTATGTTGTTGTGATACAACATTCTGACCAAAAGCAACTTGGGGAAGGAAGTGTTTATTTGGCTTATAGGTTACAGTCTGTCATAGAGGGAAGAATCAAGGAAGGAACTCAAGGCAGGAATCTGGAGGCAGGTATTAAAGCAGCTGCCATGGAGGAACACTGTTTAGTGGCTCGATCCTCATGACTTGCTCAGCCTGATTTCTTATATAACCCATGACCATTGTCTAGGGGTGGCACTGCCCACAGTGAGCTACATCAATCATCAACAGAGAAACTGCTCCCACGGACACTCTCACGGGCCAAACTGTTGGAAGCAATTCCTCAGTTTGAGTTTCTTCTCAGGTTTCAGTTTGTGTCAAGTGGACAAAACCAAACCAATGTATACCATTCCTGGATAGATCTCAGAAGGGTCCTGGGTCAACACACCATAGAGATACTTGCATATACAGGTTGATTGCTCATGGACAACATTCAAGAAATGGAACCAGCCTTGGTGGCTATCAACAGACAAATGGATAATAAAATATGACATAACACACAGAGACCGTCAAGTTATAGAGCCATAAATCATTATGTGAAGCAAAACAAGGCAGACTAAGACTAAGCCTCTCTCTCCTTGCATTTTATATTTCCTCTGGTGCTGGGATTAAAGGTGAGGCTCCCTAGTGCTGGGATTAAAGGTGAGGCACCACCACCTGGATTTGTTCACGCACTGATTTGCCCAGGGTGGCCTTGAACTCACAGAGCTTCATCTGCCTCTGGGATTAAAGGTGTGTATCACTGTTACCTGACCTCTAGTGGCATAACTTTGCCTCTAGTCTTCAAGTAAGATTTATTTGTTAAAATACAAATATGAGTACTTTTCCAAAATACTAAAAGCTCCTTGTCCACCTTCTCTGCGGACTGTAGAAAGATCCACTAGCGTGTTTTTCTACAGGTTATCGGCCTGCTTTGGCTTCAGTTTTAAGCTCTTTAAATGCCAGCTGTATGGACTCCGCCGTGTTTGAGTGTTCCTGCCGGCTCCTCCTTTGCCTTTCCTCCTTGATTGCAAAGTCTTCAGCCTTGTGGATGGCCTGTGAATTCATCCGAATACCCGTGTGTTCCTATTGCTTGAGGTCTTTGAACTGTGGTTAGGAGCCCTGCCTCCTTTCCCGGGCTGTAGAGTCCAGCAGTGCTTTCTGCTAGTATTTCTGTTTCTGTATTTCAACGTCTCACGGTGAGCGATATGAGGATTGGGTCCAGCTTTATATTTCCTTTACGTAACTCTAACTTTCTAAGTACTCTTTCTCTGACTGGTTTCATCTGTCGCTTTTGTAAAATGTTAAATTCGCATATGCGATTAGGTGGTTTTCTGACTTTCCCCGTTCTGTTTTGTTCCAGCTGCTGATACTGTGTAGCAGGTTCCAGCACTGGGAAGCCTGGGCCTCTCTGTTCCATTGTGTGATTTTCCACACTGTTCTTGTTTGCGTTTCTTCTCATTGAGTTTCTAATCAATGTGTTCAGCTATGGGAAAAAGATCTGATGGTAGTTTTTATGTGAACTGCTTAGGTCTTAAACATTAGCTTAGGGCAATGATCATTCTGATGATGTTAATTCTTTCTATCCAACAAGGTGACAGGTGTCATTGTGTATATGTGTGGGTGGGTTGAGGAGGTGGGGGCATGTGCATGCTCACCAACATAGGCATATGTGGAGGCCAAAGGTTGATATCAGGTATTTGCTTTTCTTCTTCTTCTTCTTCTTCTTCTTCTTCTTCTTCTTCTTCTTCTTCTTCTTCTTCTTCTTCTTCTTCTTCTTCTTCTTCTTCTTCTTCGTGTGTCTTTCAGGTGTTTTGGCTACAAGGCCCTGTCTCTGCCCCCCAGTTCTGTGGTTTACACATGCCCTCTCCTGCACATGGTTTTTACATGGGTCCTGGGGACCTGAACTTGGGTTCTCATGCTTGTACCGCAAGCACTTTATCCACTGAGCTATGCCCCCAGCCCTTGCCTGCCATTCTTCTCTGTGTGATCTGAGAATCACCGGGTCTCAGAAGCTCTGTTCCTGTGCTGCTCCTTCCAGGGAACTTGCCTTGTTTTCATCTGTGGTCCACATTCATGCATCTTACTTGACTTTTATCTGTTACTCGTGTGTCCCACTCCCCTTCTGGGCTAATAGATGTCAGGGAACTGGGTGTGCATTATAATTCATAACTCTGATGATGCTAAGCCCAGGTCAAGGTTCTGAGCTGGACCAACCCTTCACAGGGACTACGTCACAATCCTCCCTGGAATCCAGCATCTAACTCGGGATAGGTAAATCTAGCCCACAAGATTTTCAGCATAGAAATTTTTTCTTTTTTCTTTCTTTTTCTTCCTTTCTTTCTTTCTTTCTCTCTCTCTCTCTCTCTCTCTCTCTCTCTCTCTCTCTCTTTCTTTCTTTCTTTCTTTCTTTTTCAGACTGGGTCTCATTATGTAGCTCTGGCTGTCCTGGAACTCACTATGTGGACCACGCTGGCCTCAAACTCACAGAGATCCCCCTGCCTCTGCCTTCTGAGTGCTGGGATCAAAGGCATGCACCACTAAGTTTGGCTCAGCATAAAAATCTTTACAAAACTGAATTAGCTGCTAACAATTAACCATGAAGAGGCGTCACATACCAATACAGATTTTCTGAGTGGCAGAATCTGTGGTGGACTGGAATGTGGTTCATTTGGTGGAACACTCGCCCAGCATGCACAATGCTACTGGGTTTGATCCTTAGCACCACATAAAACCAGGTATGACGGCACATGCTGGTAATTATAGCAACTCAAGAAGCAGAGGATGGAAATCAGAAGTTCAAGGTCATCAGTAGTTACTTAACAAGTTGGGAGCTAGCCTGGGCTATATGAGACCCTATTGTCCCTCCTCTTTGCTTCTTTTCCCTCCTTGGGCTCTGAAGAAATTTGAATCTATTACTCCATAAAGCCACCAGAAAAGACAAATTAAATCCCAGTACCTGTCAAATACCTGCAACATTAATTAATTCTCTCTTAATGATCAGTTCTTGAGAGTTAGGCTGACTTGGTAAAGGTCATGTGATCAGTGCAGGGCAGACAGAGGCATCTAGAGGTGTTTGGTTGGCCGCACTGCCAAGGCTGGGTGTTTTATAGCAATCCAAGTGCTTGCCCACGCATGACTTCTCCCTATTAGCTGGCTAATGGTGGCAGACTTGGGCTCGGGCCCTTAATGATCTTGGTTGCTCTCCTATGGAACATTAGCACTCGCCTCATTACCACGGCCCCTTGGGAAAGAGGCCTCAGGCTCCGTGGAGAATGGCTCTGCCTGACTTCAGCTCTTTTCTTCTTGGTTCTCTACCCACGGAGTTCCCCCCAGGCCTTGTCAAATCTGCTGACAGCTGGCACCTAGGGACTGTGGGAAGGCAGGAGGAAGGTTGCCCTGGGCAAGATGTAGGTCTGCACACATGGCTCAGAGCTACTTTGCATCTGTTAAAAATAATTTTTATGTTTTGTGTGTGTGTATGTGTGTGCACGTGTATGTGTGCGCGTGCACATGTGTGTGTGTGTGTGTGTGTGTGTGTGTGTGTGTGTGTGTGTTGGTGCCCTTGGAGACCGGAAGAAGGCTGTTGGATCCCCTTGGAGCTAGAGTTGCAGTGGTTGTGAGCTGCCCTGTGTGGGTGCGAGGAAGCAAGTTATGGTCCTCCGTGAGGGCAGTAGCAAGCACCTTTCTCCACTGAGTATCCTTTTGGGCCCACGCTTTGTCTCTTTAGAGGGAAAAGAGGGCACATGAGGGTCACATTTCTTCGGGACTCAGGATGGTCACCAGGTAATGACCCTGAGAACTGCATCAGCCACTGTGCGGTCCCTGCGTTATCTGGGAGATGAGAAAGCCATTTGCAGGGACAGAGCACTGTAATTTGAAGGTGGTAGCTGCGGGAGTACTTGACTAAGGTAAGTCTTCAGCAAGGGCTCCAATGGAGACCCGAGGAGATGAAACAGCAGTCCCCAGGGAGGGAAGGAGAGAAACCCAGGAGGATGGAGGTGCTGTCAGCAGCATAGTACACTTGTATCCTGGAAGAGACCTGGCAATGTGGAAAGCAGGCTGAGCAGCTGGTGAGTACATGGCTGTGACATCTCTGCACAGTGGGATACAGGGAAACACATCCTTTATCCAGGCATGGTCCGAGGCAGAGGACACAGAGAGCTGTTTTCACCCTCTTCTGGTCAAACTCGCCACTGTCCAGAGGGCAGCAGAGGCCTGTCATCCCTTGCCAGCCCAGGTTTCCTTTCACACTGCTGGAAACTAAGGAGGGTGGGATGGGAGTGTGGCTCAACTGGTAGCCTGCAGGAAGCCTTGAAGGCCTGGGTTCAATCCCCAGCACCGTACAAAACAGGTGTGATGGCACAGACCTGTAACCCAAGCACCCCAGAGGTAGACAAAGGAGCGCCAGGAGTTCAGTTATCCTTTGTTACACAGAAAGTTTGATGCCAACCTGGACTACATAGGAGTTTGTCTAGGAAAGAAGGAAGGAAGGAAGGGAGGAAGGAAGGAAGGAAGGAAGGAAGGAAGGAAGGAAGGAAAGAAGGAAGGAAGGAAAGAAAGAAGGAAAGAAGAAAAGAAGGAAGGAAAGTAGGAAAGAAGGAAGGAAAAGAATGCAAATTAAAAAGAACAAACTAAAAACAAATTTAAAGGTAAAGAAACTAAGGAAAGAGGCAGAGGTGAGGTTGTGGGGAGCACATTCCTGGAGGACCTTCCTTTCTTCCATTCTGCCTACAGCTGATGAAGAGTCAAGGCACCAGGGGAGGGGTGGAAAGGCTCCCTGGGAATCTTTCCACCACTGTGGGGTTCTGCAAGAAGCAGGGACAGACAAGCCACACTCAGCTGCCTGAAGGCTGTCTTCCGAACCTCCATGGGAACTGAATGTGGTTACCTAGCTAATCCCATAGGTTCTTTGCTCAGCATGGTCCCCTAAGTCTAGGACTGGAGCGACCAGGACTAACAACTGGTCCCCTTCTTTCTTCCCTCCCTCCCTTATACTAGGGATTGAACTGCTGACCCTCACCCCTAGCCTAAGAGGAAGGTCTTACCTGTAAGTCAGAGGACAGCTTGTGATCATCAGTTTTCTCCTTCCACCATGTGCATCTTGGGGATTGATCTCAGGTCATCAGGCTTGGTGGCAAAAACAGAACCATCTTGCCAACCCAACAGCGTTTTGAGTTGGACTAGACTTTCAATGAGCAGAATGTTCTAGCCTCAGCTGTCACCATTGTCACCAAATAAGGATGGTAGTGAACGTTGGGGACAAGGACTGTATTTATGGCTCCACAAATTAGATCCTCATCTGCCACATCTCTGTATCTTAAAACAATTTAGAAGACAGCTGCATTCTCTCAATTTCAGAGATGACAAAGGGAAATCCAGGAAATGGAGAACTCAGTCATAACCTCGTAGCTCATAAGCAGCTGACCCCAGAGAGAACGCCCATGGGCAGGCCTGTGGCTCAGTCTAGAGCAATGGGGTTTCCCAGGAGAATGCAGAACAGGCACCTCCCTCTCAGTAACTGTCTGAAGCGGGGATGGGCAACTTACCACCTGTCTGCTTTCTTGTTCCCTTGTCAGGCGGCTGCTGAAAAAATAACCAGTTACATTGCTACCCGGTATTGTGGTCCACACATTCATTACTCCATACATGTGTATGGGGCACTCTACACTGTGCCAAGGCTGGGGCAAGATGTCTGTGTTCCCATCCTTTTTGTTCAAGACAAGGGTTCCGTGTGTTATATAACTATGGATCTGAGTCTAGGGCATCTGATACAGTATCCAGTTTCTTTTTTTTTTTTTTAAAGATTTATTTATTTATTCATTTTGTATACAGTGTTCTGTCTGCATATATGCCTGCAGGCCAAAAGAGGGCACCAGATTTCATTACAGATGGTTGTGAGCAACCATGTGGTTGCTGGGAATTGAACTCGGGACCTCTGGAAGAACAATCAGTGCTCTTGATCTCTGAGCCATCTCTCCAGCCCCTAGTATTCAGTTTCTGCTGCTACATGGCAAATTGGTCCAGGCACACATAGTCAGAAACAGAAATAGACACAGCTGATTAAGACAAGTGCTGAGGTTTGAATGTAAAATGCCCCCCTTAGGGTTTGAAAATTTGGTCCCCAACTGGTGGCACTGTTTGGGGGAGGTTATGGAACCTTAGGTGATGGAGCCTTGCTGGAGGAAATGGACCACTGGGGGTCAGGCTTTGAGGTTTATAGCCTCACCTCAGTACCTATTCCTTCTCTGTTTCCTGGGTGTGGATGAACTGTGGTCAGTCAGCTTCAATCACTGTTGTCATGCCTTGCAACCGTGACAGACTTTGTCCCTCTGGAACTGAAAGTCAAAATAAGCCCTTTCTCCCCTAAGTTACTTCCTGGAAGGGTGTGCTATCCAGAGAGACTCTAATACCACAGAAAAGTCCTCCTGAGAACCTGAGTGGACTGGGGAACAGGAAAAAGCATTTTCTCAAAAGTGCTGGATATTGAGACTCTTGGCCCTTTAAGCCATCTATGTTTCTTTGTTGTTTTGCTTTTCCAGACATGGTTTCTATGTGTAGCCCTGGATGCCCTGGAACTCTCTGTATAGACCAGGCTGGTCTGAAACTCGGAGTGATCTGCCTGTCTCTGCCTCCCAAGTGCTGGGATTAAAGGCGTGAGCCATTACACCTGTGATGTGGGATTCCCCTCTGTATGTTGTGAATATGTTTCATACCATTGGTTAATAAAGAAGATGCTTTGGGCCTATGGCAGGGCAGAGTAAAGCCAGGCAGGAAATTTGAACAGAGATATAGAGAAAAAGACGGTGGAGTTAGAGATGCCACGTAGCTGCAGAAGGAGACAGTCGCCGGAACTTTACCTGGTAAGCCATAGCCTTGTGGCGATACACAGAATAATAGAAATGGGTTAATTTAAGATATAAGAGTTAGTTAATAAGGAGTCTAAGCTAATAGGCCACACAGTGTTTTAATTAATGTTGTTTCTGTGAGATTATTTTGGGTCTAGGTGGCCGAGAAACAAACAAGTATCCTCTGCCTATACACCTGGCTCCTTTAGGCCATCTGTACAGTATTTGCCTCTCTGACATGTGTGTATCTCAGGCTTTTCTCATATGTGCACTGGTCATTCCATTCATTCCTGGTATGAAGCCCAGGTGGGGAAAGACTTGGAGTCTTTCTTTGTCTATTGACCTCTTCTGTGTGTTAACCTGCTGCTGTGGTCTCCAGCTCCCACTCTCGGGCACAGCCAGACAGCTCTGCACATGAGATAAGGGAGGTTAAAAGAAAGATTGGCTGAGCAGGGGAGACAATACAGTGAAGTAAAAGCACTTGCTGCCAAGCTTGATGACCTGAGTTCAGGGTCTGGGACCCTCATGATAGGAAGACAGAAGCTGACTTGCTGTGGGGTATTATTTTAAGATGGGTCACATTCGTTTATGCTGTGGAACATTTGTTTAATGATGCAAAAACGCATTGCATTCTTTTATGTTGCATTTGTTTAACTCTGGAAAGCTGAGTTACTTTGCCTGTTTACACCTGATTGGTCTAATAAAGAGTCGAGTGGCCAACAGGCAAGCAGGAGAAGATAGGAAGGGCTGCCAAGTAGAGAGAATAAATAAGAGAAGTCTGGGACGAGAAATCAAGGAACAGGATAAGAATAAGGGCTCCAGGGGCCAGCCACCCAGCTATACAGCATACCACAGAGTAAGAAGTAAAGAAAGGTACATAGAATAGGGAAAGATAAAAAAGATAGATGAGATGATTTGTTAAGAAAAGCTGGGCAAGAAGCAAGCCAAGCTAAGGCTGGACATTCATAAGAAAGAATAAGACTCTGTGTGATTTATCTGAGTTGGGTGGTGGACCCCTCAAAGAGCCAAAGAATAAAGAGTTTTAAAAAACCCACAACACTGACTCTCTCAAGTTGTCCTCTGATTTCCATACATGAACTGTGGTTTTACACACATACACACACACACAGTAAATAAAAATGGAAAAAGAAAAAAAGATTACTGACTAGCTTAAGGTCACACACAGCCAAGGACATACCGCAACATCACACCAAAATGCTTCTCCGTGTGTGCCAGGCCAGTACTTTCCACTGCCCAGTGATTTCCTTCTGTTTTCCTTCCTGGAGTCCTTATTTCCTGCAGGGAGTCTGGCCAGAGGATCAATTCTTTCTGCCTGAGGCCAGCCTTGAAGTGGGATTCAGGGAAAGGCTTGAGCCTTAGAGATAAACAGAGTTTGACGTATTTTGCCAGCTTGGGCACATTACACCCATTGCTGTAGGAGAGGTGAGGGCCCCTTATTAATATGCCATCTTTTATAAATAACTGAGAAAGGTGTTCTCTGCATGCAGCGAGTCTCTGCTTCCTTTGTCTTTACTGCACAGCTTCTGACTTCCAGGCAGACTCAGAGTGCCAAGCTTGGCGGAAGGTTCCCATGGCTCCCAGCTCTGTGCTTTGTGATATGGGTGAGCTACTCAATTTGAAAGTCGTGTCTATCCTGCAGTCTACATTCTGGCTGGGAAAACAAACATTTAATAAAAGAAGTCACCCGTATGTGAATGTCAGGGACTGGGGGGGAGAACTCTGTGGTTAAGTGCTGGCTGTGCAAGCGAGAGGACCTAGCATTTGTCTATGAGGCCTGTGTGGGGGCTCCTCTCTGTAATCCTGGTGCTTAAGGAGGCAGAGACAGAAGGAAAGGGCTGGGCCAGTTGCCAGCTTTAGATTTAATGCAGGAGAATTCAGGAAAAACAAAACCAACCAACCAACAACAACAATCAAAGGCAGAGAAAAAAAGAGCAGGCATCAACCTCTGGTTTGATGCACATGCTAAGGCATAGGTGGTTAAGAGCACTGGTTGCTCTTCCAGAAGACACAAACTTGGTTCTCAGCACCCATGTCTGGTGTGCCATCTAGTTCCAGCTGCAGGGGATCTGATGCCCTCTCACGGCCTTTGTGGGCACCCATACACACGTGGCATACATACAGGGAGACACACACTCATACACATAGATATAAAGGAAAACTTTTTGAAAGGGTAGAGATCAATAAATTGTGGCATCACGGCAGTGCTCAACCTGCTTTCTCTGCTCTTGTGCAATCCAGAATGCCCTGAACAGAGGATGGAGCCACCCACAGTGGGTGAATCCAGAATGCCCGGAACAGAGGATGGAGCCACCCACAGTGGGTGAATCCAGAATGCCCGGAACAGAGGATGGAGCTACCCACAGTGGGTGAATCCAGGATGCCCTGAACAGAGGATGGAGCCACCCACAGTGGGAAGGGAACCATCACACAGGACATCCACAGGAAAATGGCAACATCTGATCAGGAGGGCAGGATGGCAAGGTCATCTTCACCTCCAGGGTGTCTGGGGAGCAAACCCAGACAACATCCCTGCCCTCTGCCCCAGTGAAGGGACTTGGAGGTGCCGCTTCTTGTATTAATCTAGCTGTAAACATTTTTGCTTCAGCTGTTCTCTCACATCCCCTGGCCCCTAAGGAGCAAGGCACAGAGCCTTGCAATATCATTAAAATGCTGTCCGGAAAGAGGCACCGCCGAGCCTGGAAGGTGAGAAGGTAAGAACCACAGGAGCGAAATCAAGACAGGCGCGCTAGGCAGACAGGCCAGGCAGGCACCGGATCCCACTGGCTCTGCAACCAGCCTGTAGAACAATTCTGAATGAACCCCATCTCTTGTCGGTTTCTGTAGCCCAGGCTGACCTCCTGCTCAGTGTGAAGCTGAGGATGGTCCTCTTGCCTCTGCCTGTGCTGTGTTTACAGGTGTACACTGCATACTTGGTTTTAGTTTCAATGACCTCTAACGACATATACACCTGGATGGTTAGTGCTTCTATAAGCAAAGGTCGAAATGCCCTATCCCTGGGTGGGAAGAAGGCTTCTCTGCCTGTCCTCTCTACCCTCATACCCACTCAAAACAGAGTCCTCCCAAAGGAATAAGAGTCTATCAGCAACATAGCCTGGAGATGCAGATTCCCGTTGCCTCAAGTGATTTGTTCTCTGCAGAACATGGACCGTGAGTCAAGGGATCCCTCAAATACATTGGTGGAGACCCTGAGTAGGCAAGCTCAGCTAAGTAGGGAAGTCTTCTGCTGGAGGCAAAGGTCTTACCTGACAGTCAAAGAAGGCTGGACACAAACAGAGGTGAGTATTGACTGTTGAGACAGCTGAAGGTATCACAAGGTAATTTGAGCTCTGGGTATGTGAAAGGTTTCCATACCCCGATAATAACCTTCTCCGCCAAGGCTGGAATCCAAATCAAGCCAAATTAGAATTAAAAGTCCAGGTTTATCCTCCCTACCCCCCAGAGGAGATTGGGAAAAGAGACTGAAAAACCACGTGATCTTCTCTAGGGGACAGTTTAAATACTCTGTAGGTGTGGTCATGAGCCTCTCCTAGGGAGGAGCAGGTTTTCTGAGATGGAGCAGGGTTTGGAGAAAGAGCGGGGAGGGGGCACTGGGGTGCCATTTCCACCTGGACAATTTGCAGCAGTCCAATTCCTCACAGAGATGTTTTAACCTGCCCATCAGTCGGTGGGACCTTCAACAGAGATGTGGCTTTTTCTGGGGACTTTACACCGGGGAAGTGAAGATATGTTGTATGTTCCTGTCTGTTGGTCTACGTATGCCTCTGTGTGTGCATGGCTTTGCTTCCTGAGCAAATCATCTCGTTGGAGAGGTGGAGCATTCACCCGGGTAGGCTGTTGTTGTGGGACAATGGTTCCACTTGTATTTTAAATAAATGCTGATTGGTCAATAGCCAGGCAGGAAGTACAGGAGGAAGTACAGGTGGGGCAAGGAGAACAGGAGAATTCTGGGAAGAGGAAAGAGTCAGTCTGCAGTTGTTATGCAGACACAGAGGAAGCAAGATGTGACTGCCTTGTTGAAAATAGTACCAAGCCACGTGGAAAACACAGATAAGAATTATGAGCTAATATAAGTTATAAGAGTTAATAAGAAACCTGAGCTAATAGGGTCAATCAGTTTAAAACTAATGTAGACCTCTGTGTGATTTCTTTGGGACTTAACGACTGCAGGAACTGGGAGGAACAGAAACCCCTATCAACAGGCTGCCATGAGAAGATCTGCAAAAAGTCACCTGCTTCATCCTTTTACATCCAGACCAGAGCGGGGAGTCCAGGCTGAACATGGTTCCGTTTAACATGGCCAGCAGACTAAACTGGACCATGAGAGGAGAGAGAGGGAGAGAGAGCAAGAGAAGAGCCGGCAATCAAAGGAGGCAGCTTGGGCAAAGAGATCAGTGAGGTCAAAATGGCTGAGTTACTTAGGGATCAAGATTGGGGAAGAGAAGTGGAAGCCTCCCCCTCCCCCCCCCAGGGAGAGGTTTAGGGTAGGGGGCAGGGTGAGGAGTGCTGGGAGGAGCCACAGGGACTGAGTTCCGGTTCTCATCTCCCACATGACAGCTCACATGTAATTCCAGTTCCAGGTGATTTAACACCCTCTCTGGCCTCTGGGAACATCAGGCATGCATGTGGTGCACATATATACCCCAAGGCAAAACACTCATAAGATTAAAAATAAGCAAGTCTTGAAAAAAATAAACAAGCAATAAACAAACAAACATGCTCCTGAAGAATGATACTCAAGACTGACCTCTGGCTTCCACATTCGTGCACACACATACATGCACCTGCCCCATATGAACTTACACACATACATCATATATGCACACACACACACACGTACGCACACACATATGACTGAATGACACTGTGTAGCGCAAATTGAAGAAATGGCTGCTCCCAGGTTTCTTTCTCTCAAGCTAGTGCTTCGAGACAGCCATGGGCTGAGACTCTCCCCAACCTTTCTGCAAGTCCAGAGAACACACCCAAAGCCCAGCAAGGCCTCAAGACTGGGCTCCAGGGTGACCATGGACTTGCTGGCAATAGCAGTGCCCTTCCCTGCCATCCAGTTCTGCCCACTTCCTGAGGTAGATTTAGCAAATGTCTTTTAGTTTAGTGGTTTTACAAGGGTCCAGAAAGAATAATCCTTAGTACAATATAATGACAGTGTCGGATATAATCTCCCTTGGGGTTAAACACTCGAGTTTTAGCATATTTTAAGCTAATAACACGATTTATTTTTAAAAGAACACAACAAACAGACGAAAAGTCTACAGTATTTCTTACCCATAGAACCTGAGGCATTGCAGGCTCGAAGGAAACCTTGCCACCCCACTCATCCATTTCTGGGGTGCACCCCCCCGGGGGGTGTTTGATATTGTCTTCTGAAATCTCCTGTGTGGACTGAATTCTCAACTTCCATTTTCTTCACTTTAAATTCTGGTGCAAACCCTCAGGGTCCGTTCAGCCCTCCAAGTCGGTGCGGGTAGGCTCCACCAACTGGAAAACCTCTGGGCTTCATTCTGAGAGCCTTGTTAGCTGCTGCGCACGTGCACGCGAGCACTGTTGGTGAATGGCTTCTGCCTCCTTCCTACTTTGGTGAGAGATGAAGTCTTGCCTCTCCTGCTGGGGAAGACACTAGCTTATCAGCCTTAGCCCCAGCAACATGTGCGGGAGGCTGGTGGGGGGCTTCAGAATTTCAGAATCCCCCCCCACTACATTGCTTCCTCTCAAAGATATTTGCATCTAAAGAAGAGTTGGCTCCCCCCACCCCACCCCATCCCCCGTTTCTCCCTTCTTTGATTCCATTGCTGAGGCAGCCCTGTTGCTGGCTTGTTAGTGTCTGGAGGGCTCCATGGCAACAGCCTGGGAGTTGAATGGTGTGAACCTCACCTCTTTTTCTTTTTGTAGACTGGTTGGCAAGGCAGACCATTTAGGAGAACTGTCAAGGAAGTGGAAACGGAACTCTTTGTCACCTTGCTATCTCCCAGGCTTGCTGTAAAAACCTGTGGATAGATTGCAGAGGCGGGCAGAGCTGGCGGAGGGTGATGGACAAGAGTCAGCGATAAACCTACTAGTCCCCCACTCCTGAATGAAGCTCTTTCCCCAGTGGTTCTGAGGAGCCCACCACACTTGATGATGCTTAACTGATGTCCAGAGAGACTGTTCAGAGAGACTGTCTGTTGCTATGACAAAGCCACTCTGACTGTAAGCGACTTAGGAGAGGAAAGGGTTTATTTGACTAACATTTCTAGGTCACATTCATCACTGAGTGGAGTCAGGGCAGGAACTCAAGCAAGATCCTGAAGCAGAAACCACGGAGGAATCCTGTTTGCTGGCTTACTCATTGACTCATGCTCAACCGGTTTTCCTATACAGTCCAGGAATTCCTGCTTGGGGAATGGTGTTACTCACAGTGGACTGGGCTTTAACTCAGTCAAGGGTTGAGACAACCCCCACAGACATGCCCAGAGGCCAGTCTGGTCTCATCAGTCCTTCAATGAAGACTTTCTTCTCAGATGACTCTAGGCTGTCAAACTGACAATGACAGCCGACAGTGAGAATACAGTTGTGGGGTGGGTATTCCTCTGGATGCAAACGCTGGAGAGAGGTGGGAGGTTCATAGGATCCAGGAAGTTCCTGAAACTTACAGGCTCAGAAAGCTGAGAAGTTACAAGAGTCACAAGGCTGGTCCTCAAGATTGCACCAGCAGTAGCAGCAGCTGGCAGAAGGGAGACTGTCAGGAGGGACTGCCAGCTGGATGCTGGAGGTCATCCATGCTGCCTGGTCCACCATGGCAGCGAGCGATGCCAGGTGTTGTTTAGCAACTTTGGATGATGTAGCAATTTGAGGAAGGGCCACTGTAGACTCTTTCACATGCTCCTGTAGCATTGGGCTGCCACAGAGCCAGTTTGGGCAGAGAGGAGGGGGGACTTTCTCCTGCACATGCAACTCATGCTGGGTAGTAGGCCAGAGACTCGTTTCTGCATGTGGTTAAGGCGGCCTGCCTTTTTAATCCTCAGGTCGTGACTGGAGCTGCAGCACTTACCGTGGCTCAATGAATCCTGGTGTCTAGTGTGTCAACAGGGGCACAGACAAGGCAATGGCCAACTCATAGTCATGACCTTGGACTGAATCAGGGGTGTGCTGTGGTTTGGAGGGTGGTTTTTCTCGTTCCCTAAAAGTCCGTTGTCTTAAAAGTCTTGCTTAGTCCCCAGGGAAGAACCACAGGGCAGTTCTTTTTGCTGTTTTGACATGTGTGCACGTTTATATGCACATCTGTGTTTGGATGCATACGTGGGAGTGTGTGGAAGCCAGAGGTGGACCTTCCATGTCTTCTCGGGCACTCTCCTCCTTGTTTGTGAACAGCTCTTTCACGTTTACCTGGAACATATTGACCTGACTCGGCTGAATGGTCAGTAAGCCCCAAAAGTCCTCCTGCCTCTGCTTTCCCACTCCCAGGCTTACTACCATATCTAGTCTTTCTTTGCAGGTTGTGAGGATTGAACTAAGGTCACCGTGTTTGCATTTCTGACTCCAGATACTACACTGGTTATAGGGTGGGGCAAGTGTTCTCATGTTCTTCGCATCTTATTCAGTGTATTGAAGTAAGTGCACACAAATTTGAAGAGTAGCAAGGAAACTATTCAGAGCCAAGTGATCGCATAGATCACTTGACGTGCTGTCAAGAGTGACAGCAGGCCATATGAATGACGGGGACTCAAGAGTCCTGATTATTGTTTGGGTCTTTGTTTTATGAAGTTCAGAAGAAGGTGTTTGGTTGCTAGGGGCATAGGGTGGTTTTCTATTTTTTTAAATATTTACTTTATGATTAATTATGAAAGCGTGTGAGCAAATGTATATGAGTGCAGGTGCCCTCAGAGGTCAGAAGAATGTGTCAGATCCCCTAAAAATGGAGTCACAGGTACTTTTGAGCTACCCAATGTGGATGCAAAGACCTGAATTCAGATCCTTTGTAAGAGAAGCATGTGCTCTTAACTGCCCAGTAGTTTCTCCAGCCCCAAGGTTCTCTATTTTGATTGACAGATTTTTAAGTTTGTAATTTATGGTGTATGTCCTGTCTCATAATGCACCTGATTTTAATCATATATACACCCAATTATGCATCGATAGACACAAGGTGTTAAATAGGAGGTTCTCCTTAAAAGTGCACTTTGGGAACCATTTACTTCATTGTGTATGCATCTAAAACCCACCTATCCTTGTATCTGAATGAATTAAGAATATGTTTGGATAGAAACTGTCCAAATTTGATGGCCATTAAGGAGAAGAGAAATGTATCCCATTGTTCTGAGTAGGGCGTGTGTTCTGAGTGCATTGTTCATTAGAGAAGGCTGTCTGTGCATGGCATGTACAGGCGAGGCTCTCAGGCTGCCTTAGAAGAGGATGTGTGCAGAGACCAAACCAAGTGTAGTCCCAGGGTACCACACTATTCCCTGTGCTTGCCTCCCTCACAGGGACATCCAATCAATGAGTTTTTGGCTGACCGAATGGGCCCAGCACTTGAGATAGTTCAATAAGACTCAAATCTGAAGATTCTGCTGGGATTCTTAGAAACATGATGCCCTTTCTATGGAGGTGGCTAAGCTGGGAGAATGTCAGGTTCCTGCAACTGACAGTTATTTTGCTCCTCTCAAGGAACAGAGCCTGCCTGAGGACAGGTGCATTGCTGAAGACAGAATGGTGGAGAAATGGAGAGAAAGTACTACTCTACCCCTCGGTCAGCCCGTGCCCATGACCCTGTCTCTCCTTGGGATTTGCCGTTTCACACACACACAAACCCTGTATTTCTGCTTAAGAAGCTCTGGACCACTCGTGTGGGAAATCTTTATTCTCTAAGTCTTTGGATGCAGTGGCTGCATGTCTCTTTACACATGGCACCCTCAGATGAGCGACAAGGACCAGGCTCTCCCACACGTACCCCAATCACTCTCTCCTGGCCATCCGATCAGCCGGGGGATGGTCAGAGATAAGGCTGGGCTCTCTATCAGCTAACTCGTTTTCCAGTCTTCCCCCTTCGGGTTCCATAACATAAACGACTCTTTCTGCTAGTAGCAGGCTTGGTCCCAAAGTGGAGGCTCAATAAAGCGCATGATGTGGATCAGGTGTGGTCCTAAGCGGCTTGCACAGGACAGTGGGGAGCATGTGGGTGCTCATAAGTGGGATGACTAGAATGTTGATCCGGGTTTGAATTCCATGAGGTTCCAGATCCTTTTGAGGTGGGTGGGTAGCTGATTGGCTCTCAAACTGGTGGACCGACTCTGGGAGTTCCTACCTAGGTTTCCAGTTCAGACTCTATGCAAACCCAGTTCGGTGCAGCGGGTGGTATGACTGGTAGGCAGGCAGGCAGGGGCGTGTGTGGGGCGGGTAGTACCCAAACTTTTAACAAGCGGTGGACTTTCTGTGGGGAGTGGAGAATGAAAGCTGCATATATGAGAGGTTTTGTTCTTAGCTGGATTACACTATTCCATTGCCTGTTCAATTTTCTCCAAGCATTGGACGTTAAGGAGGGATTTTTACATCATTTCTTGCTAAATTCTTAGCTTTTACCAGCCTAGCATCCATCTTCCCAATCCCCGCCCCCGCCCTGCTTTCCTGGCGCGGCGGAATGCTCGGGACGCTGTCCAAAGTGCTGACAAGTAGTTTTCTTACAGAAGTCTCAGCTTTGCCAAGCGGCTGTACGGCATACCATCAGGGTCTAAGGCTTGGGTCCCAGGATGCAAGCGTTGGTAAAGAGAGCGGACCGCTGGCTATCCCAAGTCACTGCCTTCCAGCAATATGTCTTCTGGAAAGTGGTGTTTATCTTGGCTTTCTCTCAGCTACTAGGATCCACACACAACCAGGTGGACAGTCAGCGTCCAGATGGTAAGTGCCACTTCCTAATGCTCAGCTAGGATGGCAGACAGACAGCAGAATCGGAACTCATTCTCTTTAGTCGCTGCCACTATTATACACTGGCTGTGTGCCAGACATCATACCATGTCCTCAGCGCACATTTTCTCAAGCAGTTCTCAGCATCGCCCAATATGGTAGGCACTGTTATTTCTTCTGTGTTATAGCTAGGAAGGGAACAACCTAAAAGACAGATGGAAAATCTGTGAGAGAGCTTGGCAGGCCAGGGCACTTACTGCCAAGGCTGATAACCCGAGATTGTTCCCCAGAACCCACAGAGTAGAAGGAGCACTTGTGCAGGTTGTCCTCTGACTTACACGTCCCCCCACCATGGCGCATGGATAATCCTTTCCAAAGGAATGAGTGTAACTAATGAAAGCAAGATAAATGGCTTGACCGAGTACAAGAGGCAAGATTTGACTGGCCCTTCCTGATGACCCAGATCCCCTCCTCAAACCATCCAGCTACCCATTGTGGATAAGCCCAGAAATGCAGTCTAGACTTGGGCAGTCAGCCCTCTGCTCAAGAGGTAACTTAAAAAGAGCCACTTCTCAGGCTGGAGAGATGGTTTGGTGGGTAAAGCATTTGCCATGCAAGCACGAGGGCCCGAGTTTGGATCCTTAGAAGCCATGTAAAGCTGGGTGCACTGGTGTTTCTCCAATTCTCACACTGAGCGAGGAAAACTGAAGCCAGGATTCCTGGAAGCAGTGGGGCAGCTGGCCTGTTGCAGGCAGCAATGAACAAACAGGAGGTCCTGTGGTGGGAGGGGAGCACTGGCACCCAGGGTGTCCTCTGACCTCCACAGACACACTCTGGCACATGTGTGCCCCCACCCAGCTCTCTCTGCTCTCTCTGTAGATCTGTGAACTCCCTGGCTATAGATATAATGGTTGTCTGCTCTCCTGCCTGCAACCAAGTCAATCTGGTTGAGCAAGTGAGCCCTCTGCTGTGAGACACGGGCTGGAGTCCACACGTGTAGTGTGAGGGACTTCTTCCGGGGAGACGTGATGTATACTCACATCTACTCAGCCCTGAGAGGGAACCCACAGGAGACCAAAGTAACAGCTGTGTCAACGTCCAGCATGGCGAATGAATGCATTTTACTGGGGACACTTACAGGAGTTGGCAGTGATTTAAGAGCAGTGACATCACTGAAGAGCCCACTCCAACATGGGTGAAGAGCAATGACCTGGACCTTGCTGCACAGCTTGCAGGCAGCTCGACAGGTCTGAGCATTTCCCGTCTGCAACTCTGGTGGTCAGTCTTCTGCCCCACCCCGGGCAGCTGCTTGTGGCTTCTATAAAGCCGGGGGGGGGGCTCTCTTGAGTCTTTTAGGGTTCACTGATCCAGAACATGTGCTGTTTGCTCACCTCCCTGGGTCTCATGCATTTCCTCCCAACTCCTGGATGAAAGGTTTAAATCTATCCTACACCAACAGGGCTGCTGCAGGAGGGCTCCGATTTTAAGATCGTGAGCTGGCTTCACATGGCATTTGCACCGTTTGCCTGTGACGATCTGATGCCAGACTCATTTTCTGCCTTCCTCCTGAAGGTGTGGCTTCTCTGAACACAGGAACATGGGGTGGGAAAGGCCCAAATTATTACAGAAGCGAGCTTTGTTGCTGACGTGGCCTTTGTCTTCAGCAGGCACCAGCTTTCCCTACCTTTAGGAGGGTTCTCACTTCACAGAGCACTTGAACGCCCATTGAGGATGTCAGTTTCTTATTTGTGGAAATGTCAGGCACCAAAGGGCAAGTACCACTTAACATGTCAAGGAGCAATGTAGCTGGCAGGCACACTTAGATGTGAAAACCCACCTTCGGCTCTGCTTCTGGGAACTGAGGTAAGACGTACTGAGAGCAGTCAGATGTGAGGACCACATTCAGTCTGAGGACAGGGTTAAACCAGTGTACATGCAGCCTGCCCTTCCTGCAGGTTAGCCCTCCCCTACTTCACCTTTCAGCCCTGTGATCCTGGTTTTCATTCAGGAAACTTTAATATCCCAGTGTTCTTCTTCACTTCTCATCCATCAAGACTTCTTCTTGGGTTTCCCCTTTGACTGTTCCACCATGTCCTCATGGGTCAAGAAACAATGTTCTGCCTTATCTTTCTGCCTCTCACTTCTTCCTCCCACCGTCCATTCTGTGAGTTAGTGACCACTGGGAGGTATAGATGGACAGACACAGCCTCCTCACATGTGACGTTTCAATGGTTTCTTACTTTCTCTTTCTTTTTCTCTTTTTCCTTTTTAATTTTATCTGTTGCTGGTTTGTGAGTGTACTGGCAGGAGAGTCAGAAGTTCAAGATTATCCTTGAATTCTAGCTCACCGATTTGGCCAGACCGACTGTTCAGCAACTCCCAGAAATCCTATCCCCACTCCCTGCTGGGATTCGAGATGAACACCGTGGAGTCTGGCTTCTTAGGTGGATGCTCGGGATCTGAACTCAGATCCGCATGCTTGCATGACAGGCAATTTACAGACTGAGCTGTCTCCGTAGCCCTGGCTTCCTGAGTGCTGGGATTATAGCCATGAGCCACCATGACTGGATTATATGGTGCTGGCAACTGAACTCTGGACTTCATGTAAGCTACACAGGTGCCCAACAGGTATTTATTCTATTTGGAATACTGTCATAGCTACTGCTTTATTTCTATGAAAAGACATCATGACCAAGACAACTTATAACAGAAAGCATTTAATTGGGGGCATGCTTACTGTTTCAGAGGATTAGTCCATGACCATCATGACAGGAAGCATGGTACTGGGGAGTCAGTCAGGTATAGTGCTGAAGTAGCTGTAGCTGACAGCTTATTTTCTGATCTGCAGGCAGCAGGCAGAGGGAAAGACTGGGCTTGTCATGGGCTTTTAAAAGTGCAAAGCCCATCCCCAGTAACACACCTCCTCTAACAAGGCCACACCTACTAATTCTTCTCAAGCAGTTCCACTAACTGGGAACCAAACATTTCAAATATATGTATATGAGTCCACGGGGGAAGGCATTCTCATTCAAGCCATAACAAGTCAGTTCCACAAGCTGTGCTGGGTGAGACTTTCTAAAGCCACAGAGGTGCCAAGTGACTGCAGATGCCCCCATGTACTCATAAACATACTTCTTCATCCAAAGAATGTCCATTACAGGACAGAAAAGGTAGGAGACATCAATAGGCCTGCTCCAGATCCTGCTGTCCAGGCTCTGAGAAGTGTCTATCTGCTTCTGTTCTCTGGAGTAATATAAAGATTTCACAGAACTAGATCCCTGCCCTATCAGCACCAGTCTACCAGCTGAGCCTGCTCTTGCTGAACTTGTGGGTGCCCCAGATAGCACTCTTCATCGTTTGTCTGTTTCCATAGACATGGTAGATGGCTGGGGGTGGAGCCATGGGGGAGCCAGAACAGGAAACAGTGGAAAGATATGATTCTAAGGAGCAGTTGGGTCCAGGGTTCACTCAGGCAAGCGCCTCTACCAACTGTTGGTTCTGGGCTCTCTGGCAAGTTGTCAGAAATGTGGAATATCTTTCCAGGTGACATGTTCCCTCTCTGACTGGTGTACCAGGTTTCATCATTTTCCTTCTCCTAGTATGAGGCTCCTGGGGGACACTCAAACTTCTTAGGGTCCATTGCCTTAGTGGTCTGGCAGAGAGAAGGAGGGGCTTATGTCCCTTGATGGCCTCTTCTTTTTAACACGGATAGTTGACATTACAGTGAAGTCTTTGGGTTTGGTTCCAAGTGTGGTTAGGGACACTGGCAAGCCAATGAAGTTAATCACATGATCTGATGCATCTAAAGGGTCAATCACCAGATTTCCCACTTTCCCTATAGGAACACCAGTCTAAAGTGGCCAGGTCTTCTGATTCCCCAGGGAAAGCTAAAAATCTGGCTGATTCTCATGTTGGTGTTCCAATGTTAAATTATTGACAACCCATTGTAAAAATTGAAAGCAGAGGGCAGGGCTCGTTGGCCAAGAACATCGAGGCTCTCAAACTGAAGAAACTTTACCCTGTGCTTGCTGTACAGCTGAGCAATAGGGACTTCTGAATCCCGGGTATCACGTGCGCAGTGGTGTGGGAAGTCCTTCTGTATATGTGCTGCTTTTATTGGTTAATGAATAAAGAAGTTGTTTTGGACCTGCACAAGGCAGAATAGAGGTAGGTGGGGAAAGCTAAACTGAATGCTGGGAGCAAAAAGGCAGAGTCAGAGAGATGCCTTGTAGCCCTGCCAGAGGCAGATACCAGACAGAACTTAACCCAGTGAGCCACAGCCACATGAAAATACACAGATGAATAAAAATAGGTTAAATTAAGATCTAAGAGCTAGCCAATAAGAAACTAGAGCTAATTGGCCAAGCAGTGAGTTAATTAATATATTTCTGTGTGATTATTTTGGGTCTAAGCAGCTTGGAACAAACAAGCGGCCTCCTACTACAAATTGGTGCTCCATCATGTGCTAGCTAAATCCACATAAAACCTAAAAGGGTTTAGAAAAACATTCTAGACAGTCAAAAACAAAGTTTAGCCACATTTTTTTTGGATGGTCTCTGCTTGCTGGCAGCATGCTGCTGCTCATTTAAGAGAGGTCTTCCTGATTCAGCAGTAGCAAACAAACAAACAAACAAACAAAAAAACCCATAAAAGCTATGCGGTTTCAAAATGGCAGCTTCCTGGGCCATGCTGCCAGCATGAATTCTGGCTCTTTTAGGAGACTGATCATTTAAATGGCATTTGTGGGCAGCATGTTACAAACTGCTTAATGGTGTGGCATAGACCCACTGCATACTTGGAACTGGGGCAGTGTTCATGGCTTTCAGAGGCAGTGAGCATGCCTCTGACATGTTGGACTGGGCAGAGCCAAAAGGCAAAGCAGCCTTGGCCCTAGTCACATTGCAGCTTGGCATTTTAAGAAGTGTTCTTGAATGGAAAAGGATTTCAGATACACAATAGGACAGATTCAGACATAAAAGACTTCTAAATGAGACAGTGTGTTTAAAAAATGACAGAGGCTTGGGAGAGAGAAGAAAAGGAGTAAAGAGACAGTAAATGGGATCTAAAAGAGTAGACAGCCATAGACTAAAGGAGTAAAGATAATAAATATTAAACTTGTAGGAAAAGTAAGATAGTAAGAAAAATAAGCCACATAAAGATGGAATATACACAGAGAGTCTGGATTATGTATATTATTGTGTTTTCTTTTAATTTTTTGATTGTTAAAGAGCTATGTAACAAGAGACATTTCATTGTATGGAATGCTAAGTTAAACCAACATAAAGGAATCTTGACTTCAGAATTTGGGTCTAAGGATTTATTGTGTTGGAGAAGAGGTTCTGCTTTTGTTTCCATGGAGGATGAGAACCTGTGGAATCCTTCCAGACCAATGTTGTTTGATGGACCAAGAACCCCTGAGAAGTTGCTACAAACATTTCCAAAAGATTACTTTGTCCAACAAAAAGTGTGAAGCAGTTTGGAGAGAACTATCCCCATATTCCCAAATATTATCTATAAATGTTTGTTTACATTTAAAGGAGGATATGCTATAGAGATTTGCATTGGTATGGATCTTATTTATTAGTAAAAATTTAAGATCAATTTAGTTATATGTATATTTCTACTCTTGATTAAGGTATTGTGTTTGTACATCTCATTTAAAAAATGTAATGTATAATTAAGAAATATAGGTTAATAGAGAGTCATCTATAATAGTCAAGCTTATAGTCATGTTAGTTAGGTTTTCTAGATATATAGAGAGATTTATTTTAGTTAGATAGATATTCTTCAAATCTCTCAAAGACCTATATAATATAGCATTTAAAATGTTTTAAGAGCTTAAGACTTTTCATACATGAGACACATCTGCTCCTGGCAGCACCAATCTACGACAAGAGGAAGATGAGTATCCAGGAGGCTCCTTATGGAGTTTGGTAGCCATTTGGGTAAGAAACTGGTCTTTCCTGGACTGCTTGAAGGTATGTTGTATGAACTGGACATGCAGGACCCACAGAGAAATGCCTAAAGGTGAGATGGTCCTTCAGGGTTCCTGCTTCATAAAAGAGTCTGCAAGACATTCTACAGGACACAGAAGAAA
The DNA here is from genome assembly GCF_982192425.1 of Myodes glareolus. Lineage (NCBI taxonomy): Eukaryota > Metazoa > Chordata > Mammalia > Rodentia > Cricetidae > Myodes > Myodes glareolus. The sequence continues at coordinate 67,020,324 of NC_142034.1, forward strand.
GTGACTGACAAACTGCCAATATAGGCACAACTGCCTTTGAAATTTCCTGCTTCATGGAAAATCTGCTGGATACTATGGACCTATAGACTGAAGATAGATGCTCCAACAATACAGAAGAACTTTGGGTGACTGTCCAGGTAGTGAGACATCTCTGTCAATTCTAGAGTTTTAGAAGTTGTTTACAATGTACTTTCTGTTTACTTAGGTAATATTATATCCTTCTAGAGTCTTTGATGGGGTTGAAAAATAGATAGCTATAGTTTTAAAGTTATGATAAAAGATAAAGTAGATATAAATATTGTAACTTGTAATTCTTGCTTGATACCTGTTTTGTTATGTGTAATTTTACTATGTTTAGGTTAAAAACCTTCCTTTTTATTTAAACAGAAAAGAGGAAATGGTGTGGGAAGTTCTTCTGTATATGCGTTGCTTTTATCGGCTAATGAATAAAGAAGCTGCTTCAGCCAGTGGCTTAGCAGAATAGAGCTACGTGGGGAAAACAAAACTGAATGCTGGGAGAAAGAAGGTGGAGTCAGTGAGACACCATGGAGTTGCCAGAGGAGAAAGATGCAAGCTGCCAGTTGAAACCTTGCCGGTAGGCCACGAACCTCATGGTAAAATATAGAGTAATAGAAATGGGTTAATTTAAGAGATATGCATAGAAATATGCATAAGCTAATAGACCAAGCCGGGATTTAATTAATACAATGCTTGTATGGTTATTTCAGGGCTGAGCAGCCAGGAACAAACAAGTGGCCTCCTACAACACACAGGAGTGAATGTAACTGTGCTAGCACAGAGGACTGAGGGTGCGGATTCATCAGTGAGTGTATCGAGGGGAGACTTCAGGTAAAGTACTTAGTGTGGTGCTTGTGAGCATGCAGCACAGACTGATTGTATCTGTATAGTTCTTAATTTGAGAGGATTAGATGAAGGTTTGAAAATGGATGTCCTTTAAAACTGCTCCTGGCTCAAAGAGTCTAAGACGATAAAAAAGAAAGTCCTCATTAATCAGACCGTGTAGTCAATAGTAGAAGACGGGGCTGTGTTCCCCAGCCTTGGTTTAGTTTCTCCATTTAATCCAAATTGTACGGAAGGCATCTTGGGCAAGGTAATAGTGAGTGCCGAGATACTTGAGGCAAAATTCAGGGCAGCAAGGAACCATAAGCACCTGCTGATTTCACACAGAATCCCCACGGGGGTCAGAACCCTACAATCAAGAACTATGAACCAATTTCTGATCACCTTGCCCTTCTGCTCAAGAGATCTGGCACGGCCAGGCGGTGGTGGCACACACCTTTAATCCCAGCACTTGGGAGGCAGAGGCAGGCAGAACTCTGTAAGTTTGAGGCCAGCCTTGGTCTACAGAATAAGTTCCAAGACAGCAAGGGCTACATAGTGAAACTCTATCTCAAAAAACAAACAAACAAACAAAACGATCTGGCACTAACATGTCCCCATAAGTGAAAACCAGTGTGGGTCTGTTAATCTTCTCTGTTAACTTGACTGGATTTAGAACCAACTGGGAGACACGGTTCTGAGTCTCTGTGTGAGGGAGTCTCCAGAAAGGAGACTAAGTTTAACTGAGGAGGGAAAATCCTCTCTGAAAGTGGACAGCACTATCTTGTGGGCTTCTGTTCTGGGTTGGATAAAAAAGAAAAAGTGGGCGAGCCCCAGCAGCCATCTCTCTCTGCTTCCTGACTGTGGATGCCACGTGACCAGCTGCCTCCCGTTGCTGATGTTGTGACTTCCCTACCACCATGGACTGCACCTCAAACTGCAAGCCAAACAGACTTGTCTTTTCTTGTGCTCCTATCACCAGGCATTTTGTTGCAGCAATGAGGGAGTAACTAACACAGCTTCCATATTCCCTTTGGCCCACTGCAGTGGAACCTTGGCGAGAAGAGGGTACAGACGGTTTACGATGCCTGCCTGTAGGAAGTTAAGTCTGAAGAAAGAGGTTTCTCACTGAGAAGAGACTTCTCTCAGGCCATGCTAGGTGCCCCTTCCCATTTTCTAGGACCCATTGTGGAAAAGCACAGAATCGTGCTGAAGCATGCCTGACCCTGGACAGAACTCCAGGATGGAGGGGTCACCTGGCTCTGGGAGACATGCTGGGCTTGACTGCTGTCAACTTAGGTGATGTTTGCACTCAGCAGCGGGAAATAAATCAGATGACTCCTTAAACTGGCACCCAGGGACACTTGGACACACGCGCATGCTCCCATGCACACAGGACCTGAGTTCTTTACCAAGCTTCAGAGACCACCAGGAGTTGGGGACATAAGGATCCATCCCCGGTCCTGACGCATTATTAGATGACTGTTCCCAATGGCAGTGTGAGCTCACAGCACTTGGCCAGGTGGCTCCTGTTCTCTGGATCGCAAATGTTTGCCTCCTTGATAGCACGTGTTGATCCGAATGTAAAATATCCCCCTAGCTTCGTGTGTTTGCGTGCTCAGTCTCCAGCTAGTGCCATGGCTTTGAAAGGCTGTGGAACCTTTAGGAAGTAGAGCCTTTAGGAGGAAGTGAGTCACTGGAGGTGTGCCTTGAGATTTCATAAGCTGTCCCCATAAGGAACCAATAACTTTATTGGGTCTCTGCGGTGGTTTGAAGGAAAATGACCCCCAAAGGGAGTGGCGCTATTAGGTGGTGTGGCTTTGTTGGAGTAGGTTTGGCCTTCTTAGAAGTCTACTTGCTACTTCCTGATAGCAAACTGAATATGACCAGCTGTCTCTTACTCCTGCCACCATGCCTCTCCTGCTATGACAGACTCTTATGTTTAAATCATGAGCCCAAATCTCCCCCCCTCTTGTCAGGTGTTTGGTCTCCATAGCGACAAGGAAATGTCACATCACCACTCAGACAGAAGGTTGGATGCTGGTGTTAACCTGTGGGGTGTTGCTCCTCCAACCAGTCATGGCTGTGGACAACTTGGTTTGAGTAAGAACAAAGGAAGTCACAAATGAAGGGACTTCAAAAAGCATCGGCGGAGGCATTGGGAACAGGGGTTTAGCAAAGCAGTGAGGCCTCTGCTGTAGGCCTCAGATGCCATCTGCAGACGTCCTTAGGCTTGGACTTGGTGGAAGGTAAGGGTCTATTTTAAAACATGATTGAAGATGGCTTCCAAGAGTCTAAATGGGCTGGAGAGGTGGTGTGGCTGTTAGGAGTCTGCTCTGCTGTTGTGGAGGCCTGGAGTGTGGTTCCCAGCGTCCACCTTGAGTGGCTCACAACCTCCTGCAGCTCTAGCTCCGGAGGCTCCAGATCTCTGAACTCTGTGGCACTGCACCCGTGAATACAAACTCCCACAAAAAGCACATATAATTTAAAAATAAATTTTAAAAAGTTATATAAACAGAAACAAAAAATTAAACACAGCCCAAGAGAATCTGTCCCTGAATCTGCAACATTCCAACTCTCCACAGTCACAGATGCCCTGGTCAGTCAGTTGGTCAGTCAGCCGTGTGGAGCCTTTAACAGAGCTGCAGCTTTTTTTCCTCCAGGAATTCCACCAAGAGGTAATTACAATTGTCATGCCCCTGCCTGTGGCAGTTATGACAGGACTTCTGAGAGACTGCAGGAGATAGGGAGTTAGAAGAGGGAAGGAAAGGTGACAATTTGGGAGGGGGACACTTTTGTTCAGTTCTTTTGCCTGCAGTTCTGGGGGAAAACTCAGGCTGCTGTTCTCTGGAACTCAGGGCAGAGTAGATTCCAAAAGTCACTCTGAAGTCCTAATTTGGGGATTAACCATTGCCCACCAGTAATCCCAGCACTGGGGTCACCGCCCGCCTGTAACCCTGGCACTGGGGTCACCACCCGCCTGTAACCCTGGCACTGGGGTCACCGCCCACCTGTAATCCCGACACCGGGGTCACTGCCCGCCTGTAATCCACCAGAGGCAGGTTGGGTTCCAGGCCAGTGAGAGACGCTGTCTCAAAAACAAGGTGCATGGCTACTGAGGAGGGATGCCTAAAGCCTCCTTCTGTGATGGTCTGAGTGAGAAATGTCCCCCACAGGATTTGAATAGTTGGTCCCCAGATGGTGGCACTGTTTGGGGGAGGGTTAGGACACGCAGCCTTGCTGAGGGAAGTGTGTCAGCTGATGGGGTCCTCGAGAGTGAGAGTCTCCTGCTGCACCTGGCTCCCTCTCTCCGCTTCATGCTTGCAGTTGAGGATGTGAGCTCTCAGCTTCCAGCTTTGGACACCAGGCCTGCATCCCTGCCTCCCCCACCATAATGGACTCTTTTCCCTCTGGAACTATAAGCCAGTATAACCCTTCCTTCTATAAGTTGCCTTAGTCATGGTTTTTATCACAGCAACAGAAAATTAACACAACCTTTGACCTACATACACTCTTAATTAAAAAAAAAAAAAGGAAAGAAAGGAAAAAAAAAAACCACCCCATACAAGCTGTGGCCCACTGCAACTTCATGGCAGGCAGCCAAGGGAGCTGTTGTGTTGCGGTTGGCTTTCTGGTTAGGCTATCTGTGAAGGCTAGTCTCTCTCCCCTGTGTTTATAAAGGTCTTTCCTGGCAGAGGAAAACGACAGTCTAGTTCCTGAAATCTAATCTGGGGGCAGAGGCTGTCAGGCAGGCGGCAAGAGTCATGATAAAGCAGCGGTATATGCAACTCGTGTCTGGTCGATTGCGGTTGTGGAGGGTGACCTGGTGCCGAGGGCAGAGGGCTCTCCAGGGTGTGGAGACCACGTGCGCGCTTCTTTGGTGATGCGGTGGACTCCTAGCTAATGAATTCAGAGGTGCGGATGAGGGCTTAGCGGAGCCTGCTTCTACGTGGGTAGCTCCTAGAGAACCTTTCATTTATTGGAATCGTCTTAGATCTGCCCTCTGTGATCAAATTAATGAGGAGAAGCACACACACAAAGCCCCTTGGTGCGGGATAAAAAAAGACATCAGGCTCCAAAGAAAGGTGAGAGCAGAGAGTGCCTGAAGGGCTCCTGGACCTTGCTGCCTGGCAGAAGCTTCACAGATTCGGCTTCTTCTCTTCTCTGGCTCGGGAGATTCCAGAGGAGTGAGGGAAGGCTGCCTTTTCACGGAGCCCCACTAATGTGGCGGTAGGTACTGTGTGAAGTCCTCCCCAGCTTTCCTGCACACCCCAGTTCCTCCAGTCAGTCAAATATTTTTATTCCTGGCTTAGTTTTAGGAGGGGAAATGAGCTTGGCAGGAAACTAGGGGATGAGGGAGGGCCTGGTTGGGTTGGGGGCCGTGTCTGTGCTCTGGAGGTGAGAGCAGAGGATGAGGCACAGAAGTGATTCCCACGACATGGTGTCTGGGGCTGGGGCTCAGCGGCAGACAGCCTGCCTCGCATCCATAAAGTCCTGAGTTCAACCCTCAGCTCTGGAAAAAACAAACAACAGAAAATAAACAAACACAAAGGGATAGGTTGTCTTCATAACAACAACAACAAATCACCCAGCCTCAGTAGTACCTACAGCCCTACTACTTAGGAGGCCGAGGCTCCTTGTCTGTCTTTCTCCTCCTGAGGCTCCAGGAGAGGATGAACTGGAAATAGAGTTGCAGAGACCAAGACCTGGGTTCAAAGCCCGCCTCTATCTCTACCTAGCTCTGTGAGTTTACCTCCCAGAATCTCAACGTTCTCCCCCACAAAATGAGAATGAGCCCCTTGTCCTCGTTAAGCTTGCCTTGGAGTTAACAGTGCTAACAGCCTTCCGAGTCTTGACTTCTCTATATGAACCAGGGCTTAAACGTTTCCCACTTATGACCCTTAATGCCCAAGACATTTTTTACGTGATCAAAAGAGTGCAGGTGAACAGAACAGGCACACAAGAGGACAATCACTCACAATAATGAAATGTGCAGAACCCTATTTGATTCTTTTACATTAAAAATTTATTGTGCTTTGTGTGTGTATGTGTGTGTGTGTGTGTGTGTACACATGCATGGCACAGCATGTAGGGTCCTGTCATCAAGCTTGACATCAAACCCTTTTGATATTGACCAGCCTAAGAAATTTATTTTAAAGCAATTCTTTGGCGTGTGTGTGTGTGTGTGTATATATTTTTTTCAGAATTTTTTACAGAAAGAATTCATTTGCATACTGATGAGACGTGTGTGCTGGCTTGTGTTTACATATATAATTCATGTTGGGTTGAATGTTTGATGCTGCAGGAACGTCTTCAGTGGTCTTCAGAGCTGGCAGGTGTTTTAATTTGTAATCACCAGGGCCGAGAAGGGCTGATTCACATGACTCCATGGTACATACAAATGACAGAAGTGTGTTTGGAGCCATTTCAGAAATTGTCGGGAATCCTGTTTAATCCCAAGCCAGCATTCACTTAATGATCTTTTAATGAAACTCAAGTCACAACCCAAACAGCAATTTTAAAATCAAATATTTTAATACAATACAGTCCAAACATAGTAATTTGATACATGCTGAGGAATGATAGAAAATGCTAAGTCTTTGTTTTTCGTGATTAGATCATTATCTTTCTACCAGAACTGAAAACTTTGCATGAATAGTAAGACATTACAATTTGAAACATATCACAGCCTTGGATCTGGGCTGAGGTTAGTGAGGCAACATTCTTTTCTTCTCTTTTTTAAAAAGATATATTTGCTTATTTTGTGGGCATTGGTGTTTTGCCTGCATGTATGTATATCTGTGTGAGAGTGTCGGATTCCCTGGAACAGACAGGTGTGAACTGTCGTGTGGTTGCTGGGAACTGAACCCAGGTCCTCTGAAAGAGCAGAGAGTGCTCTTAACTGTTGAGTTGGCTCACCTCTCCAGCACCTTCAAGATAGCATTCTTTTTGTTTGTTGTTTTTCGAGACAGGGTTTCTCTGTGCAGCTTTGGAGCTTGTCCTGAAACTTGATCTGTAGACCAGGCTGGCCTTGAACTCAGAGAGATCCGAGTGCCTCGATCTCCTGAGTGCTGGGATTAAAGGGATGCATATGATATGGACTACCTGGGTTGTTTATTCAGCACCAAGGCTGCGATGAAGTCACGGGATATAACACAGAACCCAGGCACTGCCAGAAACGTGAATTCATTGTGTGCGTGTTAACCTTTATTTTTATATTATGTCAAGGTGTTTTGCCTGACATATTTAGTTTTGAGTTAATTTTTGGTTATTTTATATTCAGAAATTTTTATGCTAAAATTTTCACAACCCTCACCTTCAGTTACATGACTCCATGGAGACGTGACCCACTATTTAAGCAGCTGTGAGCAACATGAGAAGGAATAATAAGATAAAGAGATGGCACAGTGGTTAAGAGCAGTGACTGCTCTTCCAGAGGACCTGGTTCAACACCCAGCACCCACATGGCGGTTCATAGCTTTCTGTAACTCCAGTTCCAGAAGATCTGACAGCCTCACACAGACATACATACAAGGCAAAACACCAATGCACATAAAATAAAAATAGGTAAATTTTTTTAAAAAAAGATAAATGAACTAAATTGTGATGATTATTGTTTCTCAGGAGTGATGTGGAAGCTTAAAGAGCTAAACTGTGATTGGCAGCCTGGTTGCAGCACCTGCTGGGTCCTAGGTGTTAGGATTCAGGCATTATGCTGGCCTGTCACCTGGCAGGATACACTCAGGCAGTACCCTGGCCAGCCCAGGGTCCTATGGCTGCTATGTCACTATGTAGTCTGCACGCTGATGTGAAAGGTTCCTTTAAGAGATAAGCTCCGCCCATTCTTGCACTCTTCCTGCTGTTCTTTTGAAGATACTAGCCGGTGTTTTCCCCTCTCATCCATCCCTCCCTCTCTCCCACCTTCCCTCCCTCCCTCCCTCTCTCTTTCTCTCTCCTTTCCTCTCCTCCCCTTTCCTCTTCTTCTTCCTCCAATAAATTCTCCTAAATTCTCCAATTAAGCTCTCTGCGTGGCTTATTGGTCTTTCATCAGCCTTGATTGAGGTTTCTGGGCTCTCACCCGCCAAGGTCACTCTCTGCCAAATCATTATCTTGGTACCAAGACCCTGCCAGGCTCTCCCCATGGTCCCTCCTACCTGCAGGCAGGTAGCCTGAGGCATGTGGGGACTCAATGACCCAGACCAACATACCACTTTCCAACTATTCGTACACTGGGATACTCCATGCAACATCAGCTGTGACTGATGAGCTCCCCTCCTCCCAGTCGGCTTTTGCCCAGCGCCCTGGGCCCCACCTCCACTGAGCAGCTCCTTCGTTTCTTGGATCTAAGGGTCCTTCAGGCTCAGCCCTTCAGCCTTCGTGCCTTCCCTCTTGGACTCTGTTTCCTTCGGGCCCAGCACCCAAACCTGCCTTCACTGAGCATCCTTTGGGCTCAACCCTTCGGCTTCTGTGCCTTCCGGTCTTTCAGACTCACGCCCTTTGAGATCCGTGCTCTCCGCCTGCATTCTTTCAGTTGACAACCATACATAAAACAACTTGTGCCACAGTATTGACCTGTCTATGAAAGACCCGGATAAATTCAGACCCCTCTAGCAGAAAGAATAGAGCCAAAGAAATCTAGCAGGGAGAGAAGAACCAAAAATCTAGCTTAACCAGTTCAGTGTTTCTGTTCCAGGAACTAGCTGACCATAAAGTTAGATTATAATCTTAAGAATAATCTTGAGAAACAGGGAGTTACCCCCTTGTGATTATCACTAGTATTTTCGGAATTTTCCAATGATCACTGGTATTTTTGAAATTTTCCAATGACGCCCTCCCTACCCCCTTTGGGTTATTGGGTTATGGTTTCTTCCCTTAAATACCCCTTCTCCCAGCTACTTGGGGTCAAATTCTCTACCCTTGTGTGGAAAATGAGTTTCGGCCCCAGTGCACTGGTTCCTGTCCTGTCAATAAACCTCGTGTGATTGCAGCAAGGACAGTCTCTCGTGAGTTCCTGGGGGGGGGGGTGTCGTGTTATCCCGAGATTTGAGTGAGAGTCTCCCCACTCTGGGGGTCTTTCATCTTCCTCACACATGGGAAACAAGCCACCCAAAAAGTCTAAGCCCACCCACTCCTCAGGAATGCCTTCTCCTCACTCATCTCTGTACTAATATCCTCTAGATAACAACTCAGATTGACTGCCTGACAGCTCTTTAGATCCCAAGATTTTACAGGACCTTTCTAACTTCTGCCAGTGGATGGGTAAATGGAAGGAGTTACAACATGTGGGTAGGCACCGTCTTCACTAAAGGCAGGTCAGATGACCTAACTTGTCATCTTTACTAAGAGCAGCCACATGACCACTGCCATTTTGTTTAAGGTTAAAGAGATACTTCACCGTCCTCTTGACTAAGGGCAAGATAGATAGGTCAAATGACTTGTCGCTATCTTTACTAAGGATGCTCTTTGCCTCGTCTCTTGCCTTTCACTTATGATTTTGTCTCTTAATTCCCTGTTACCCTGACTCTTGTGTGGCATGTTTGTGCGGTGGCACGCTTTTTGGCAGGGTCTGCCTGAGTACCCACTTCACACAGGGACCCCACCCACAGGCTCTACCTGCAGCAGATCCGCTTTATGACTTTTGATTTAATACATGTGTGTATACATGCATGTGATTTGGGTCTAACTTTGTAAGTGTAAATATAAGCTAACTTTAATTCTGTGTGTGCACGCATGTGTGCGTGTATGTGTGTGCGCATGCGTGTGTGTAGCTGTTATCTAAGAAAAAATACTTTAAACAGTCCTAACGAGCTCTGTTCATTGTATCTCCTTCTAGACTAAGAAAACAAGTCGCAAGTACTTTAAATTAGCATGTACTTTTTAAATATACTTATAGATGATGATAAAATATATGGTTAGCTCTGTTATAACATACTTCATTTAACTCTGTGATTTAACTCTGCTTTAACATATATTCTATATAGTGATAAAAATTTAAGGTTATAAAGATCTATTTCAGATTAGCAAAAGCTAACTTAGAGATTTACGCCACCCAGTCCTTCTTGTAAGTTGTTTACAAGAGTGACCTAAAAAGCAAAATTAAATTAAATCAGGTGTAAACTAAACTTAGATTATTCCTTCCCATACTCTGTGGCCTTCACTACTGTCAAGTTTTAATGGTAAACTTCTATTGCAAAAGGGAATTTTTCTTTACTTTTTTGTCCTTTGCAAGCACAAATCTGACCTGCTAAGTTAAAACCGGTTACAGTGAAGCTGGAGGACTCTGGGTAAAACATTCCCCCACAGCGTCTCAGCTTGGATCCAGCTCTCCAGGCAGATCCTGTGCTATTGTCATTGTAGTCATAACTCAGATATAATCGATAGACGGTCCTCAAATGCTCAGAGAGCTAGAGAATATGGCGTTTAAAATCTTTAATTGGAAAGGCTTTTTGTAATAGAAAGATAGGTCAGCTCCTGGTACCACCTCTGTTTCCACCAAAGAAGATGGAAGGGAACCGAAGAACCTTCACCTGGAGCTTACTTCACAAGTGAAACACTAGCCACCGAGCAAAACTACTTTTCACCTCAACTGCTGCAAAGGCCCTCTTCAGACCAGGGACCACGGGGCACTGGAATCGACTGCCTCATAACTGCTTAAGCAACAGGTAGGCTGGTCTTCCTGCAAGCTCCTAATCCATAGGATCTTGTGAAGCCTGACAGGCCTAGCCCTAGCCCTTACAGAAGACTAATATTGCTCTTAGTGACCATGGAGGACTCCGGGGAGTGACTGACCAGGCAGCCATCAAGTAAGTCTCTGTTTTTGTTTGGTTTGGGACAGCATTTCTTTGTAGTTTTAGAGCCTGTCCTGGAATTTGCTCTTGTAGACCAGGCTGACCTCAAACTCACAGGGATTCACCTACCTCTGCCTCCTGAAGGCTAGGATTAAAGGCGTGCCTCCCCACTACCCAGCAAGTCTCTGTCATTTTGAATCATTAGCTCCGGTAAAATTCACCCTTCTCAAGGTCTCTGATGCAGTTTGACGACTGATAGCTTTGCCAGCCTAACAGCAGCAACCAAGGCTTCAACTGCGTTCACGTTCTCATTTCTTCTGGTAAGATTCAGCTCGCAGGCCTACCAAGGCTAGACACGATTTACCTCATTACCAGACTCAGAAAAGAGATAGACCCACAGAACAGATTTCAGTGTAACTCCTTACCATTCCTTTGTGTAAATAAAAGGTGATTTAAGATGCAGAGCTGAAGCTGTGAGGATCTGAGGATGTTTCGGGGTCTAAGAAGGTGTGTTAAGATGTGCAAATGCAGTGATAAAGGCCTGAGGAAAAGGCTTAAGTGCTGATAATTTTCACATTAATCAATAAAACCCTAATTAGCTATTAATCCAGCTCTGACAGAGTGCTGAACACCATACTATACCACAGTCATCATAGCCACAAACTCAAGATTTTAAATCCCATGTGGTTGTTTTCTAACTTTGAACCTCAAAGATACTTTTCATTGTGCAAAAGACATCTGTCACAGTCATTTCTGGCATGAATACTGCTGTCTCTACAATGCAAATTTCAATACATACCATAAACAGTGGAAATGTTAATGTGTCTAAAACACATCTTTTTGCAAACTCAAAGAATTCTTGTAAGTACCAGGAAGTCGACTTGGATTCACCTCAAACAAGTCAGATGTATTCCTCCCCTTCCCCACTCCCTGATTACCAGGACCTAAACAGCCTAAGCCTTTCCCTGGCTTAACACCTTTCCCTGGTCTTGACAAAAACACTGCTTCTAAGACTGGGGTTCTCCAAGGACCAAGGAGAAGATTTGGGATTGCCTGCGTAGCTAAAATACTGTCTCATTTTTGCTCATTTATCCCTCCCAGATCTGTCTAATGGTGTTTGACAATTTAAGATACTGTGAATTTATTATTTCATCCATGACATTTAATTAAGTTTCCTGTTAAAATACAGACAGGTGTGCCTCTTTCACAGGCTTCATAGTCCAGGATTAGCAGGTTTCAGGTGTACCTGCAGAGGTTCAGCTATGTAAATCTGTTCCAGTTCTCTTACAGGTTCCTGGAATGTTCTACTGCTCGATCAAAAATCAGGACTGGTAAAAACCTAACAGTCTCCAGAGACTTTTGCTAACCCCAGCCACTTTGAAGCATATTTTATAGGTCACTCCTGATGCCTGGGCCAAAACCAACCTACAAAGTGCTCCCCAGACAATGCCAAAGACCTGCACCAGCTCCTGGGACTTCACCATTGGTACCAACTCTTCTGGATCAAGGACACCTGCCGACTAAAATCTGGTTTTATTTGGTATTGTATCCCATCCCATTGATAGCCCCATTTCATAGGGCCAATAATAACAATATTTTTTTTCTCCTAGCCACCTGCCTTCTCATCTCCCTCAAAAAGCAGCTGCCTAAGGACTCCAGGATGACAGCAAACCGGATGCAGCTCCAGCCACACCTCTCTCTGAGTGTGAGTGCACCAACTCCCAGCATTCCTCCCCCACGTTGCCTCATGCCCGCAGAAAATAGCCAGACTTGAGCTGATGCACCTATATCCAAGGACTCTGGGATGTTTGATTAAAAGTGAGACCCCAGCTCTCTAACACCCCTACATCCAAAGACTCTGGAATGTAATATTAAGTTGGGAGCGTCACCCCAGCCCCTGGGCATAGTTGTCGCTGGATGAGCAAACAGAGTCTACTGACGAGAGAGGAACTCCCAGGGCCCCAGTAGAATAACTGTGAACAAGGAAATGTCAAGGAACTTATTTTTCTCCTGGCAAATGTCCTGGACCAACCTGGTCCTGTTTGATTTAAAGGCAGGAAGTGCAGATGACATACATCCCATGAGAACTCGGAATCCTCTCACTGTCTCGGCTGAAGGCCAGGAGGGGAGGCGTGGGTGGGGGCTGCTGGCTTGGCCTTCCCCACGGTGTTAGAAAGGGCAGCTCGAGCAAGTCTAAATGAAAATCTGGCGAATTCCAGTCCTGGAGAAACAAACCAGATGCCACTGAATGCTAGAAATGATTTAATACAAACTCCCTTACTCAAGAGAGGGAACCTGAGCTCAGTGAAAAAGACCAATAGCTCCACATCTGGGAGGAAAGTAAAGGCATGAAACTCCGAGGTACATATGCATGGGAGGGGCTGGAGGTGGGGGGGAGAGAATGCAGGGGTGGGGGGAGTCAAGGGTCCCTACCTCTGCATTTCTGCTATACTTTTGTTTGCTTTGTGCCACACTTACACACCAGATGGTCTGTTATTATCCTGGTTTCCTTAATACTTGCATCAATTCCATCTTTTATTCCTAAATAAATTAATTTTGAAAGGCAACTGCCGTAAAGGGAAAGCAGGGATCGTTCGCCTCCGTCGCAGGCAACTACAGAACCAATGCTATGAAAGGCAGTCAGCGGTGGGCAAAACACTTGTGGGGGCTGAGGGTGTCTCAGGTGGTCGAGAGCCTGCCTGGTGTGCACGGAGGCCTGGGCTCGCTGCCTCGCTGTGTAACACGGGTGCGGTGGAACACACCTGAATGCCTGAACTCAGTAGGTGGAGGCAGGAGGAATAGTGGTTTGAGGCTGTGCTCGACTATATGAGACCCTGTCTTAAAGGAAACGAACAAACAAACAAAAATCCGAGATGCTCCCCACCACATGAAGAGAGCACACTGTCACTGCTAAGAGAGTTGTCTTGTTGAACAGAACTTGGGAACAGCTTTCAAAGGACTCGTCAAGCTGATCAGGAAAAAAAAAACAAAAACAAACAAACAAACAAAAAAAAAACTCCATGTGAAAATTCCTAGAAGTTTAATCTGAGGCTCAGGAATCTTCCCTGTGCCAGTTGGCAGTGCTGGACCTCAAATGATAGTACGTGTTGTAGGACCCAACCATAATAAGCTTAATATGTACAGATCACCCAAAGGAAGTTCTTAACTTCCAACCATCATCACCTGCCAGGACAGGACCCAGCCATGAGAAGCTTAATGGAGGCCTGAGTCTCAGTAGTTTACCCTAAAGCAATACCTGGTTGCAGGAAGGGCCACAAACTGAGCTTACCCAGGCACCACCCAGGAACAGACCATCCAAAGAAAATTCCTAACGTTCCAACCGTTGTTGATAGGATCACCTGCTAGCACACTTTAACCAGGACACCCTTAGATAAATATCAGCCAATCAGGGGTTCTGAACCTTAGAAATCTCTCACCCCACTTTTACTACTATAAAAAGTTAACTCTAACTGAGCTCAGAAGTTCTCTAATACGTCCAATACATTGGACACATGGAGAGTCTGAGTTTGCAAACTTGTATAGAATAAAGGCTCTGTGGTTTTATACATGGGACTCGATCTCCTTGTTGGTTTTAGGGGAACTTCACGGATCTGGGCATAACATGTGTCATGGAAATTGTCACAATCACTAAATAAGGTGCACGTCCAGAAGCCCTTTGAGCAGCAGGTAGCATAGAAGGCACTTAGCAGAATCAGGTATTGTAATTATCATTGTTAAAACATAGTGAGCCAGCCAAGGTGGTACAGGACTGTATAATTCCTGCACTCAGGAGTCAGAGGCAGGAGGATGTCTATAAGTTCTGAATTCCAAGTTAGGCCAGGGATTCATAGCAAGGTTCTGCCAGAATAACTCACTGACAAACACATAAAACAGGCTGGGAGATGGCTCAGTGGCTAAGAGTACTTGCTTCTCTTGTGGAGGACATGGATTTGATTTTTAGCAACCAAGTTGGGTAGCTCAAAGCTGCCTATAACTACAACTGCAGAGAATTTGATGCCCTCTTCTGGTCCCTGAAGGCATCTATACTTGCCATATGCATACACAAAGACACACACACACACACACACACACACACACACACACATCATTTTGTTGTTGTTGTTGTTTTTGTTTTTCCGAGACAGGGTTTCTCTATGTAACAGCCGTGGCTGCCCTGGAACTTGCTCTCTAGATCAGGTTGGCCTTGAATTCAGAGATCCACCTGCCTTTGTCTCCAGAGTACTAAGATTAAAAACGTGGGTCACCACTGCCCAGCATATAGACATAATTTTAAACAATGAATAAATACATTAATAAACTAAATAAACAAAAAATTCCATCTCTACCACATTACCAAAAATAAGAAATAATCCAGGTCTGGTGGCATATAGCGAGTGGATGTGGTTAAGCTCCAGCGAAGCTCCGCTCACACAAACAGCTGCCAGTTTGGCTTTGATTGGCAGGCTGTAGTTTGTGCTAGAAAGCCATAGGTTGAGGGAAACAAAGCAAGCTGAAGTCTGGCAGATGCTATGAATAAAGTCCCCGTCCACGTGATTGACAGGAACGGACCTTCTCCTACAACCCAAACCCCAACCTTCTGAATTCAGTTCCGCGCACCTGAAATGCAGACTTTAACCTTAAAGCTGCAGTTTTGTTAGCTGCTGCCGTCTTAACGGGCCCCATCAGTGCCTGTGGGAACAGCTTCTGATGAAGGGAAGTTAGAAGATGGGTTGAGGGCTGGGGGCCCGGCTTGGTGGGGGGAGTGCTTGCTGTGCAACTTAGGGACCTGAGTTTGATCTCCAGTTTCCAACCAGAAAGCCCACCTGGTGGTGCAAGTTTGTAATCACAGCGCTGTGGAGAGGAAGACCGTGGGATCGCTGAGGCTTGTTGGTCAGCCAGTCTAACCCAGACAGTGAGCCCCAGGTCCCGGTGAAAGACCTGTCTCAAAACAAGTAGACAGCTCCTGGGGACCAACACCCTACATTATCCTTTGGCTTGTACACGGACACACAGACACGTGCACCTGCACACATGCCCATCTCTCACACGCAAAGATACACGTTGAGAAGACAACTTGAGTTTTTATTTTCTCTCTGCACAGGAAGAAATGGCAGCTTAACAGAATGGCGTGAGTTGCTCAGTGTTAGGCAACCAGCAGCCTGACATCAGCCCTAGGAACAAAAGGCCCAGGGCCAGCTGTGTGCCTTCAGCAGCTTCCCTTTCCAGTTTCTAATTTCCATGATAAAGAAGGAAAGCGCCTGAGAGGGCCTCCGAGTGGAAAATGATGCTGACGGCTCAGGACGCGGTGCCAGCTCAAGAGGGAGAAGGACGGAGTCCTCAGAAGCCATAAAAACCGGAATGGGACGGGTAAAGAGCCACCTGCTCCTGTCATTGCGGCACATCCTCAGTGAGGGCCTGGCCTGTCTCTCTCTTCTCTGTACCTCCGTGTCCCCAAACGGAATCCGGCAAAGCAGCTGTTGGGCTCCTGCGCATGCCTCTTCAATGCCTGTATCTCATTTGCTCCTCACAATGGGGTTGAAGTATTCTACCCACTGTAGGGATGAGCAAGGGGAAGCATAGAAAGGTCATTTCAACCCCTGAAGTGACGGAGATAGTCGGGAGTGCAGCTGCGATTTGAATGAGAGTCCGTCCGAGGCTTTTCCAGTAGGAAGACAACTCTCCAGTGGCCCTTGTTCACGCCTTGGTGAGCTCTGAAATGTGAATGCCCTGTGGTCTGCAGAGCTCTGGACTTGAGTTCCTTCATGGCTCTTCTTGACTTCAAGGAGGCAAAGAATTGTGACACGGAGAAGAACTTGGTGTGGGCACACTGATGGAGAAGCAGAGGTCAGCCGTGGGTGTTATTCCTCGAGAGCTGGACATTCTTTTTGTTGTTGTTGTTTGGGTTCCACACCCCCACCCTCATTCAGAAGATCGAACCCAGTCAATTGAATGCCAGTCGAGTACTGTACCATTGAGCTATGTCCCCCATTTGCAAGCTCTCTCACTCTCCTGGACCTTGCCTATTTGGCTAGGCTGGCTGCTTCCCCCTCCCCAGCACTGGGACTATAGTGCTTGCTAACTCTGGTATTTTTCCGAGGGTTGGGGGATCTGCTGTAAGATTATTCCCCTCTCTGAAGAGATGGAAACAACACCTACCCCTTCCTCATAATGTCTTCATAACAGACCAAAGTTTGATTCCACCAAAATTCACCCAGAGGAACCAATAAGTTTGTTGGGCTTCTGTGGTGTTTCGAAGGGAAATGGCCCCCAAAGGGTGTGGCACTGTTAGGTGGTGTGGCTATGTTGGAGTAGGTGTGACCTTGTTAGAGGAAGAGTGTCATTGTGGGAGCGGGCTTTAGTTCTCCTATGCTCAAGTTACTCCTGGTGTCACAATTGATTTCCTGTTGCCTTCTGATCAAGATATAGCCAGCACCATGTCTACTTGTGCTGTGCCATGTTCTCTGCAATGATAATGGACTGAACCTCCAAAACTATAAGCAAGCTACCCCAATTAAATGTTTTTTTTTTTGTAAGAGTTGCCATGGTCATGGTGTCTCTTCACAGCAATCGAACCTCTAAGACAGCTTCCTTACAGAGGATGGATGAGGAATCGCCGACTGAAGCATGGGTGGCCCCAAAGCCACAGTGCTGCAAAATCCTTGCCTTTAAGGTATGAGGACCTCCTCATGGCCGCAAAGAAGGAGTTCCCTAGTTAAATGTCCCAACCTACATATTCTAGCTCCTCCGAGACACCCTGTCCCAGGCTATGTGCGAATACAGCAAAGTTGCACACAAATGGCTAGGAGGGGTATCTGAGTACTCCACTGAGGGTCCAGGTCTTTTCCTTCCATAGGGAATATCTAGTCCGCAGGACTGATAGCAATGGGGTCTTGCAAGGAGACCAGTGATCTCATGAAGATGGTGGTAGTTCTGCTTGGAGAACTGTCCTACAAGCTGGAAAGCATCTGATCCTCACGCCTGCCACTGTGAGTACTTCACGGACTGTGCCTTCTCCCCAACTCTGAAGAGCTCTAACAGGCTGGCACAGGCACCGTTTCCCATCATGATAAATGCTCGGTGGCAGCAAGGCACCAGGCATTCGGTGCTTGAGGGTTTTCAGTAGGGGTCAATCTAATCACTGGGGCAGGCGGGGGCAGGGAGCAACGGTGAAGGACAGGCAGCCTGGGTCCCTCCTCCCCTTAGACTGCAGGCACTAGATGGGAAGGGAGATGGATTATAGAGTGCGCTGAGGAAATGGAGATAAATGACTTTAGATTCAACACGATAAGAAGAAAAGGATTCCTTAGAGCCAGAAGAGACCAAAAGCTGTATCAGGAAATGACTTCAAATTGCAGGACTTAGAGCTCAGGGCTAGAATCGCAGGTGGGTAACGTTGGCTGTCTTCCTTGTACATTTGGAGCACGCCAGAGGATTCTGTGTTTCGGAATTCCCAGAATTCAACATCAAGGTCTTTCCTTTCTGAGTAAAGTCCACTCCTCTAAGAAAGCGGTTTAAAAAATAACCCTGAAAAACCCGAGTTCCATCTCCAAGAGAATTGGTTCCAAAAAATTGCCCTCTGCCTAGTGTGCATAAGACCGTGTATGTGAATGCAAGGAACTGTGGGGTCAGTCCAGTCCGCATCAGCCGTAGACACAAAGGATGCTGGGAAGTGGAGTCTCCATACAAAAATGACAGAGAGAATCTTTAGGACGTGCTTTTCTGTCTCCCCCCACCCCCGAAAGAAGGTACCACAGTGTGGGACCTGCTTGAGGGTTACCCGGTAGTTAAAGAGTCCTGGTAGGGCAAAGTACCCCCACTGCAGCCTTGACTGAGTCATGCTTCAGGTCAACCATGTTGGAAGGAATGGCAAGGTCATCCGAGCCAGAGTGGCAATAGGCAGAGCTGAGGGTCAGGATACGGGGGTGCTGAGGCTGGCTTGGCCCTTGGGAATCCATAACATCTGTGATACAATCTTCCAACCAAAAAGCTTTACTGAAATTAGATGCTCACAAAGACATTCTGCAGCCGGCAAATCAAAAGCCATTCTACACGGTGTCACTGAGTGAGTCTTGCTGTGCCCAAGTGGGTAGCTTAGAGCTAAGAGGCTCTTGATTGGAGAGTGGGTGTCCCCAGCCATGATCTCTCTCTCTCTCTCTCTCTCTCTCTCTCTCTCTCTCTCTCTCTCTCTCTCTCTCTCCACATTTGCCTTTCCCTTCACTTTAATTCTCTTGATGATCAAGGCAGTTTTTAGCCTTTACTAGCCCTCTCTCTCTCTCTCTCTCTCTCTCTCTCTCTCTTAAATCTGGGGGTGGGAGGAGAAAAGGTGAGCTAGCAAGAAGGGATGGTGGCCGGACAATGGCTGGACAATGACTCTCTTAGGTTCTTGGGTCCTTCCTCTCAGGCTGTGGGGAGTGGATCCAACTTTGCCAAGAGAGAGCTGGGGAAATCCAGTCCTCCAGACTACCAGTCACAGCAAGAGGACATTTTTGTTCAGAGATGGTGTGTGGAGTGCCTGCAAAGCCTGAGGAAACCAACTGGGGAGGAGGCCAAGGTGGTCACCTCTCAGAGCTTTGGTACTCTCTCCTCGTCGTCGTCCTTCTTTTGGAGACAGGGTTTCTCTGTGTAGCTCTGGTTGGCCTGGAACTTACTTTGTAGACCAGGCTAGCCTGGAACTCTGAGGTCCACGTGGCCTGCCTCCCAAAGTGCTGGGATTAAAGGTGAGTGCTACTATTGCCCCATGGGCCTCTCACTTTTTTTTCTCCCTGTCCTTGACTTCCTGGTACTGGAATTGCAGGAGTAGGCAACTACATTGGGGCCAGTCATAGATTCTTTTTTAAAATTGTTTTTATTGAGCTATACATTTTTCCCACTCCCCTTTCATCCTTCCCTCTCTCCTATCCTCTGCCTGCTTTCCATGCTCCTAATTTACTCACAAGATCTTGTCTTTTTCTCCTTCCTAGGTGGATCCATGCACATCTATCTTAGGGTTCTCTTTGTTGTCTAGGTTTTCTGGAGTTGTGGATTGTAGGCTGGTTGTCCTTTGCTCTATCTCTAATATCCACTTATGATTGAGTATGTATTATATTTGTTTTTCTGGATCTGGGTTACCTCACTCAGTATGGTTTTTTCCTAGTTCCATCCATTTATCTGTAAATTCCAAGATGGCATTTTTTAACCACTGAGAAGTATTTCATTGTGTAAATGTGCCACATTTTCCTTATCAGTTAAAGGGCATCTAGGTTATTTCCAGGTTCTACCTATTACAAATAATGCTGCTATGAACATAGTTGAACCAATGGCTTTATGGTGTGATTGAGCACCCTTTGGGTATATGTCCAATAGTAGTATTGCTGGGTCTTGAGGTAGATTGTTTCCTAATTTTCTGAAAAATCGCCATACTGATTTCCAAAGTGACTGTACAAGTTTATACTCCCATCAGCAATGGATGAGTGTTTCCCTTACTCCACATCCTCTCCAGCATAAGCCGTCATCAGTGTTTTTGATCTTGGTCATCCTGACAGGTGTAAGATGGTATCTCAGAGTTGTTTTTGATTTGCATTTCTCTGATAGCTAAGGATGTTGAACATTTTCTTAAGTGTCTTCCGGCCCTTTGAGATTCGTCTGTTGAGAATTCTCTTTTTAGTCTGTATCTCATTTTGGGACTCTCAGGATATCCCTGCTCAGGATAACCATAGAACTTTTGGTTATCTATCTATCTATCTATCTATCTATCTATCTATCTATCTATCTATCTGTCATCTATCTATCTATCTATTTATGTGTATGTGAACAATATGTGTGCAGTGTCCACAAGGGCCAGAAGAGGGCATCAGATCCCCTGGAACAGGAGTTACAGGTGGTTGTAATATGCCCAGAGTGGGTGCTGGAACCAGCTGTGGTCCTAGGCAAATGCACAAATGCTCCTAACCTACAGCCCAGGACAAACTGCTGTTTAATGAGTCCACCAGGCCGAGTGCTTCAGTCTTCACAAACTTTCAAGGGAAGTTTGTGGCAGGAAAATCAACAACTCGCAGAAGACACGCGTGTGGTAAAGCCTGGTGGTATTTCACTAGTCCTATCGGCCCACTCCACAGCTATGGTGCAGAGGAAGGGAGAAGGGGCTGACTGCCTGGGCCTACAACTCCTCGCTTAAAGTTACTTAACAGAATTGAGTTTCATTTCTTTTGTTGAGATAATGGGAGAGCAGAATAAGCTCCAGCGAATTGATTTTTCAGGTGGATTAAATGAAATTAAGTTTGCAATGGGTTTCTGAGCCCGTGGTGAGGGTTTTGGAATGTTTAGCTCAGATTCTTAAACTATACGCAAATTATAAGCAAATGAACTCATGGCCCCCTTGAATTCTGCAGCCAGGAAAATGGTTCTGATAAGACCTAGTCTGGCAGGCGGCAGCAGCAGTAGTGGTGGTGGTGATGGTGGTGGCAGCCGAAGTGGCTGTGGCGCAGCAGGCTCCTTTAATCTTTAATCCAAGCACTTAGGTGGCATAGGCAGGGGCATCTCTGTGAGTTCAAGGCCAACCTGGTCTACAAAGTAAATTCCAGGACAGGCTCCATAGCTACACAGAGAAACCCTGTCTGGAAAAACGAAACAAAAACAAACAAACGAACAAAAAGAACTAGTAAGTGAAAGCTAAAACGTCACCCTGGTAAGTGAAAGCTAAAACATCACCCCCTATATCAGGACGCTTGGATGCCTCCCAGAATGTTATCAGCATCCCAGTCTCTTGATTGGCATCATACATGAGACGCAGGTGTGCTGATCACCCTTTTCAAGCCGGCAAGTCTCGAGTCACAGGCAGCCCAGCAGTGGGACAATAGCTTGTCTGCTTGTTTTAAATTCCTTCGCCCAGAGCGTTTATGCACCACGTTGTCATAAAGCACAAAGGCAGATGAGCTTCAGGAGAACTGGGGCTGCAGCTGTCTGCATGTATTTGTGCCTGTGCAAGCTAGGAGGCACGGAAGACAGAGCGCGGAGACATTCCGGGGCATGAAGCCTTCATGCCGGGCGTCCTGCCTGCCTGTGCCCTCTGTAATTCTTGGGAATTTGTTCTCAGGATGTCAGCTTCACATGCTCACTCCAACTCCAGTCCTGGACAGTGTCTTCCTGGATCTGGCCAGATGGTGTCTGTTCATGCCTTGCGGATTTGTTGAAATGGCCTCACCCTGGTACCTCCTCTGCAAAAAGCGCACTGGATATGGATTGCAGCTGATCTCCAGGAATCTGCACCCCCCACCAAGCTCTTGGAGATGATAATAAACACACATCCGCAACCCAGCTGGGCCTGGCTGGTGGCTGCGCCACTGCCTGCTGTTTTCCACCAAGGATTGGGAACAGCTGACTGCTGAGAGCCATGTGCCCCGAGTCCGATCAATGACACCACAGCAGCCTCTGCTGGCTGCCCCCGGAACTGCAGGAAGTTTGGTTTGGGTTTCCTTTATTCCATTCGCTATTGAGACATGTGGATCAGGCCTAGTAGTTTGTTTGACATGCTGTGGCTTTATCAGTGAGAACAAAAGTCCTGCCTTTCATTAAGCCTATGCTTTATCATGTGAGGGGCTGGAAACCAGATACACATATGTGTCAACACGTGATGGATGGCTGGATCTATGGAAGAAATGAAGTGGAAGTGAGGGATACAGAGGGGAGGAGTGGAGCAATTTTGTGTGTGTGCATGCATGTGTGCGTGTGTGCGTGTGCATGTGTGCGTGTGTGTCCATCCAGGGCATGTCATCTGCTCTACAACTCTCTGCTATATTCCCTTGAGGCATGGTCTTCCTCTGAAGCCACAACTAAAGCTAGTCTGGGAGCCATCCTGCTATCTCCACTTCCTACAGTGCTGGAATTGCATATTTGAGTCAGACTAAGCCCAGTTTCCTACATGGATGCTAAGGATCTAACTCAGGTCCTCGTGCTTGCCAACAGCCAGGGTTCTCACCACTGAGCCGCCTGGACAGGCTGGAGGGTAGTGATTTTAAAATGGTATCAGAGAAGTGTCACGCGATAAGGTGATTTTAGAGACAGCAGGTGGGGATCCTAAGGCAGAAGAAATAGCAAAGAAACACTGTGAGTATGTCTGGCTTGGTTCAGAGGAAACATTATCGGTGCATCTGGCACAAATCGAGCCAGTGGAGGGTAGAAAAAGATGCTGTCAGAGAAGTGGTAGGCAGGCTGTGCCAGGAAGTGGGCCCTACTGGAGCACTAGTCTCCCCAGGGGACGTGACAGAACAGACGATCAGGCCTTGTGTAGACCTAGCGAGATTGACTTGCGGCAGTGGGGGCTGAAGTTCAAGAACTGCCAGTTAAAGGAGGCACCAGAACGGTGGCTCTTATTCAAGGACCAGAAACCACCTAAGTTTCTAGGCAGGAGGAGGTGGTGACTTCACTTGCAGAAGCAGACACACCCATGCCAGGTTTTCATTGGTCTGAGATGATCTGGGCTCTGCAATTTCTACAGCTCCCCAAGGGTTTCCCATGTGTAGCCCATGATGAGGTCATGCTGACTTGTGGGTGGGGAGAGACTGATGGGGCCATGGGAAGGAGCAGGGAGCTGAGCCAGAAGACAGTGTTGTCAGATCAGAGAGCGCCGAGGTGGTTCGGTGGCAGCAGTGAGGAGACAAGAGTCTGAGGGGGTTCTGGCTCTAACGTGAGGCTGAAACAGACTTTCGCAGCAGATCTACCCAAGAGAGACAGACTCTGAATGGCTCCTATGCTTGCCCTGAGCTACTGGAAGGGCTTTTCCCACTCTGGAAGACAGGGATACAGGAGGGTCAGGAGTTTGATTTTAAATACGTTATGCTTGTAATGTTTTGTTTTGTTGAGACAGGGTCTCACTGTGTGGAGGCCTGAAAATGTGAGTCTATTTCCACGTGGACCAAAGATCAGAGAGCTGGAACTTACCTTTAGTTCCTTCAAGGTTATTGTGCTCCTACTTCAAACAAAGGTCCCACCTAGACCTAGCTGTTGACCAGAGAGTTCTGCTCTTTCAAGGTTATTGTCAACAGGTGTGGCTAATTGCCAGACCTTGTGCTCTGGGTAGAGAGAAGTAGATTGTTCCTATAGGGACCCAACTAAGTGCCTGCTTGGGATTCCACCCAGGGAGTGGTTTGCTACAGAGAGAGCGTTTGGTCTAGGGCGTGAGCGTGACTTGTTTTGTTCTAGCAATAGGATGTTTAACGATGAACGTAGCGGGTGACTTTCAACTGGTCTGTTCATTTCCTTGTATCATGCTAATGCAGTCTTTTGTCTTACTCCTACCTTTTGGGTTAAGAGGTGTTTTAAGCAGTTGGAAATTAAACATGGTAAATTTTCAGTACTCACTGGAATTCCCTCCTGATACTATGCTCTATGTTTCTCTATTTTATTATTTTCATTCGCTTCTTCATATTCTTTACTATATTTCTAATCCCCATGCCCTTACCCTGGCGAGAGGTATTTTTGTCGAGGCTGGACCCCGACAACTATGTAGCTCAGCTGTTCTGGAACTCACTTTGTAGACCAGGCTGGCCTCGAACTCACAGAGACTTGCCTGCCTCTGCCTTCCAAGTGATGGGACTTAAAGGCACGTGCCACCATGCCCCAGCCGAAATGTCTTTTGAAACACAACTGGAGATGCTGTCTGGGCCTCATTCAGGGAAGATGACCAGGCTGGACGTGGAGGGAGCCTTAGGTGACAGATGGTGTTAAATGACTTAAGGTCAGATGAGGTCAGTTAGGAGAGAAGAAAAGAACAACCAAATAACAAACAAACTCCCTTGTGGAACTTCACTATAGGAAGGAGGGAGTTGCCTCAGGGATCTACAGAAGAAGAGTGGATCCCTGGACAGAAGTTGATCAGCAAGACAGAGAACAGGCCACAGGATTCAATGGTATGGAAGCTCAGCGAACCACAGTGATAGAAATGTTAGCAGAGGGATGATGCAAGCGGCAGAGGCCCCTCTATAGTGGGAGGAGGGAAACTGGAGGCGAACAGTCATTGGGAAGTTTACTTTTTATTTTTTTAAATAAGAAAGAACCTAAGCTTTTCCCTTTGTTGAAAGAGCCTCTGATGTCGGGAAATGAGTTGGTATTTTAATAAGAACAAATGTTTATTAAGCGTATTTTTATACTCGGCACTGAGTTTAATGCTGCGCATGAATTATGTTCCTCTAAACACTTCTTTCTCTTCATAGAGCTCTGGAAAGTTATACTGTTGTCTGTAATTTACCGACAAAGGAGTCTGAGCTCTGGAGAATGAGTTTTCATTCCTATAGACACAGAGAGATGGGAGAGCAGAAGTCACCCTAGAGCCGAGGACGCCAACAGCAGAGATCCCTCCCCCTCCCCAAAGAGCCAGAGACAGTAGTCCTATTGCCAGCCTGGAGGTACTCTTTATGCACACTTAGACTTTGACAATGCCCCAGAAGGTGAAATGGATTAATTAAAAATGCTGCAGGATCCCCGGCGGCTGCAGTGGCAGAAATACTGCAGGTCCCCGAGCGGGGGTGGGGGGGGGCAGGCAGTGGGCCCCAGAGCAGCCAGTCCCAGGCAGGGACAGCGCACCAGGTCACGCTGCAGATCTCCAAAGGTGGCTGATCCCAGGCAGCGGGAGAAGGAAAGGGAAGAGACTCAGGCTGCAAGCAGGAAGGAAGATCTGCCTGCCTCGGTGGACAGGGGAGGGAGTGGGCGTGGCTTGTCTCTTAAAGAGACAGAACATATCATTACAAAAGGAACACAATACTAATCAACAATTAGTTAAAGCAATCATGATCATGGCATGTTGTTCAGATTCCCATGGCTCACACAAGCTTCCCAGGTTACCCCACACTGCCGTGTTATCCTAGTACTGGGTAGCTGTATGCAGGCCTGCTTACTGCCCCCATCATGCCCAGCGCTCCCATACAGCACTGCAGGGGGCAGATGTTGAATCCATGAAAAATACGTGGATGCTCAGACACCCTCCTCGACCCTGACCACGAGTTGTTCCAGGCTGCAGGTCTTTCCAGAACTGCAGACACACTGCGGTGACAGTCTGGATCCTCAGTAGAAGCAAATGGAAATAATACGTGCATTGAGTTGAACAGGACCCCCCAACTTGGAGTCTCAGCAAGTGACATTTAAAACAAGGGCTTTGCTAGCGTAAATGTGGATAAGGGTGGGCCATATTCCAAGATTGTTCCTCTCCGTCTCTCCTTCCTTCCCTCTCTCCTCCCTCCCTCCCTCCCTCCCTTCTTTCTTCTTTTCTTTCTCCTTTTAATTTGAGTTGATAATTTGCTCCTTATGTAGCCTAGGCTGATAACCCTTCCTCTGTTGAGGTCTGGGGTCACCGGTACACGACATCATGCCTGATTCCTTTTTTATGGGAAAGTGGAGACCCAAGAGGACAGGGCTGTGTGACGGTGGAGGCAGAATTCACAGTGATGCAGGTATAAGCTGGGAAGCACAGAGGCCGGCTGGCAAACATTGGATGCTTGAGAGAGCAAGAAGGATCCTTCCCTAGGCTACCCAGAGACAGCGTGGCCTTGCCAAGGCCTGGATTTCATATGTCAAACTTCATATTTGTGAGAAAGGTGCTGTATGGAACCACCAAGACCATGGTGATCTCCCCACCCCCACCCGCCCTATACAGGGTTTCTCTGTATAGCCCTGGCTATTCTGGAGCTCCACCTGTAGACCAGGCTGGCCTCAAACTCAGAGCCTCTTGCCTTTGCCTCCTGAGTGCTGGGATTAAAGATGGGCACCACCACTGCCGCCAAGGGAATGAGCATCCCCACGAGCTAGCAGGAACCTAAGAAGGGTTTTGTGCTCCTCCACCCCTCAATGTGAGTTAGCAACACACTGGTTTGAGACCTCCATTAAGCATCCACCAAGTAGAGGCCTTGCTGGGAGGCTCTCTGGAGATGCCGTGATTGGGAGCTAGAGAGGAAGGGCCCAATGCAAGGTCACACTGAGGTGGCCCAGGAGGTCACTGCGGCCTTGCACCTGCTTTGGTTCACAGTCCTCTTGGTCTCCAGGAGGTGATCAGCAAATATTTGCTGAGTGAATAACAATCACAATGCAAATGTTCAGTTTCTTTCCCAGAGTTCCTGGCTTGCAGGATTAAGGCCACCGTGGCTTTATTGAAGTCGGAACCACTTTCCTTCTGATGCTCCGGTTAATACCTCCTGGCTGCAGTGACGTGACACTGTACGTCAAAAATGTCAAGGCTTCTTGGAGATGAGGTCAGAGGACATTTCTAATGTTGAAGCTCTGTTGGTTTTCCTTTGCTGTCGAAAGACTTCACGGGCTGCCAAGACGGTTCAGTGGGTAAAGGTGCTTGTTCTTGTACCTCACGACTTGATTTCCATCCTAGAATACCACGGGGGAAGGAAAGAACTGATTCTTTCAAGTTATCCATCCTGTGACCTCCACATACACACTGTGGCACATGTACCCCTCACCCACCCAGTAATACCAAATAAATAATTTAAAAATTAAGCTGGGCGTGGTGGCGCCGCATGCCTTTAGATCCCAGCACTTGGGAGGCAGAGGTGGGAGGATCTCTGTGAGTCTGAGGTCAGCCTGGTCCACAGAGCAAGTTCCCGGATAGCCAGGGCTATTACACAAAGGAACCTTGTCTCAAAAAGACCAAAATAAAACAACAACAAAATGTTAAAAGAACAATGGCTTGTATTTATTTATTTATTTATTTATTTAGGTTTTTCAAGACAGGGCTTCTGTAGCTTTGGAGCCTGTCCTGGAACTAGCTCTTATAGACCAGGCTGTCCTCAAACTCACAGAGATCTACCTGCCTCTGCCTCCCAAGTGCTGGGATTAAAGGTGTGCACCACCACTGCCCAGTGCCAATGACTTTTAAAATAACAAAGAAGATTTGGACAGTCCTACTAAATGCATGATAATGCCCCCACCCCAGAGCTTAGGATTCGTCAACCCATGACTCTAGTTGCTAGAGTGCTCCCTAGAACTCTGATTGTACTAACCCACTGACTGTCATCGCTAGAGCATTCCTAGAGCTCACGATTATACCAACTCACGGACTGTAGTTACCATAGCACCCCCTAGAACTCTGATTGTACTAACCCACTGACTGTCATCGCTAGAGCATTCCCTAGAGCTCACGATTATACCAACTCACGGACTGTAGTTACCATAACACCCCCTAGAACTTGTGAGAATATATAGGAAGGGAAAGAAAGATGGGGTAAGCTGGGCGGTGCATGCCTTTTATCCCAGCACTCGGGAGGCAGAGGCAGAGGCAGACAGATCTCTGAGTTTGAGGTCAGCCTGGTCTACAGAGCAAGTTCCAGGGCAGCTGGGCCTATGGAGAAAACCTCTGTCTCAGAGAAAGATAGATACATAGATAGATAGATAGATAGATAGATAGATAGATAGATAGAGAAATGGGGTAACATTTGTACAAAATAAAGACATTTCAGGGGAATCTATGTTGAAAGAAAGGAAAGGACAGACAGGAAATTTGTGGGTGTGTAAAATGCTGTTACTATGTAAGGCATAAATGGGGAGCAGGTGGGCAGTGAAGAATCGATTGCTTCTTCCTTAACCTGAAATTCTTCTGCACTTTTGATATGTGCCTGTGTTACATTGTATTACAATTTAAACCCTTTTTTAAAACTAATAAGAAAGGAGAGGGTATATGGCTCGTTATTAACACCACTGGAGTCTGGGAAGAGATCACAGAAAAACTACGCAAGCTTATTTCCATATGTGTGTTCTGACCTCATGGAAAGCTTGGCTTCTAGCAGAATTGATATGGATACGAGCTAACTCAAGATGTTCAGAATAGACCAGACATAGCAACACTGACTGTGTTCAAAAGCTGTTAGAGGAAAAGCCAGTCCAGGGCCCAAATGTTGGGCAGATGGAGGTGTAAGACGCCTCCCAGCATGTTAGAACATGCCAAAGAGCACAGAGAAATGTTCTGTTCTGTGTAAGGGGCTGCTGCTGCTTCTTCTTCTTCTTCTTCTTCTTCTTCTTCTTCTTCTTCTTCTTCTTCTTCTTCTTCTTCTTCTTCTTCTTCTCTCCTCCTCCTCCTCCTCCTCCTCCTCCTCCTTCTTCTTCTTCTTCTTCCTCTCCCTCCTCCTCCTCTTCCTCTTTCTCCTCTTCCTCCTCCTCCTCTTCTTCCTCTTCCTCCTCTTCCTCCTTCTCCTCCTCTTCCTTCTTTTCCTTCTCCTCCTCCTTTTTGTTCTTTTTAGAGACATTAATTTCTTAATTAATACTCTTGCTGCAGTGGTCTAATATGAGTACCATTAGTTCTTAAGCTAAGGATTACCAAAATACTCTGATACTTTGCCGTTGGTTCTCTCTGTGCCAGACATATGAACTCTTACAACCTGGTGAGGTAGCAGTCCCACAAACAGCCAATCTGATATTCAGAGAAGTGAGGACACCTGCTCAAGGCCATTGGCAATTAGGTGGAGGAGCCTCCATTCTGCCTCCAGCCGGCTAAAGCTGTGCACCTGAACATTCTGACAGGGTGTCACATAAAGGCCACGCCAAGTGACTCTGGACCTCAGGGAGCCACGCTGAGTGCTTGTTTTCTTGCTTCAACAAACTTCTCCTTAGTCTTGCAGTATCTCAAACAATGGCAACAAGGCCTGTGGAGGGCCGCAACCACATTCTCCATTGCTTCAAGGAACAAAGGTAGAGATTGACCTCTGTGACCCCAAGGTGTGGCGGTACACGCCTTTAGTCCTGATGCCTGGGCGGCAGAGGCAGATTGACCTCTGTGACCTCAAGGCGTGGTAGTACACGCCTTTGGTCCCAATGCCTGGGAAGCAGAGACAGGCAGATCTCTGTGAGTTCAAGGTGATGTAGCACACGCCTTTAATCCCAGCCCATGTGCTTGTTAACTCTCTACCGCTGCATCCCTGCCTACTCCCGAGACATCATCTGGGATAATGGGCAGCGGACCAATCCAAGAGTGACACGTCAGAAGCGAGGACTGTTTCCTTTATAAGGGCTGGGTTCCCCTCATTCTGGGTCTCCGCCATGTTGGCTGATGCTCGCTCTCCCAAGGGGCATTAAAGCTTTACTGCAGAAGTATCCTAAGTGCCCCGCGTCGTTCTTGCTGGCGAGATGGTAGCGCGGGACAAAGGCCCCCACTAACTACTGATCCTTTCTGAGACCCGTATCCTCATACCTGAATGTGCATGTTTCGTTTTTACCCTTTTCTAACTTTCAAGGGCCATTAGTTCCAGTCTGTGGTCAGTGGGCCAAGTGGGCCACATGGTGTCATTTACCTTCGTCTACACAGGGGTACTGGTGACTGTGCTCTCCTCCATCATGTTTTGAAGAGGCTAACCAGATCATGTCAATCTCAGAGGGAAGATGCATCCCTAGCGATGGCTGGCGGAGGCATGGATCTGCTGTCTAGCACTGGCCCACTGGGAAGCACTGTCAGGAGTCATGCTGGGCTGTTTGGTCATTTTGCAGGTCAGGAACACCCCAACTCATCCCCGATTCCTACCCTCAACTTCTAGGTATGAATCAGCTGAATAACCATTTCATTTTCTGCAGAGTCCCTGATGGTTTTTTTTTTTTAATTTTTTAATTTAATTTAATTTTATTTTTTTTGAGACAGGGTTGCCTGTAGCTCAGACTAGCCTTGAAGTCCCTGCAAGGTGAAGATTACCTTGAACTCGCCTCTGTCTCCAATACTGGGATCACAAGCCTATGCCATCACGTCCAGCTGATGTGGTGCTGGGATTGAACCAAGGGCCTGTGCATGCTTATCACCTCTGGTCCCTGCTGGTGAGCTTTTGAGACTCTGCTCACACAGTACTTACTTGATCATTCTGGGGTTTGGAAGACCAGGCACTATGGTGATCTTGTCTATCACTCTGAATACGATCATCTTCAGGCACCCTGGCATTTAATGAAGTCTTTGGTGGGGCTTGGAGTGTACCCCTTTAGTCCCAGCACTGTGGAGGCAGAGACAGGCAGATCTCTGAGGTCCAGGCCAGACAGGGTGACAGGGACAGACCCTTTCTCAAATAAAATCCTTAAATGAAAAAGAAAAAAAAATTATTTTGCCACTTTCAAGTGGCTCTCTGTCCACACATTCCAGTACTTTCTCCCAATACTCTCTAAGGTCTTCTGCATTTCCATTTATCTTAATTCCCCTGTATTCTAGATGCTAAGTAGCATACTACCTTCCTCTTCATCAGGTAAAGGGATAAAGGGAGGCAGAGATGCTAACTAATTTCCTTAAGCCTCGACAGTCAGTATCCACCCATCTGTCTCTGGCCATGAAAGGCTACAGTGAATGACTGCCCATTTGGTGTCAGGTTCTCTTCCAACTGCTGGGCTGGAAAAGGAAGTGAGGTGGGCAAGGGCTCTGCCTTCATGGAGCTGGTGTTCAGGCGAGGGAAGCAGACAGTCCTTGCCCTGTCTGATATGTGCAGCAGGCTAGCAGGACTCTGGGCTCCTGGACAGTCACTGGTTCTTCTGTCTCTGCTGCTGTGTGTTCTAGGGCAATGATTCTTCTCTCTCTGCCTCCAACCTTGTCATAGGAGCCCTGGAGTTTATAGATTTGGGCTACCATGCCCAGCTTTGTGTGGCTTCTGGGGACATAAACTTAGGTCTTCATGCTTTCCCCACAGGGGTTTCACCCACTGGAGACCTCCAGGCCCTAGAACTGGATTTGTTTTCCTGCTGGGACAATAGGCCAATGTGGAAGAATTCTGAGTTTCATGGTGAGGTTGACAATCTTCCTTCCACACCATGGCTTGTTGAACTTCCATGTTTAGCTCGAATCTTACCCTGGCCTGGCAGCACCGCCGTTTTCTGTCACACTTGCTTTTCCTGTCAGCTCTTGTGTCCGTATTACCCTGTGCTGAGCCATTTAGCACTCAGCATGCAGGTGGCTTATCATACGAATATGGTATTGCGGGTTTACAATTTCAGAGGGTGAGTCCATGACCATCATGGAGGGGAACATGGTGGCCGGCAGGCAGGCAGGCATGGTGCTGGAGCAGAAGCTGAGAGTTCTCCCCAAGCAGCAGACAGAGAGAGAAAGACTGGGCTTGGCATGGGCTTTTGCAACTTCCCAGTTCACCCCCACCCCGTGACACACCTCCTCCAACAAGGCAACACCTCCTCCAACAAGGCCACACCTCCTCCAACAAGGCCACACCTCCTAATCTTAGTTCCACAAACTAAGGACCAAGCATTCAGCCTAAAGAGCCATTTTCATTCAGACCCAAGCCCCAAGATGAAACATGATTAATAAAAGCTCAGGGTCAGAAATTGGGGTTCAACCTGAAGATCTGAAAAGCAAAGCAGCCAGCTACTGGCTCTTACCTTGACCTCACAATAAAATGGCTATCTCACCTCCAGGAATCTCAGAATGAGATTGTGTGAGAGCTGTCTCTCCCTCCCCCCCTACATTTTATATTCCCTTCTAGGGCTGGGATTAAAAGCGTGCACCACCCGATTTCTATGGCAACTAGTGCGGCTACTGGGATTAAAGGTGTGTGTCATTGTGGTTACTGGGATTAATGGTGTGTGTCATTGTGGTTTTTGGGATTAAAGGTGTGTGTTACCATAACCCGGTCTGTAAGGCTGACCTGTGGGACTGTTTTACTCTCAGATCTTCAGGCAAGCTTTATTTATTAAAATATAATTAAAATGCCAAGTGATTTTAATTACTTTTTCAGGAAACTCTTTTCCTAATGCCAAAGAACTCAGACCCTTTTGATCAAGGTTCTCTCTCCATTTCCTTTCCGACATGTCCATGTTTAACCTAGTCACCCTGGTTTGTCTCTGTCTTCTCACAGCCTGGAAGAACAGAGACGCCGCTGGTTTTGCTCACGGTCTTGTGCCCAGCGTGTGTGTGTGTGTGTGCAAGCTTCCGTTGGCAAGTGTTAGAAGCCACAACAGAGTGCTGCTCAGGCCACACCGCCAGCAGCTACCCCTCCCCTCTCCCATCCATACAGGAGAGCACTGTAGGTGACCCTCTAGCTAACAGACCTCCAAGTGCCTACACTTCTCACCTGGGGCACTAAGTCTGCAGGCTCCGGCCACTGCAGCTGTTGGTGTCCCACACTTTCCCTTCCTTCTCCCTTCCCTGCCACCTCCTGGGGAATCAGAGGGCCTGGCTGCAGGCTTGCACAGAAAACTTCCTCCTTCCTCAGAGACCTATGAGAAGGAACCCTGACTCCTCTTCAGGACCGCTGCCATGCTGTCGGTCTGCAGCACTGAGGCCTGAGATCTCAGAGCCCCTGGCACTTTGTGGACTCTCTGTCCATTCATTGGTGTGGGAGAATTGTCTGTATTCTGTCAATCATATTTTAATAAAACGCTGATTGGCCAGGCAGGCAGTATAGGCGGGAAAGCCAGACAGGAAGTAGGGGTGGAGCAAAGAGACTGGGAGTATTCTGGGAAGCAGGAAGCTTCCAGTTCTGCCCAGACCACCGGAGAGGAAAGATGTAAGCTGCCCCGCTGGAAAAGGTACTGAGACATGTGCTAACGTAGATAAGGATAATGGGGTAACATAAGTTATAAGAGCTAATAAGTAGCCTGACCTAATGGGTCAATCAGTTTATAATTTTATGGAGTCCTGTGTGTGATTTTCCTTGGGAGTTGCCGGTTGTGGGGTACTGGGTGGGACAGAACCCCAACAAGTCGGCCCACATGTTACAATTCATAGCATCAGTTACCCTTACAGTAAGCTTATCTCCAGTATTCTGTCTCAGGAGCCTGGAATACTACACCTGAGGTGTTCGAGAGACCCAAAGTATAGCCCCAGATGTTCCAGATCGGGGTAGAGGAGCCTCGGGAATGGTTTGCTTGAGGTCTCTGAAAGAGCAATGCATTTCACAGATACCAACCACGCAGGGAGCTCTTCCAGATATTTCCATTCTCTTAGGGACAAACCATTTCCCAGAGAGACTCCTAGAGGCTGATTCACTGGTCCTTCTCGAATGGCAGAGCTGGAGGCAAAGCAGGGCGTCCAGCTGTCAGAAATAATAAGCAGCCAGCAGCACCATGGGTTCTCTGGCATATGGGATGGCATATGGATATTTACATATATACATTGCCTGATTGATAGTTCCAGTGAAAGTCTGAGAACCCAAGAACATGGCTGGAATTTAAGGGGCTCTGATGGAGTTTCACTCCTTAAAGAAAATCAGTGTGTCTGCAAGCTGCAGATGACTTCAGGAAAACCAAATATAATAGCACTCACTATTGAATATCAACCCCCCTCTACAAATGCGTAAGCTTCTTTTCCAGACTGGCTGTTGTTGGCAGCTCTTCTGGAAAGAGATTAGAAGAACTTGGGAATCTACTTGCATTTGTGGCCCTTGCTTGCCTGTTTCCTCGTGACCCATGGTCTATTTCTTCTCCACCAGGCCACTTTGCCATGTTGTTCTTCTGCCTTCATGTGCATCTTCAGGAGGCATGGTGAGGGAACTTAGTCCCCTACACGTTTCGCTCCTGGGACTGATGAGGTGACCTTCCTGTCCACTACCTGTGGCCTACAGATTTCATTCTTCTTCCCTAACCAAGTACCTCAGGCTTTGGGTAATGTACCCAGCACAAAGTTCACTAACCTCAGGCTTTATTTTCCCACACAGGTTATTTTCTAACACACAGGTTAGAGGACACAGTTTGGGAGTTGTTTCTCTCCTACCACGTGGGTCCTGGGGCTTGAACTCAGGTTCTGCTTGGCGGCAAGCTCTTTTACCTGTTTGAGCACTAGCTTTTACTCACTCAGCCATCCTGCTGGCCCTTATCTCTTATGACTGCAGTGGTAATCACTTGTGATAGCTAACCTTGTCTGCTTCGCTGGATTTAGAATCACCCAGATTGGTGAGGCAGACCTCTGTAATGGTGTCTCCAGAGAGAATTAACTGATTGGCTCTCAGACTCACCCTGGATGTGGGTGGCATCATCTCATAGGCTGGGGGCTTGGATGGGATAAAAGAGGGAAAAGGAGAAAGCTAGCTTGGCCCTATCAATCATGTCTCTGCTTCCAGGATATGCTCAGGCGAGCAAGCTCCTACCTCCGTGCCTTCCCCACCATGATGGACTGTACCCTCACAACAAGAGCCCACACAACCCCTCCTCCCTTCAGTTGCTTTTGCCAGGTGTTTGGTCACTGTGACAAGATAGGTGACATACCCTAACCTAGTTCTGGGTGCTCCTGGGTAGCATATGGGTACAGCTTCAGGAAGTCTATTGCTTTCTTGATTAAAAACAAAAACAAAAAACCAGACTCAGCTGCTGTCTTGTCCTTTGACTGCTCCTCTCTACCCTGAAAGTAGAGCCGTGCTGTAAACAGAAGGGTTGTCCTTGAGCAGGTGCTGTTGGCACCGTGCCTAGAACTCCCTGCCACCCACTATCCCTGCGATCACCATAGACAGACTTGAGTCTCCACCCAGGACATGCTAGAGACCCGAGAACAGCATGTAACTAATAACAGGTCCTACGGAGGGCAAATAGCCCAGCTTGCTGGCACTGGGTTAGACAACGCTAGATGTGAGTAGTCTGAGGAAGACAAAGCGCTAGATGCCCATAGCGGTAATCCACTCCAGAATGTTCCTGTATTGGCTTCCTTCTCCTTTCCATCTTCCCTGCATTTCTAGAATCATCTCCAAAATAATGTCTTAGGAGCTCCTTCTAGAACCCAAATATGACATCTTGTGACCATGAGAATTAGACCCACACACAAAAATGGCAAGGAGTCTACGAGTCAAGAGCTCAATAGCAGGCCTGCGCCCTTGCACCATCTTTGGAGTGCCTTGCTGCAATTATCTGAGAAACAGTCTGCTTTTGGTAGGCTACCATCCCCAGGTTGCCTCAGAGCACAGCCAGATGCAATTCTGAGGGTGTGAGGAACTTGTGGCTGATTGTGTATCATTCGTACTTGGCTAACAGTGCTGACGCCGCCTCTGCTAAGCAAACCTTATTTCCTCCTGCTCCAGCTCATCCTCACGTGGATTCTACAGCCAATTAGACCTCATCAACTCATCATCAAGTCCAGCGAAGAGATGCTGAAGTGTGTGGTGGAATTCCATGCTGACTTTAAAAGTCAGTGGTGGCATCAGGATCATGTCTTTTGCCACGGAAGGTCAGGGCTGGATCTTCACTCCACTTAAGCAATGAGCTGTATGTTCCACCCTTGCCTTTCTCCTTTCTCTGCTGTGTTCCGTCACTAGTGCAAACACCACACTTCTCACGGAGCTAATGCTTCCA
Source organism: Myodes glareolus (assembly GCF_982192425.1). Taxonomy (NCBI): domain Eukaryota; kingdom Metazoa; phylum Chordata; class Mammalia; order Rodentia; family Cricetidae; genus Myodes; species Myodes glareolus. The sequence continues at coordinate 67,056,164 of NC_142034.1, forward strand.
GCTGCCAATGCTCGTGACAACGGCACACCAGGAACACATGCCAGTCCTCTGACCTCTGACTCATTGGATCAGCTTCCCAGTCATGGAGAGCTTCACTTCAGAAGTAAGTGGGAAGCTGTGCTGTTTGGGTCCAGAGTGACAGTTACCTACTGGCTTGCTGTGGGGAAGGTACCCACCCAAGTGTGGCTCACGGCACCACACAGACAAAGAGAAGAATGTTGAGTCGAAACAATCACACTGCATTCAGATACACCCTTGTTTACAATCATCAAGATGGAACTTCAGGGGCTGGAGAGAGGGCTCAGCAGTTTAGAGCACTTGCTGCTCTTAGAGCGGACCTGGGTTTGGTTATCAGACACCTACATGGCAGCTCACACCGTCCATAGCTCCAGTTCCAGGGGATTTAACACTCTCTTCGGACATTCTCAGGCACCAGGCATCCCATGCTGCAGACATACATGCAAGCAAACACCCCTACACATACACCCAAAAAGAGATCAAACTGGATCATCCATGAGAAGAAACCTACTCTGTGGACTCAAACATTCTATTAAATGTACAACATTCAACTCTGACTTTTTAATTCAAGTTTTTATTAAAATAACGGCTGAGACACAAGCACTGTCAAGCAACACTCATTTCCTCGGTGAGACAAATCCATAAGCACCCGAAGTTTTCATGAGGCTGAGTGTTGTCATGCTCCTGCCCAGGAGAGAAGATGTGGCTCTAGAAAGGGGGTACACTAGAGTTGCGATCACTGGTGTGGGGATGAAGCCAGCATTGTGCTGAGCTGATTCTAGACAGCAAGCATGAAGCCTCCTGGGACTGCCAGGGACCCAGCTTACTCTGCTATAGGGTGAAACCACATGCAAGGTATAGAGAAAGAAAGCACTGCTCCAAGCGCTCTCGAGGTTCGGGGACTGAAGAGGAACCGGCATGTGGATGGGGAAAGGAGCAAAGCAGCAGCAGGGGCTTTCTCACAACTGCCCCTCGGTCAGCAGCTCTGATAATGTTTCTATCAATGTGTAGTGGACAGGAACTAGACAAGCTCACCGGGCCTGACTCAAGAATCAAGCCGAAAAGTCAGGCACAGTGGCACATAAATTGTAACAGCAGTGTTTGGGAGACAGAAGCAAAAGGATTATTTCAAATTCAAGGCCAGCCTACTACAGATTGCAACAAAGGCAGCATAGCAGTCATGCTGTGATCCTGGTATTCAGGAGGCTGGGACTGGAGGATCAAATCTGAAGCCAGGATGAACAATATGGCAAGATCTGCTTCATAAAAAAAATTTAAATCATAATAGACACAGCGTTGAGGACTGGGGTTACCAAACTGCTCTAGACAACAGGGCATCAACTCAAAGAGTGCACGTGTGGAAGGACAGGAAGATGATGGAATCACAACTTTTGGTGATTTATAAGTCACTATTTAATTCTGTAAGGACGTTGAAGTTCATTAAATGACAATACAAAATTCACAATATGGTGACAGACCTATTTTAGACACAGTTTGTACTCAAAGGCATTAAAAAAAATCTAACCTATAAAATTCAGCCTGACAGAAAGATACTGACACCAGCTGGTAACAACAGCGAAGGTTTACAAACAGATGAGCCTGTGCTGAGTCCATCTGGTTTGATTAGACACAGGACATATTAACAAATGTCCCTTTCACCCTGATAACCAGCTTTACTAGTCTGCCACGCCTCCTGACTTTGACCTACCTTGTGGTGATGGAACTTGGAAGGCCCAAAGCAGGGCAGTAGCTTTGGCCACCAGGTAGGTTACCACGGGTGGTGGGATCAAGTCCAGGCTTACTGCTTGTAGGGAAATGGACCCCATCCCTAACTGCATGGCCACTGGTTAGTTTATGGTGCCCAGGGGTCTTGTTAGATAGCTCAGGCTGGCTTAGAATTTGCAATTTTCCTGCCCCTGCCTCCCAGGTGCTGGGGTTGCAGGTGTGTCCCACTACACCCAGTGCCTGTTTTATGTTTCCATGACAACTGGCCCAGGCTACAGTAGAGTGGCCAGTATGAAATACGAGAATTTACCCAATCGTTTTGGTATTTTCCATTTTTGCAAAGTACTATTTTCTGAAACTCTGGTCATTAATTGTGTCTACCTTAAAGTTCAAGACATTAATGTCCCTTCTAGGAACATGTGGGGTAGAACCAGTATTTAAGGCAACAAACTTCATTGTAAGAAGAGATTCCAAACCTGCTTTATCAGGTAAGGGACTGAAGATCGGAGGGACATTCAGGAGACTGTGACTCCACAGAAGAGATTCTTAAAAATTCAAATTTGTCCAGAGAACTGTGTAAGAAGGGAAAATGTGTTCTATAATTTAGGATATGTTCAAGAGCCCTTGTTCTACAGCCAAATGTACAAAAACAGCTTTCCTTAAAGAAATACACATCTCTGAGCCAAGGCAAGCTTTTTGGTTAAATGATTGGTAGCTTTTGTTTGGCTCTGGAGGTTTCCATGGAAACAGCCTGAGAGATAGAAAAGGCAGCATTACCATATTATCCATATGCCAGCTGATAAAACTGCACACTGATTCGTTCACTCTGTCCAGGGCAGAGGCGTCATATTTGATAAGCCTGGACAAAGGCAGGCACTGAGTTCACTGTTACACTGTGAATTTCCTGTCATCCTCTGCTTGTTTGACATTTCAAATTCAATTCTGACGAACACCTCCTCTGCACATTCCCTCAGGACTTTCTAGTTCAAGCAGTGCTTCCACAACCAGAAGCCAAATGAAGTGAAGCATTGCACTAAGCTCCCCGGCCACGATGTTAAAATTCTACAAGAGCTTCCTGCAGCTGAGGAGATGATTGTGAAGATTACTTATAATCAGTCCTGTCATTCTTGGCCAGGCGGGAAGTGGCAGCTTCAGTGCTCACTGTACCCAGATGAGCCAGGTGGCACGAGCTGTCATTTCCCCCCCTTACGCCTGGATTATCTGTTTTAATACAATAACTCACCGAACACAATGATCTCATCGGAGTTCAGGTAAGTGCTTCTAGAAAGGCTATGAAGGCAGCCCTCACTCAAAAGGACACATTCAAAGAACAAAAACTCCAGTACTGATGAGTTTCAGCGAGACTAGAATAGGTGTATCACCTTTAGCACCAGACTGAGGACCACAGAGGGCAGGAGTGTTGCCGAGCTTGCTCTAAAGTGGATTCTTCAGTTATCAACCCAAACAGAGCTTGCTTAGAAATTCAGTACTTATAAGAAGAGGAAGCCCGAGACAATATTAAGAAGTATCAAAATTAATGATTTGAAGGAGATGACTTGACATCATTCTTGCTCACAAAACACTGAAAACACTCTTCCTTGGGGACATTGAGGCCAGCCTCACTGGACTAAAGGTCTTAGTAAGCTAAAGACAGGATGTACTCCCAAGAAGGATACATTTCTCACTGAGAATGTTTTTTTTTTTTTTCTTCTTTTCTTCTGTTTTTGGAGACTGGGTGTCTCAAAAAACTGTTCTGGAACTTGCTCCATAGACCAGGCTGGCCTTGAACTCAGGGATCTGCTTGTTTCTGCCTTCCTGAGTGCTGGGGTTGAAGGTGTGTGCTACCACACCCAGCGAGAATGGTTTTCTAATGGCAATTTACTCTCTGGACATGTGTAACACAGTAGTGCTCATTGAAAAGGTCCGCCCCAGCACATGGGACTGTTCACTCCCCATGGCAGAGCATCCACGTGTGGCACTGGCGTAGACAGCTAGAGTGCAGAATAAAGTCTCAAGAGAGGACCCAGGGTGTAGTGAAAGGCTGACTCAGAGGCGCGACAGTTAGGAAGTGTTGGGCCAGACACGACTCACTGAGAACAAATCCCTCATTTCTTTGATGATCCAAAGAAAAACTGTAACCAGAAAAGAAGTCTCCCTGTGTTAACAGCTCAGGTAGTTTTCAGTCTTAGCACACATCACTTAAAGAAAATGACCAAATATCAGAAAAATGTTGCCTTTCACAAGGACTTTGGCAATTCATGGTCTGGTGTGCTTAAGGTTAAAATGAGGACCCTGGTCATCTTATAATAATGCTATTCCTCATGGCAGGCTCTTTTCCTGAGCACTGGGGAGGCGGTCAGCTGTCACTCTGTGTGGGGAGTGCTGCCCTCAGCAGGTGCAGGGTCATCGGATGTGCTGAAATGGCTGCTGTCTTGAGAATCTGTCCCAATACTCTTGGTCTCTGACTGAAGGTGGACAGACACCTGCACTGCTATCTCCTGGCCTTGCTCACTCAAAGAGCCGTCATCTGAATCTGCACCAGGTGAGTTACTGCGTCCCAGCTCTGGGTTAATCACATAGATGCCACCTTGAGCATCCAAGGCAGGCCTCTCCTTAATTCTCTCTCCCATGTCATCAGGGTCATCCACTCGCACAGCCTCAAACATTTCCTCAACAAAGGCCCGACAGTTCAGAATGAGGGGTGGGAGAGGGACACTTCTGGCCAGTTCTTCAATGTAGCGGGCAAACTCCATGGTCTTAAACTGGGTGACCTTGGCAAGCTCCAGGGTTTTGGCCGAGGTGATGATGGGGATGCGCTTTGCTATCTCAAAGGCCTTCTGGAGCTTTTCAGCCCCCTCGGTCCTGAAGAACTCATTGATGGCCTTCTCAGTCTTTCGGAGATGGGTGCTCATCAGGCACAGCCGAGTGACATTCAGGATGAGTGTGATTGTGAAGGCGATCAGGCAGACAATCATGTAGTAGACACTCATGTCTCCAGAGGTGAAGATCACACGGAGGGTGACTGAGTAGGAGGCATGAGTTGGAGAGTTGACGATACATGTATAGAGCCCACGGTCATCAAAGGCTACATTGGTGATATTTAGGAAGTTATCAGAAACCAACCATTTTCCATCTAATAAATCCAACAGAAACAGAAAAAAAAATTACAGAAAAGATCAACTGCCTTGCCAATATTCACTTTTTTTTTAAATAAAACTATCGTAGCTTGTCTGTTTTAGACTCCACTGTTTCAATCATGCTAAAAAAACAGAAAGAAAGGAAGTAAAGCAGTCTGCCATGTCTGACTAGGATTCTATCAGTATAAAACAAGTAATGAAAACTGATCTTCTGACCATCCTCAGGTCAGGATTTCCTTCTCATAGCCAGAAACCAAGCAGACATATAGACCCAAAAGATCAATCTTTCAAAGACATGCTCATCTGTGTATGTAAGTCTACACCATGCTGTGACCTGAATATTTTCATACATGAGACGGACATGTCTCAGAAGTATAGACATGCTTATTTATGGGTGATGGGCTATGTGCTTCTATTTTGATTGAAACATTGCTTACTTTCCATCATGAACTCATATAACAATGTACAGGAGTTGTTTTTAAAGACACTCCTAGCATAGGGCCGGAGAGAGAGTTCAGTGGGCGAAGGCACGGCTCACGAAGCCTGATGACCCGTGGCAACTGAGCAGAGCAGCAGCATGCTTCCACTGCTCTGCCTCTTGACTATGTCATGTAAGCAGCTGTTCTGAGTTACTGCCACTGGCCCCTGCAACGGAAGACTGTAACCTGGAACTGCGAACTGTAACAAACCCTTTCCTCCCAAGCACCTCTTGTCAGGGTATTTACTACAGCACTGGAAAGAGACTAAGGCAACTATACTTCCAGTGTGTGGTGTTGGAGAGCCAACCTGTGTTTGCTAGGAGAGGGCTGAGCACCGAGACATACTCCAACACTCAGCAAATGGGTACTTGAGATGGAGAGAGTACCTGTTTCCCTCTATGTTTCAAGAGTGTTTCCTGAAAGGTTAGCTAATGGGGAGACTTCTTCATCATTTTGGTTTCATGGTAACTTCCCTTTGAGGTACTTGAGGTACTTTGTAACTCAAGTATTTATCACAAACATCTTTTTTTTTGAGACAGGGTTTCTTTGTGTAGCTCTGCCTGTCTTGGAACTCATTCTGTAGACCAGACTGGCTTTGAACTCAAAGATCTGCCTGTCCCTGCCTCCTGAATGCTGTGATGCCCCACTACTATCTGGCTTGGTCTTTTTTTGTTGTTGTTTTAAAGATTTATTTTTATTTTATGCATATACATGTTTTGCCTGCATATATGTCTATGTACCACATGAGTGCCTCATGCCTATAGAGACCAGAAAAGGGCATCTGGTTCCCTGAAATTGGAATACAGATAATTGTGAGCTGTCAAATGGATGCTGAGTCTCTTGGAAGAGCAGCCAGTGCTCTTAACCACTGAGGCACCACCTCAGGTACTCAAAGATCTAACAGAACACTAGTGAAAGAATTAGTCTAGATTAAAATGTGCATCAAACAAATTCATACAAAGAATAAAATAAAAGCCCAATAAAAAGTAAACCTTGACTAGATTATCAGTGTACAATTCTCTTTTTAAAAAAATATAATACATATATGTATAGTGTGTATGTGTGTGTGTGTGTATGTGTGTGTATGTATGATGGACGTATGATCCACATACCAGTACATGTGTGGACATCAGAAGACAACTTGTGGAAGTTAGTTTGCTATCTCTATGATGTGGGTATAAAGTTGCCAGACTTGATGGCAAGTGCCTTACTTACTGAGCTACCTTGATAACCCGTCACTGTGCAATTCTTATGAAAGAAATAAAGATTTGAAGAGAAACTTTGCTTTCAAGCAAATTAAAGTTAAAATTAAAAAAAAAGCTGAAGCTGGGCATGATGGGGAATGATAGTAATCCTAGCACTTTGAAGTCAGAGGCAGGATGATCTGGAATTCAAAGTCATTCTTGGCTAAGGAGCTCCTGGTGAACCTGAACTATAATACTTCGTCCAAAACAAGACAAAGGAACAAAAGAAGTAGAAGGAAAACTCAGCTGGATGGAAAGTAGCTTACGACCACCTTTTAAATTTATATCTATCCTTTTTTGTTCAAGGATTATAATTATTTTGTTCTTTTTTTTTAAAAAAAATTATTTATTATGTATACAATATTCTGTCTGTGTGTATGCCTGCAGGCCAGAAGAGGACACCAGACCTCATTATAGATGGTTGTGAGCCACCACGTGGTTGCTGGGAATTGAATTTAGGACCTTTGGAAGAGCAGGCAATGCTCCTAACTGCTGAGCCATCTCTCCAGCCCCCTATTTTGTTCTTATGGATAGGTATGATACTTCAGACCTTATCCCCTCCCCAACCCCAGGATCAAACCCAGAGCTTTGTGCATCTCGGAAAGTGCTCAACCACTGAACTGCCTCTCTAACCCCCTTTGAAGCAGTCCCCTTGACATCTTATCTTGAAGAATTCTTGCTCTGCATGTCCTAACCCTCCAAAGCAGGGTTGAGTCACCTGGCTCACCACAACTTAGAGGATTACCTGTGCTGTGTAGCTGCCGTCCTTTTGAGTTGTACCAGTGGACATCTCCATACTGATCCATCGTGAGAAGACACTCCAGGGAAACGTTTGTCCCCTCTTTGGCTATGATGACATCATCAGCAGAGTAGGAACCTCCTGGGAGTTCGAAGCTCGGGAGAAACGATGCATTGTGGGAACTATGATTTGCTCCCACATCTCCCCAAACCATAGCAGCTGGCAGGAGAGTGACCGCCACTAAGATGGACAGACAATGATGCAGCTTCATGGGAAAACCAAAAGCAGTCTTCTTTAGACTTGGAAAACTCAAATGTGGCTATGCTGAACAGGATCACAGTGAATGACTTGCTGCCAGTAGAAAAGTTTTCCGAAGAAGTGGTCCAAGAGCGTTCTGAGGCTTTCACAAGTAAAAGGAGAGTGAAGGCCAGCCTAAAAGAAAGCCACATAGTGTTTAAATCAAGATCCACCATGGAATAAAACTGCATGCCCCAGAAATGAATAGACATGAAACCAATTCAGTAACCAGTGCTGATATCACCCCACAGAGGTGGAGAAGCAGTGCTGACCAGGCACCAGCAGACTTACATCCCAGTCAAACCTTGCTGCCAGGGCCCCCATCTTGACAAGCAGCTTTCTCTGGGCTTCCACTTTCTCACCTGCCCACTGAAGGGAAGGATGAGACTCTCTAAGGATGTTTCCAGTTCTAAACGCCGAGATTCCCTTTCACTTGGAAAGATTTTATGAAACAGGGAGTCAATGAGGGCTGAAATATAGTTTAACAATCTTTTATTTCAACCTGCTATATCACAGCCATATGCTATATCAGTATGTGAAGCAATTGATATGTCTGATTCATTACCATGGGGATCAGAATCCATGTAATCCAACTACATATACAGATTAAACAAATAATTCAGGGACATCTGAGGTAGAATCTGGTTTTGTTAGGAAAAAAACAAAAACAAAAAGCTATGTGACCTACTGAATCTTGAGTCTATACATCTCCCTCTCAGAACGCTATACAAAAAAATTATCTTCTTTACAACTAAGAGACAAAACAGAATATTTAGTAGCATGTACAATTAACAAATTTAGAGGATGAAGTCTAACAAAATTGATATCTTGAGTGTGTAGTTGGTAGAAACAATATACAACTACAAGAAAAGACTATTAGATTTGGAAGAAGAATAAACTATGACTAAAAAGCAAAATATAAGTCTAGCCTGAGTCCAGGTGTTTATGATTTTCTTCTAGCTAATTTGATTCCCCACTTTAAACCACCAGCCTGCAAGGAAAATGTCAATTTACACTTCTATACATATGTGGTGAGACTGCTTTATTTCTTGTCAAAGTCCAAGGTAATTAGATTTGGAGATGACGTTTATCTACTTTTATACTTACAGGAAGGCTACTTGATCCAGAACATAAAAACCAATGGGTCATTGTATACTGCCATTAAACCCTTGAAGTCTGAATTACAAGTTTTAAAATGTCATTTAATTTTCATTAAGGTCTTGAAGGACTGGATGAATAATGACAATAAAAAAATCTCAAACTTTAAAATTTAAGGATAGACTATTAAAATAAAAACTTCAGGCTTTGGCTCTACAGGACAGATTAAGTGTATTTACTTCCATTTCCTCCTTAAAAACCTACTAAAATGACACTGACGGAAACAGCCTTGGGCACATAAATGATTTAGCTTAATTTATAGACTTCACAGTGATGACATGTTGTGTCAGATAATGCCAGAAGGTAATGGGAGAGTTTGGTCGAATAGCTGAGGTGATGGCACAAACACTTAGTGATGGGGACCAGGAGCCAGGCTCTGTGCTGTATAAGCTTCTAACTCTTGGTCACTGAAGATGAACAATATCTGACAGACATGACTTCGCCCTCTTTCTACACCAGCAGTTCTCCCGGCAAGAGTTCCAAGCTTTCCCCAGGACTTTGACAGGGAGTTCCCCAGGTTCACCTGAATCAAACTTTGAAATGCCATTCACTCCGCTGCCATATTTTTTACTATTTACTAAAGCAAGACCTTTAAATCCACTCATTTTTTTGTGTGTATTTATTTTAAAGGGAAACTGTATACCAACCACTTCAGTGGATACAATCACCTGCATGACTGAATATAAAAACGACTCACTCCAGAATTATTGCCACCTGCTTCAGGCTCAGAGACGGACACCCACTATCTCTGTGGCCTTGTGGTGAGGACTGCTGTGGCCCAGTGCTGTGTCAGAGGAAGGTCAGTTCCAGGCTGTGTTCTTTTCTCGCTGCCTTGATCCTGCACTCGCTGCCCACTCCACAAGTGAGCCACGTGATGACTCTAGTCTTTGACCTCTTCAATTCTTGTTGCTGAACAAGTATCTCCTATATTTACCCTCGTCATTGTAATCCCTGAGTCTATGATTTCATGTCAGAACCAAGAACCCAACCCAGTCTCTTTCCCTCGAGTCAGGATCCAGCATTCTCTGCCTCCTGAGTTTGGTCATGAGATGTACTTGTCATTACAGCTTGTGGCTCTCTCCTGTACACCCCTTGACCAGTAACCTCTCTGCTCTCTGCTTGTGTCCTGGCCTTCTATCTGAGCAGTTGTTTCTGATCTGCCCATCCCTCAGATCTACTGCACTGTTTACTCTCTTGGGAGGCAGTGAGTGTAGCTCCACATTTTGCGTCCTCTTGCATTTCCCCCTTGGGGAGCACAATGTATGTCCTCAGCAGGAATGTGGCTAGATAAGAAGGGGGTCCCCAAGCTGAAACTCAGTGTTGGTGAAGGCAGAGAGGAAGGTGGTGCAGGACAGGGGTGAAGCAGAAGAGGTACAGACTGGAGCTGTGAGGAGCTTCTTGGTTTGGAGATTGTTTTCCCTATAAACATGGTGATGTTCATCTCTGAGGCTTGCACCAGGTAGCAGTACCTCTAGAGTGAACAACACTGCATTGTTGCTTTTATTCTCAAGTGTACAGGCATTTGTCAAAGGGATTTGCAACTTCTTCTTTACCTAGTACTAGAGAAAAAATGTGGAAGTTAAAAAAAAATCACCAAATTCAGGAATTCAAACCCATCTAAGTAGTTTTATCATCCAGGGAGCTGTTAAAAATACAGATCTTATTTGGGCTTATATTGGCATCCTGGAAAATTCTGAGGCAAGGGTCCCTGGACTGACATCAGGAAGCACCAACAGCTCCTCTCCTTTCTGACAACCCTGATAATGGTGCTCCAGACTGTTGGAAAACTTCCTTCCACAGAGCTGAGCTGTCACATTCCATCCTGGCTCTGGCTTCCTCTGCACTGGTGCAACTGAATGCCTGCAATCTGATAAAGCCAGGGTGGCAGAGGCGCAAAGTGCAGGCTTGAGTCCAATTTCTTGGATAGGCATTCAGGCCTGGATTCTAACCAGCCCTTTAGTTTTTACAAAGGACTTAAAGTCTGTGTCTTGTCCTCTCATCTTTAAAGCAGGGAAAACAATAGTACCTATTCTTACAGGAGAGTGGCAACGAGAGTAATGATGTAAAACAGAGTCTGGCAACAACACTCACTAAGTGCACTCTAGCTATTACTGCTGATGGTTCTTTAGATGTGCTTACACGCACACCACCTGACAGCTACACCATTAAGCACTTTTACTCAGACTACCACACAACTTCAGAATAATCTGGGGTGGGGAGCCATGGTTTAAACGTCAACTTTCTATTCAAAACATCGCTTTTCTTATAGTCTCACCACAAACCAGTATCTTGCAATAACATGAGTCAAAAGGGGGCACTATATGTCACATTACCTGTGCCCTGCATTTGGGGCAGGTAGCTTCTTTACGATTCACTTATCCTGTGGGTCCTTTCAAGTCCTGCTTTTGTTTGCTTGGGTCAACTGTTGGTGTGGGAGAATTGTCTGTATTCTGTCAATCATATTTTAATAAAACGCTGATTGGCCAGGCAGGCAATATAGGCGGGAAAGCCAGACAGGAAGTAGGGGTGGAGCAAAGAGACTGGGAATATTCTGGGAAAACAGGAAGCTCCCTCCGCAGTTCTGCCCAGACCACCAGAGAGGAAAGATGTAAGCTGCCCAGCTGAGAAAGGTACTGAGCCGTGTGCTAACATAGATAAGGATAATGGGGTAACATAAATTATAAGAACTAATAAGTAGCCTGACCTAATGGGCCAATCAGTTTTATAATCTTATGGAGTCCTATGTGTGATTTTTCCTTGGGGCTTGCCGGCTGTGGGGTACCAGGTGGGGCAGGTACCCCAACAAGTCGGCCCGTCGCGCTACAAACTGTTGTGGTCCAGGGCCAGCCCAGGCCTAAATTATTTCTCAGACAAATGTGGAGTTGTGGGGATAAAGATACAACTCATATGACTTTATTGGGAGGGAGTTTTTAGGGATCCCTTATGAAATCCTGAGTTTACATCCTGAAAAACCACAAGCTGAAAAAAATGACCGTGGTTACTTCCACACCCTTCTATGCCCATATTGTCACGTCTTCCTATCTATGACTGCTCTGTACGCCTGCTCTGTCACGTAGACTAAATTAACACCCCTTTCCTAGGCGACCTCCCAAATTACAAAGGAGCAAAACAGCATTAGCATATCCTGACCCTTTGTTTAGTTTGTCCCCAAAGGCTAGGTGACCACCTTCTGTATGGTAGGTACAAACTCTGGCCTAAAATTCTGGCCGCCACACAATGTAAAAATATGGGCCTGTATAATGTGGCCCCATATAGTCAACCCTTTAGTTAAGTAAGCTAAAGGAAACCTTTGTTCTTGGGATTTAGGGTGGAGACATTTGGGGTTATTTGAGGGGAGCAGGCATCCAGGGGTTGAGACAGTTTGGGTCAGTCTACCTACCTACAATGGAAAGCTGAGGGCAGGACAAGAGGGAAGAAGAGAAGAGAGAGCCATGAGAAGGTGGAAGAGGAGGAGGTGGAGAAAGAGACTCATACATGTTGCTTTGGCTCTTACAGAACTGCCTGGTACCAATGACTTTTCTTTTTATTCCCTTAAAGCAATAAACATCTTTATTTGATTTTATTCAAAATTAAAACCACAAATCATTAAGGCTAACCTAGCAAACAAGGAAGTAAATGGGGGGGATGGTTAGGTAGGAGAAGGAAGATTAAGTCTTGTAAAACTAGCAGGAGCACAGCTGTGGTCACCAGGTAACCCTTGTTATCATCTATCTCCAATTATCCCCCCCCCACCCACTTTGAGACATGGTTTCTCTGTGTAACAGCCCTGGCTTTCCTGGAACTCACTCTGTAAAACAGGCTGGCCTCGAATTCACAGAGATCCGCCTGTCTCTGCCTCCTGAATGTTGGGATTAAAGGCGTGCGCCACCACTACCTGGCTCAATTATTCTCTTTACACTACAGCAGCAGTTGTCAATTTGTGGGTCTCTGCCCCTTTGGGGGCTGAACACTCCTTTCATAGGGGTTGCATATCAAGATATCCTACATATCAGACAGAGTATAATTTATAATATTAGTAAAACTAGTTATAATGTCGCAACAAAAAACAATTTTATGATCGCGGGTCACCCAGAACATGAGGAACTTCATTAAAATGTTGGGGAATGTTAAGGTGTGTTTGTGCTGCGTTTGTTTAACTCTGTGAAGCTGTGATTCTTTGCCTGTCTAAAACACCTGATGGTCTAATAAAGAGCTGAATGGCCAATAGCGAGACAGGCGGGGATGGCAGGCAGAGAGAATAGAAGGAGAAATGAGGAAGGAGAAGGACACTAGGGGCCAGCTACCCAGCCAGCCACAGAGTAAGAGTGGAAAGTAAGATATAAGGAAGAGAAAGGTAAAAGTCTAGAGGCAGAAGGTAGAGAGGTTAATTTAAGAAAAGTTGGCAAGAAACAAGCCAAGCTAAGGCCAGACACTTACAACTAAGAATAAGCCTCCGTGTGTGATTTATTTGGAAGCTGAGGTGGGTCCCTCCAAAAGTGAAAAGAGTAAAACAACATTAAAGGGTCAAAGCATTAGGAAATTTGAGAACCATTGCACCTAGGGATGTTTTAAGCAAAGTGCCCTGTGGCCCACACCCGTAGTCTTTGCTTTATACTGACACAGCCATTTGCGTGGGCTGGAGGTTCACAAACCCCTTCAACACAGGCTTTAGAGGAACTACAGTCACCCTCAAGTTGGTCCTATGCCAAAGGGAGCACAGCAGCCTGAACCTGACTTCATGCCAGGAGAAAACTGGATACAACAACAGTCTCGGGTGTCCAGTCAGCACCAGTCACTTCAGACCAGCCACAGGCATCCTAAGGCCTTCCGATGTCAGCCATCAAGAAACAGAACCCACCTGCAGGTGGGGATGTTGAGCAGTTGGAGACAACAGTGGCAGAAGTCCAAGATGAGAGCAGAGGGGTGAGGGTTCGGACACTCATGACTTATTCTTCATATGACACCTTAAGCTAGCTTTGGTGGTTTCTGCTACCTGCAACCAGAACCTCATCCAGTGACCATTCCTTTTCCTCAGCAGTGATGATGGAGGTTAGCAACTGTCGCCGCTCAACTCACAGCTTGATTTTACATCAGTTAAACTGGGAACCAATCTCACATAGAGTGAAGCAGCCAATGCTTCGAGTGCAGCTCAGGTGAGTCGGACTCTATCCCGTACACTAGTTGAGAAGCTGGGGGGGGGGGTTAGGAACGGCTAACCCCCCCCACACACGCGATACCATGAGCAGAGCTGAAGGGAGTGCAACTGTGCTGCGAAAGCAAGAGAGCAGAGGGTTCATGAATTTCACGAGTGTGACCCACTTTTAAATTTGGCACTTCCAACACCATGCCTGTTATTCTCAGTGTAGCAGCTGACACGTTAGGATCATGAATAAGCAGAAATGTAGATTATTTTACCCTAGAAAATCATTCTGAATATTGAGTATTATTTTAAAAGTCAGGAAGTGAGCCTTCACTGCCATGGCAGACTGTTTGGCTGCTGTTCCTGCCAACTTTGAGCAAAGAAATATTTCCCTTCGGCTCTGATTTTCAACAGAAGCAAACAAGGAAGCAATGTGGCTGACTTCCGTTCTGGGGGCTCAGTATTAAGTTGGCTGAGGAAGCTGCCGTTTGCAGAAATCATTCTGGGATCAGTCAAGGGGGAGAGCACTGGTGCCCAGATGGCAATGTTTTCCACTCCAATTACAGCAGGATACTAATGTCTTACTCTCCAGAATTAACCGCTCCGTGCTGTATTTACAGCGCATCCGCTCTGCTCTGCCTTCAGTCACATGTGCAAAGTGGAGGCGCCCCTACGGACTGCCACACAGTTGACAAAGTGGCATTCTGAGCTGGCAAGGAGGAAAGCACATGGAGAGCAGCTTGCATGGACTCCATCCACGGCAAAGAGCAAACACAGTTGTGCTGCTTCCCGTCAGTGTTGCCATGGGGATCTGTGAGAGTACAAAGTTAGTTCTGGGGCCAAAGAGATGGCCTGGTGGGTATAGACACCCATCGTGCAAGCCTAAAGACCTGAGTTCCACCCCGGGACCCACATAAAGGTGGAACAGGAGAACTGACTCTGCAAAGTTGTCCTCTGACCTTCAAACATGCATCATGGAACACACACCACCTGCTATATATTAATATGTGTGTGTATGTGTATATATATACATATATACACACACACATATACATTCACACACATACATACATATATGCACACTAACTAAATCTATATATCTATATCTATATCTATATATATATATACATACACACATTTTTAAAGTTATTTTATTTGAAGAGGTCGTTTTGTGGGCCATTTACTTAAACGTTTCTAGTCTGTATTTCCAGTTGTATCCTGAAGCCCACAGCACTACTTTCAGACATATGGGCAATCTCAACTCAAACGTCAGCATGTTTTCTGGCACAATGAAAAACTTCTGTGTTCATCCTTTTTGGAGCTTTGTTTAAGTCCCAGCATCATGCTGACTCTTATCCTTTCTGCCAAACAGTGACTGTGAGTGGATGGCAGGATATCTGTGAACCAGCTTAGATCCAGGACCTCTCCATCCCATTTTCTTCACTCTGTCGTCTGAAACCGAGCAAGACCTCACCGATCTTTAACTCAGTAGATAAACCCTCTCCTGGTAACGCCAGACATACTTGTCCAACATACATACAGCTTAGAGGGTATCCACACAACCCTTACAGTTTTGTAATGCAAAATTATAGGATTATGTAGTTTAGAGGCTAGAAGAAGAATGGGTTCTGGAGTTACAAGTACTCACTCAGTCCTTGCTCTGGGTGAAGCCCAGGCTGGAAATGTCTTTTGTTTTCATACCTATTGAATGAGGTTATTAGCAGTAATCATCTTGGACTGTCTGGAAGCATGAATGTGGGTACATTATAAATACATGCTGTTGTTATTAGCATACTTTTAAGATATTTTCCAGCTAGGTCAACTGTAACTACCCAGATCACAGTCCTTTTAGCCCATCTGGGTGTAATCCCAGCCTCTGGCCTCCATCTTTGGAAGCCCCTTTCCCTGAGCCCATCAAACCCTGACCCCTCCTCAGGAAAGGCCAAGACCACTCCCACAGGCTATTTAAACTGCTCCTCCCCCCCCCCCCCCCCCCCCCGCTCAGAATAAACATGTGGTCTTCCCTCTTCCTCTTGGCTTTCTGTTGTCCCCTTGGGCCACCTGAGAGCACAGGTGTCCAATTAAATCTGGATATCTTTTAATTTGGTTTGATTTGGTCTGATTGGGATTATTTGCATCGGTGGAGAAGCTCGTTTTTAAAGAATATTCCTAACACTGGATACCACACTCAAGTCAATTTAATTCCTTGTGATCTATCCAAATACTGCCTTTTAAAGAAAGATAAACTCTATTAGCGGACTTTCACTACCCAATAGATAAGCTTAAAACTCCAGCTAGCAGCTGTAACTCTCCAGAAGTTGAGTATGTAGGCGGCAGTGCACACATGCACAAACTGCTTGAATTTGGTACATGCTTATAATTTGGTACGATCGTTAGCTGTACCTCTATCACTTGCTCAGATGTGCTCTAGGACTCTTAGTTTCCAGATCTGGAGGCTTATTCCATCATAATAATGGAATCCCTCTCTTTACCTAAAATCGTACAATGTTTCCAGTCTGTAAACTTCAATTATGTGTCTCCTACTCTCCATTGTCTCTAATTTTCAACTTAATGTTCTGGTTTTAGTTGCTTTTTGCTTATCATTTTCCTTCCCCAGAGACATTTTCCCATGAAGACTCTACCTGCAATCTCATCTCCTGTTACACAGGAAACCTTCTTACCCAAACTCTCCCCTGACCTTGTTATTCGGGGTTTCTTTGCTTGATCAGGTCTCTAGCACCCTGAAAATTAAGCGTCAGCAAGACTCAGCAGTTTCCCTTCAGTTGTTTCTCTGTTCAGATGCCCATGACGTTAAGCATGCCAGTCTGAACAACCTCAGCCTTTGACAGAGGCCACTTTCTGGGGAAGGGTGCAACACATGGAGTTCAGATGAGCATCAATCTGGGAGGAGCAAAGGTGTCCATTCAAAAACTTCTAACTAGTTTCCTGTTCTCAGGCTCTGAAAACTGTTTATAAAGATATCTGAAGAGAAGGAAACAGCCTTTTGTTGTTGGCTTATTTTCTTTAGGAGTGGCACTCCAGAGGATTTGATCTATAAATGGCTTTGCAAACTCAACTTTGAGAAAATACCAAATTAACCTGTGGTGCTTGTTAAAGAAGTAGAATTCTGGTCTCTCTCAGATGCGCATTATAGCTGTACTTGATTTACAAATCAAGCTTAGGGTTCTGTTAATTGTCATGACAATACTGTAATTCAGCAGGGAGTCCTTGGGTGTCCCTGACACAGTTTCATGTCCCTGCTCACACGTGACAGAATTTTTCTAAAGGCTACACAATGATGATATTCAAGAGAACACAGGGGAAACCAGACCCTAGCTGTATTCTAGGAAGTCAAGAATTAGAGAAACTGTAATTTTGTTGTTTTTGAGAAAAGGTGTCTGGTAGTCCAGACTGATCTCAAATTGCACCCCAAAATAAACTTGAATTCCTCCTCTTGCCTGTATTTCCATTCCAAGTGTTGGGATTACAGACACGTGCCAGCATTTCCAACTTTATAGAAATTTCTTTATAGAAATGTCAGTTATCGTTTAATGAGCTTACTATTTTAAAATAAGTTATTGTTTTTGAGAGTGACTTTGATTTCTTAAATGAAAACTACTGGTAGTTGTAACCTATATAAACAAAACCTTTTGAAAATCTTGTTAAGTTTAAGTGCAATGGATTCCCAAGACCAAAAAAAATTACAATTGTTGCTCTATTAATGACAATATGTAAAAGATAAAACAGTTACTAGCTGACCAGGACACATGCCTCTTCTGTACATTTTCCTTCACAAAAGAAAACCAAAAGAAAGCCACTGATGTGGGATCCCCTCTGTGTGCTGTGAATACCATTGGTTAATAAAGAAATTGCTTTGGCCTATAGCAAGGCAGAACTTAGCTGGGGTGGGGGAAACTAAACTGAATGCTGGGAGAAAGAAGGCGGAGTCATGAGAAGTAATACAGTCCCCCACTGGTAGGAATCTTGCCAGTGAGCCACAGTCACATGGGAATACACTGATTAATGGAGATGGGCTAGTTTAGCCAGAAATACATTTAAGATGTTGGGCCAAACAGTATTGCAAATAATATGGTTTCTGTGTGATTATTTCAGGGCTGAGCAGCCGGGAACTAACAAGCGGCCTCCTATAACAATCCATTTTATACTTTTAATTTATTTGTTGACCAGACACTTTTGTTTGAGACAAGATGTAGTTATTTAGCTCTGGCTAGCCTAGAATTCACCATGTGGCCAAGGCTAGCCTTAACTTGCAATTCTACTCTAAAGGAATAGGCATTTAGTAAGATGTAAGATCCCAGGTAACATCAGTGTACCAAAATTTAAAGACTTATCATCGAAAGTAAAGAAAAATAGTTGAAGGGTTTCAGGAAGTGGTAATTACAACTGGACACTGATATAAGGGATTGACTAGAAGGAGGAAACCTGGATCCTTTGTTGTTGTTTGTTTGTTTTTAGATGCTAGAGATCAAATCCAGGCACATGACAAGCAAACGCACTACCACAGAGCTATACGCCACACCAGATCTGGACACTTGAAAGCGAATCTTAGCTTCCTTAGTCTGTCGGCGACAGCTCAGGGGCAAATGAAGCAGAGCAACCCTGAAATTATGAGTCAAAAGGACGTCACCCCCCTGCTTAGAAACCTTTAATTACTTCCCACCGAGTTCCAAATTAAAAGTCGAACTCCTTGTCACTGACCCGACAAGGACTCAGTGCCCAGATCTCTGTTCTCGTATCCCTCCCTCCGCGTTGTAGCCCTTTGCTGCTCTCTCTCCTGGCAAAGCTCTACTTCTTCTCTAGATCCGCAGAAGGCTTCCTCCTTTTCACTTCCTCACTCAGTTCCACTCTGTCACCTCATTTAAACTTCGAAAACGCACTTAGCTACCATCTCAGATGGCGATGTTTTGACTTGTTTGTGGGCTCCCTTCCCTATCCCCTTAGCAGGGTCTTTACGGGTTTCCCGGTGTCCCCGGAGGTGTCGCTGGCCCTCTCTAGGAGTCCGTAAATACTTCATGGCGGAACCCCCACCCCCACCCCAGGCCTTCACGGCGGGCATCCCCGAACCCTTCGCGCCCAGTCCCAAGCATCCCCATCTCTCAGGACGCTACCTGAGCAGGGTATACACTCACCTCACCGGAGTCAGCTCCTTCCGCCGCAGCGGATGCCTGACCCGGAAGCACTCCGCGAAGGCGATCCCGCCTCCGTACGGAGGTCAGGACTACTTCCGTGACCGTCGGAGTGGCGAGCGGGCGGCCGTAGCCCCGGTGAGGGGGGGGGGATTGTCGGGTCTGCGGGGCTTCCGGGTGAGAGCGACGAGGGCTGGGGTCGCTGGGGTCACGGGTTGGAGGGCTGTTGCTGTGTCCGGGATTTTCGTCAGCCTCAGGGGCTGCGGAGCTTGTTTACGTCAGGCCTGGGGGTGGGACCTGCGTGCGGGTTTGCGGAGACTGGAGACTGGCCTCTTTAGCCCGGGTGCCGCAGCTGCCCGCCGCCCGGTCTCCTCGTCGCGCTGTCTGGCTGCGGCGCTGACCCCTTCCCAGCTCTCAGCCGCTGCCTCTGGGTAATGCGGTGAGGACGCGTGTGCATCGAATGTGTTCTGTCGTTCGACTTCTCCCGTCATCTGGGTCTTTCTCCTCCAATCAGGGAAGCACACTGACCACAGACTACCCGGCAAATATTAAATAGTACAATTCCGTCCGTCTGGTATGTGTTTAATTTTGTTTACAGGGACGGGGGAGGCGGGCATCACTACACACAGAATCTCGTCGCCTGGCTCAGCCTGAAAGCCTGGCACCTCCTCGATGCTTCTTAAAATCTTAGTTGTGCAAGGGAAAGAATAGGGGCAACCAGGGTTTACTAATTTGTAATGTTCTAGTGCCAAAGAATTAAGTGAAATTCACTCAGTTTTTTGCAATGTGTGTATTTGCTTACATATAGCACATCTGTGGACTTAACATATGTTGAAAACCGGAGAAAGGAGAAAAAAGTAGTTTTAGAAGATACATTTTTGTTTGTTTGTTTTTCCTAGATAAGTTTTCTCTGTAGCTTTGGAGCCTGTCCTGAAACTAGCTCTTGTAGATCAGGCTGACCTCGAACTTACAGAGATCCGCCTGCCTCTGCCTCCTGAGTGCTGGGATTAAAGGCGTGAAGCCACCACCGCCCGGCCACATTTTTTTTTTTTTTTAAATACACATCAAGAACAGCTTCTGAACTTGTGCAGGCATGTCGGTGTCTTGTTATTAGATCAGCCTTTGTACTGAGTGGGGCAGAAATGGCATAACATTTCTTCTGTCTCCAGACTGGGTACATAGTGGGAATGCAAAAGGTGTTTACCATAATGATTAAATGATCCTTTCCTGAGTTGGTTTGAGTGACAATTGTTGCTTTTGTGTGAATTATTTTCTCCATGAATTGTGGGATTGTTTAATATATGCATATCATGTACCCACAAAGTTTAGGCTGTACAGTGTGTTTGTTGTCTTAATCCACCTTTCTAGCCCTGTGCCTTCCTTTGCTTTTTCCCTAATACAGTCATTGCTGGAGGTGACTATATCATGGCTCACTGACCTTTCTCCTGTGTTGTATCCATGCAATTTGTTACCCTCTGCTACCCTGTTACCCTCTGCTCTCCTTTGCTCTCCTCTGCTCCCCTCTGCTTCCCTCTGCTCTCCTCTGCTCCCCTCTTCTCCCCTCTTCTCTCCTCTGCTCCCCTCTGCTCCCCTCTGCTCCCCTCTGCTCCCCTCTGCTCTCCTCTGCTCCCCTCTGCTCTCCTCTTCTCTCCTCTGCTCCCCTCTGCTCCCCTCTGCTCTCCTCTGCTACCCTCTGCTCTCCTCTGCTCTCCACTGCTACCCTCTTCTCTCCTCTGCTACCCTCTGCTACCCTCTTCTCTCCTCTGCTGCCCTCTGCTCCCCTCTGCTCCCCTCTTCTCTCCTCTGCTACCCTCTGCTGCCCTCTGCTACCCTCTGCTCTCCTCTGCTGCCCTCTGCTACCCTCTGCTCTCCTCTGCTCCCCTCTGCTCCCCTCTGCTCTCCTCTGCTCCCCTCTGCTCCCCTCTGCTCCCCTCTGCTCTCCTCTGCTGTCTTCTGCTACCCTCTGCTCTCCTCTGCTGCCCTCTGCTCCCCTCTGCTCCCCTCTTCTCTCCTCTGCTACCCTCTGCTCCCCTCTTCTCCCCTCTTCTCTCCTCTGCTACCCTCTGCTGCCCTCTGCTACCCTCTGCTCTCCTCTGCTGCCCTCTGCTACCCTCTGCTCTCCTCTGCTCCCCTCTGCTTCCCTCTGCTTTCCTCTGCTCCCCTCTGCTCTCCTCTGCTACCCTCTGCTCTCCTCTGCTCCCCTCTGCTGCCCTCTGCTACCCTCTTCTCTCCTCTGCTCCCCTCTGCTCTCCTCTGCTACCCTCTTCTCTCCTCTGCTGTCCTCTGCTACCCTCTGCTCTCCTCTTCTCTCCTCTGCTCCCCTCTGCTCTCCTCTGCTCCCCTCTGCTCTCCTCTGCTCCCCTCTGCTCTCCTCTGCTCCCCTCTGCTCCCCTCTGCTCCCCTCTGCTCTCCTCTGCTGCCCTCTGCTCTCCTCTGCTCTCCTCTGTTACCCTCTGCTCTCCTCTTCTCTCCTCTGCTACCCTCTGCTCTCCTCTGCTACCCTCTGCTCTCCTCTGCTCCCCTCTGCTCCCCTCTGCTCTCCTCTGCTCCCCTCTGCTCCCCTCTGCTCCCCTCTGCTCTCCTCTGCTCCCCTCTGCTCTCCTCTGCTCTCCTCTGCTACCCTCTTCTCTCCTCTGCTACCCTCTTCTCTCCTCTGCTGCCCTCTGCTCCCCTCTACTCTCCTCTGCTCCCCTCTGCTCTCCTCTGCTCCCCTCTGCTCTCCTCTGCTCCCCTCTGCTCTCCTCTGCTCCCCTCTGCTCTCCTCTGCTCCCCTTTGCTCTCCTCTGCTCCCCTCTGCTCTCCTCTGCTACCCTCTTCTTTCCTCTGCTCTCCTCTGCTCTCCTCTGCTATCCTCTGCTCTCCTCTGCTACCCTCTGCTACCCTCTTCTCTCCTCTGCTACCCTCTTCTCTCCTCTGCTACCCTCTTCTCTCCTCTGCTACCCTCTGCTCTCCTCTGCTACCCTCTGCTGGCTTCTGCTCTCCTCTGCTACCCTCTGCTACCCTCTGTTACCCTGTTACCCTCCGTTTTAGTTACTTTCCTGTTGTGATAAAATACCCAGACAGCAACAAGGAATGGCGGTCTTATCTTGAGTGACAGTTCCCTTGGCCACAGTCATACTGCATCCACAACACTCAGAGAGGACTCTTTTCAATTTGGCAATTAAGATTGACCATCACACCCTTGAATTCTTTCATTGGCATTTTCATCTGTCAAGATCTTAAGCATCTTGAAGGTGGGTATTGTGAGCACAAATGTGTACATGGTCTAACTATCAGATTACTACAAATGAGTAATATAGATTTGAAGACAGTAGAGTATGACAGAATACCGTTCTCATCCAAAAGGGCTCAACAGCCATTTGGCACTAGACAGTTATTGTTGCCTAGTCAGATGGCCCCTGTTGCCTTAGCACTCCCTTTTACAAGGGGAATTGGAAACTTCTATTTTTTTCCTATGGAAGATGAAACTTTAAATGGTAGTAATTAATTAAAAGAATGTTTAAACGATGTAGGCCAATTAAAAACATCTATAGGCTATAGTTAGTTACCAATTTCTAGTTTCTGACCACTGCTCTAGGCTTATTTTAGGTGCATGTTATGAATCATTCTCTGATACTTTTAATGTTTTCTCTGTTCTTTAAGTTTTGGTGTGTGTCTGTGTGTTTGAGACAGGGTCTCACTGTGTAGCTCTGTCTGTCCTAAAACTCACTGTGTAGACCAGGCTGACCTTGAACTCTCAGAGGTCTGCCTAACTCTACCTCCCAAGTACTGGGATTAAAGGCATGTACTACTAAGCATTTTTTTTGTATATGCTTCAATTATTGTGCTATATCCCGCCCACCTTCCTTGTGAATTTCTTTTTTAGTGCATTAGAAGGCTGACAGCATGAGTTGGATTTGTCCTGTACTTAGTACACACCTGAATAAAGTGTTTGATAGTGTACCTTGAGTGTGTGCTGTATGTGTGTGATCTTTGGTGATAACTGGTTATTCTGGGAACTAGTATTCCTCTCGGTGGAAGTATCAGTTATGTGCTGGCTTTAACTGCTAAAGAGCTGCACTTTCGGAAGGAACTGAATTGGGTAACGTTACTATTCCAAAGCTGGCCTGAGAGACCAGAGGATGTATTTAGGTGGTAGAACTCTTCTTACTTAGCGTTCACGAGGTTCTGAGTTTGATCCAAGCACAGCAGAATAAATAAAATAAAAGTGGAATTTAATTATGCTTGGTTGCATCAGATGGCCTATCAAAACAGTGTTTGGAATATTTACAAAGAATCTTAAAAAATAGAAAGCTGATTTGACACAGTGTTACTCGATGGTTTAAACAGTCCCAAAAACAAGAATGGATGCTTAATGATAAAATATTTGAAGGACAGGCTAGTAAAAGGAAAGACTGATAATGGCCTTCATCAAAATGAAAAAATTTCTTTGTGGAAGACCCCATGAAGGTAATGAAAAAGCCAGGCATGGTGCCTCTGATCTATAATTCCAGCACTTGGAAGTTTGAGGCAGGAGGATTGCCATAAGCTAGTGACCAGCAAAGAGGGAGATCCTGTCTCAAAAGGCGAAACAAAATAAGACAATGAAAATAAACTTTAGGCTAGGATGATATTGAACGTAGATATTAAGTGCGCTCAAAACTCAACAGAAAATGACAAAACAATCTAACTGAAAAATGTGCCAAAGATATATCCAAATGTTTCTCAATGTTACCATTGTCAGATGGTAAATCAGCTCCTGGAAAGATGTTTGCTGTAGTGACTGGGTGCACATGGGGGCACGTGACATAGAAGCCACAGCAGGCTGCCACGTGCCTATGAAAGTGGCTGAAATTACAGGGAAAACCCGATCAGAATGCAGAAATCCTTGGTTATTTGTACTACTCTGGGAAAGGTGGCAATTACATATGAAGTGACTTATCATATAAACCTATGTTTCATATAAAACTAAGTATGGACGTAACGTTTGAACCATGTTTCATACAAAACTAGGCATGGACTTATATGACCCATGTTTCATATAAAATGAAGAATGGATTTGCCGTATGACCCATATTATTAATAAAGAAGTATTTGTTGATTATTCCAGAGAAAAAGCTTATGTTCATATAAAAACCTGTACATGAACTTTGAAAACTGTTTTAGTTATGTAATAGCCTCATGTTGGAAACTGCAGATTACCTGAAATGGGCAAATTCATTGTGATTTTCCACACACACACACACACACACACACACACACACACACACACACACTGTGATGTACTGAGAAATTGAAAGGGACTTTTGATGGAACTGTAGTGGAATGTAGGGACTTAGGCTAAGTGAAAAGTCACTGCAGAGGTGCTCTCTATGCTTCAATGTATAGGACTTGAAATTTCAGTGTCAGAGAACAGCAGTAGCAGGTTGCTATAGGTTGAAAGAAATGCAGGAAGTGTGGGCTACAGAAAGGATGGCACAGGGATCCTTGGGAGTGGATTGTGCCTTACCTGGAGAGTTAAGTGTGGCATGAATTGTAGTTGGGTTTAATTAATTAAAACTCATCATCAGATATAGGGGTTAAAGCTGAAGATCAGAGAAGCAGAGCAGTAAGCCACTAGAGAGACCTTTTACCTCTACCAATGCTTAGACCGAAGGGGCGATCCTCAGATTGCCTATACTGCACTGTGACTCCACCAAACCTCAGGCTCCAATGAGCTCTTGTCTCCTCCTCCTTATATGCCTTTCTCTGCTCAGCCACTCACTCCTGTATCCACCTAGCTAGTGCTGGGATTAAAGGTCTGTGACTCCTGAGTGCTGGAATCACCTTTGTGTGAGTTCTGTTTCTCTTTTTAGACAATTCAATCTCCTGTAGCCCAGGGTGGCCTTGAATCCTGGGATTAAAGGCGAGTGCTACCACTCCCTGGCCTCTAGTGGCTTAGCTCTGCACTCTGATCTTCAGGCAAGCTTTATTTATAAAACCACAAACAAAATACCAGTACAGTTAAGCAGTTGGCCTGCTGTATCTGGGACTCAGCATTCACAGACTTAACAAAGCCTAAGTGAAAAAAGTTTCATCTGTATTAAACCTATGTGGACTTGTGATTGTTCAGTTTAAAGCCATTTCCGTAAGGCCTGGCAGTAGTGGCTGGTGGCACATGCCTTTAATCCCAGCAGTTGGGAGGCAGAGACAGGTAGGGGGGGTCTCTGTGAGTTTGAGGCCAGTCTGGTCTACAGAGCTAGTTCCAGGACAGCCTCCAAAGCTATAGAGAAACCCTGTCTAGAAAAAGCTAAAAAGAAAAAAAAAGTCATTTACAGAACATCACAGGTGGTGTTAGACATTACAAATGAAGCAGAGGTGGCAAAACTGTGAAGATGAGTCTTGGTTCTGTGCAGATCCTGTCCACTTTATAGAAGGGACATGACCAGATTGTGTTATCTGTAGGCTTCTTGTGCCAATTCCTTACAGATACCAAGGGACTTTGTATCAGCTCTGTATGTGGTAACATTTTGTATAACTAATGTATACATGGATACATGTAAAATTGGAAGGATACTGGTGAATTGTAACAATGTTAGCTTCTGGTAGGGGGAGGTATATAGGATCTCTTCATCTTGTGCTAGTATATGAATCTGAAAGTCTTTAAAATATTAAGCCGATAGTTTATACTAAAGAAGCCGGTATCAATAGATTCTTGTGCTTTTGTTTTAGCAGGTGATGTTCTAGTCATGTCAGATAAGGATGCTACAGAGACCCCAACGGTAACTGAAGCAGGCCCGATCCTTCAAGATGGGAACTGTGAGCCAGCTGAGAAGCCAGAGAATAAATCCCAGCCTGTAGCATCCACTCGGAAAAGACCAGAGCCCATTCTTTCCAGGGACCTTGAGGCTTCTCAGCTTCCTGCCCAGGTGACACAAACTGTAACCCAAATAGCAATCTGTTGAATTAAAAATACAAGGCTTAAAAGGGACATGGTAGTAGTACTAATTTACTGTGGCCCTTCCTTTTTTTTACAGCCATAAAGTAACAGCTTTCTGAGTTCTAGAAATACCTCTGTCAGTAATTGCATTTGTTGCGGGGTATTTATGTGCTGATGGCATTTATCTGTCAATCAGGCAATTTTTACCCAAGTCACGGATTGTCAATCAGGCAGTTTTTACCCAAGTCATGGATTTGCCCGCCTGTGCTTGTCTACTGAGTCGATAGCTTGTCTGTGCTCTTCGGCGTCTCCTCTAATTTTCCTGTTTCCTTTGTCTTGTTTTTTCTCTCACTGAAAAACTAGGAGTCTGTTTCTAAAGATGCACCTCAGACTGGATGGGGTTACTGGGGCAGCTGGGGCAAGTCCCTGCTCTCCTCAGCCTCAGCTACAGTAGCGACAGTAGGTAAGACCGTTGCTCATTTCCTTAGGTTTTGTGTACACTGTGTTCATGCCGTGCTCTGTTAGGAAGCTGAAGTCTAGGGATTAGTTTAAGCCTACACTTTAGTGATGGTAAGTCAGTGGGATTTTTGTCTTTTGGTAAGGAGATAATGACAAGAATACATATATTATTAAAATAATGTGCCTTTGGGACATGATTTTAGAAATACTGCAGGTTTGGGTTTTTATTTGTTTTATGATTCTTCAGTTTCAATAACAACACAGAGCACACAAATGTTAATTCTTTCCCATTAGGACAAGGAATTTCAAATGTCATCGAGAAGGCGGAGACTTCTCTTGGAATTCCTAGCCCCACTGAAATTTCAGCTGAAGCCAAGCAAGCAGCAGGTTAGCACATGTGCTCAGGGATTTGGTGGAAATGGGCATTTCAGTTCATTTTCAACACTAACACTTCATAATAATACCACTTCAGCATTTGACACTCAGGGCGACTCGGGACTGTGAGGAAGAGGGTGGGAATCTTGAGCGCTGGCCGTGTCTCCTGAAACCATTCATATGTCTCTTTACTGCACTTTTGCATGGATGAAGTGATTCAGAGGACTGGTAAACATTTACAGTAAGGCCATGAGCATAGAATGTGAGAAGTGTTCTGTGTTCTGTCTGCTATAATTAAGTTTATCATCAGTAAGAATTAGCTAAGTTTGAGTAAGTTGTGGCAAGACAAAAAAGATTTTAGTGTGTTACCTTTTTTGTTCTCACTTGGATTTTTTTTTTTTAAATGAAGATGAAACCTTATTCTGGTCTGTCTGGATCAAAGGAAAACTCACAGTCACTCAGACCCAAAGGGCACAGTCATTATCTCTATGGATCTAGAGAGTCAGGGGCCAGAACAGAGTTTTAAAACCATGTTTACTTTTTCTGTCTCTTGGGGGCCTTATTGTTTCTCACTGTTGCTTTTCTTTGATTATTTCTATCATTTTCCCTTGAAGCCACCTGACTCTCTTTTCTCCAGCTCCACCTTTATAGAATTCTGGCATACATGACCGCCAGAAACTAGCTGGCACCAGTTATTTCCACTTAGGAATTTCTTGGAGTAAGAATTAGATTAAAATTAGGTCACTTGACTGCATGCAGTTTAATTATGGCCAGAGACAAGCTCATGTTACACAAACATGGCCCCACAGGCTTCTGCCTATGAATGTGAGGCTTTGTTCATTGTGTTTTTGTTTAGTCTGAGTCTGGAGTAGCCTTTACTCGAAGGGTTTGATTCAGGTTCAGCTCTTCTAGGGGCTCAATCCACTTCCCAGGTGCTTAGTCTGCTCGGTAGGTTGCTTGGCTTAGTGTGAACTATGGGATTGTTTAGCTTACTGCTCCAAGGCAGGTTCTTTTTCCAGCCTTGGGGAGTCTCATTGTGCCGATGTACTGAATACTGAGCAGTGCAGTATTCATGGAAAAGCACTCAGACATACGTGTGTAGAAGCTGAGAATTCTGGGATGCCTCCATACTCTCCAGTCTTGCAGATTCTTCTCAACTCTGGCTGTCTCCTGTCTCTCTGTCTTTCCCTCCCTTTTGGTTCTTGGAAAGTTCTCCTGGACAGCAGGCCAATTCAGTCACAGGAGTCACCTTAGTTCTCTATTCTGTTGGTCCAAAATCTTCTTGCCTGACTTTGAAAGTAGTTTCTAATTTCTTATGCAGTTTTATAGCTGCCATGAGAGGAGGGCAAGTCCAACAGCAGTTAATACATTGTAACTGGAAGCAGAAGCCCGCAAATCTTGTGATAGTTCAGTCTGTAAACTGCTTGTTATAGCATGAGGACCTGAGGTCCACCCCCAGAACCCATGTGAAAAAACTCTAATACTGCTAACTGTTGGGAAGCCGCCTGGGGCTTGATGGCCAGCTAGCTTAATCAGTACTCTATTTCCCAGTGCTGAATGGTTTTCCCTTGTCCAGAAGTTTGTGTCTCTGAGATTATCCAGTAGATAGCCTGAATTCATATCAGTCTTTAATTTGTTCAAGACTTGACTTTATTTTTGAAATGAAATAAATGGAAAACAGCTGTCTAATTTACCTTTTATTTTAACATAGGCAGATGTTTTAAAATAAATACAGAAAGACCTGAAGCTTTGTGTGGAGAAACAGAGTCTAATTAAAAAAACAAACAAACACAGATTGGCTATTAAAGCAATTAATGATCCTTTCTTTCATGTTTACAAACATCTATTTCAGGAGAAACAAATGGCAATGAGAATGAAAGCTCACCAGTGCCCGGTCCATTTGGGGTGCTCTCGACCATCTCAACAGCTGTGCAGAGCACGGTGAGTGAAAGTGCACGACCTGCGCTGTGTTGGTGTGATGGGCTGTGTGCCTGTCTCCCTGTCTTGGGATGCGTGTGTACTGTTGCTCCTAAGGGAGTCCAGAGAAGTGCCATGTGAGCTGGTTATTTCAGGACTGACTGGCAAGTTCTGCTTTGGTGTCCTTAGGGAGTGTCTCTGCTTCACAAAGATATATTCTTATGACTTCACCTTTTTTGAAAATTTTTTTTGAACTTTTTTTAAATTGATATTTATTGAGCTCTACATTTTTCTCTGTTCCCCTCCCTGCTTCTCTCCTCCCCCTTCAATCCTCCCCCAAGGTCCCCATGCTCTCAATTTACTCAGGAGAGCTTGTCTTTTTCTACTAACCATGTAGATTAGATCAATGTAAGTCTCTCTTAGTGTCTGCATTGTTGTCTAGGTTCTCTGGGTTTGTGGTTTGTAGGCTGGCTTTCTTTGCTTTATGTTTAAAAACCACTTATGAGTGAGTACATGTGATAATTGTCTTTCTGGGTCTGGGTTACCTCACTCAAAATGTTTTCTAGCTCCATCCATTTTCTTGCAAAATTTAAGCTGTCATTATTTTTTTCTGCTGTGTAGTACTCCATTGTGTAAATATACCACATTTTCCTTATCCATTCTTCAGTCGAGGGACATTTAGCTTGTTTCCAGGTTCTGGCTATGACAAACAAAGCTGCTATGAACATAGTTGAGCACATGTCCTTGTGGTACGATTGAGCGTCCTTTGGATATATACCCAAAAGTGGTATTACTAGGCCTTGAGGAAGGTTGTTTCCTAATTTTCTGAGAAATCACCACACTGATGTCGAAAGGGGTTGTACCAGCTTGCATTCCCACCAGCAATGCAGAAGTCTTATAACTTCACCTTTTAAGCAGAAGGGACATTTGATCTTTTTGATGGACACTTGCTAAACTATAGATGAGAATGTTTAAAAAAGGATAGCATAGGGCTCTTAATGTCTTTCCTATTTTTTTTTAAGAGACAGGGTCTTGTTTTGTAGCCCAGACAGCCTCCAGTATGCAGTTATCCTGCCTCCGTTCCCAAATGTAGGGATTGCAGGCATGCTTTACCATGCTTAACCACATTTTAACTTTGAAATATGGTAGCGCATAGAATGTGACGTCATATGCATTCAGTTTGAATTTTCATAGCATACTACTTTTAACCATAGCAAGAAACCTGTGAGTCCATTGCCTTTCCTTCTTGAGGCTTGTGCTCTTCCCCAGCTCAGATAGCCACTGCCAGGACTTCTACTATCATGAGTTAATTTTGACCTCCTCTTCTGCTTTGTATAAATGGAGCCGTAGATGTGCATCCAG
This sequence comes from Myodes glareolus, assembly GCF_982192425.1. NCBI lineage: Eukaryota > Metazoa > Chordata > Mammalia > Rodentia > Cricetidae > Myodes > Myodes glareolus. Next base: position 67,086,259 of record NC_142034.1, read on the forward strand.
TGACCTTCATACATTGTCTATAATACGTCCATGTTGCGGCTTTACTGTATTCATAGTGTGACTTGGTCACATTTTATTGCTCCTACAGTTGGTAAACACCAAGCCAGGCTTCAGTGTAAGCTGTTACAGAGTGTTGCATTGTACACCCTTATTCCTGTCTTCTAGTACATCTCTGCACACATTTCTCTTGGGTGTGTAGCTATGAGTGGGTTGCGAGGTAATGCAGCTGCAGTACATACTGACCTACAGTTTCCCAAAGTGGTTCTACCTGTGTGCATTTGTGTGAGCTGTGTAGGATTTCTTTAGCTGCTTCTCAGGCTTCCCAGTGCTTAGTAGTTTCTGCTGCTTCTTTTTTTTAATCTCGGTACTGCGATAGAGCCTAGGGCCTCAAACATGACAGACCAATTCTCCACCCTAGCTGCCTTTTACCTTTTATTCTGAGGAGGGTTCTCATCATTTGCCCAGACCGGCCAGAGTTTACTGGTTGTTCCTTTGCTGTACCTGAACATTCTCCTCTGTCAGCATCCTGCTTACTGGCGTCACACTGTTCAGCCCTTACTGAATAGTCAACCTGTAAACACTCTCAGTGTTGTTGTAATGGAGTTTTACTGCTTTCCCAGGGCAAGAGTGTTATCAGTGGGGGTTTGGATGCCTTGGAATTCATTGGGAAGAAGACAATGGATGTCATAGCAGAAGGGGATCCTGGGTTTAAAAGAACCAAGGGCCTGATGAACCGAAATTCTACACTATCACAGGTACTGTTTCCCTTACCTGTGTAATTCCTGTTTGTACTTTGATTTGATTTTAGCCGATGTTAACTTGGGAACCTTGCTGATGTTTTTTCTTTTGATTTCTTTGGGGTTGAGGGTGGACAGTGAGAGTGCAGTTCAGCCCCTGTCAGCAGAGCAGAACCTAAACCCTGTCAGAGCTGTCGATTAATTGTTAAACCACCTGCAGAACAGCACCTGCTGTCTTGGGTGTTACTTAACTGTCTACCATCAGATTCTATGTGATGACTTTCTTTTGGCCATTCCCCAGCTTCTTGGATGTGAACTGCAAAGCCAGGATGAAGGGGCTCCTGAGCAGCTGTGCTCCTTTCTGCTCTGTAACCTCACTCTTGAGCTCTCATTACGTGGTGCATTGCCACGCTTCCTTCTTTTTTTAGGTTTTACGAGAGGTGAAGGACAAAGAAGAGCAGTGGCCCTCCAGTGAGGTAACCATGGAAACAGACAAGAAAACTCATTATGGGCTACTCTTTGATGAGTTTCAAGGCCTTTCACATCTAGAAGCTCTGGAGATGCTTTCGCGAGAAAGTGAAATAAAGGTAATTCCCAGCCTCACACCCCTCCTGAGAAAGTCTTCACACAAGGAATGCTGCAGATGTTTCTCTGTTGTGCATTTGGAAGGCATGATGTTTTGGTGGTGGCTTGAGACTTTGGAAGTGCCCTACATATAGCAAGCAGAAACTGTGCATGAACTAAGTGCTGGGAAGAGTCAAGGGTGATTGTCCTTATGACGCAGAAAGGACAGGAATAAAAAAGAGCTCTTAACACATTTGTCATATCCATCTGTTTGTATTTATCTATTTTCTGCAGTCTCCTTGGCTTTAGCTGCCAAAACCTTACTGACTAAAGCAACCAGTTTGCATGCAGTTAACTATTGGCTTCCAGTTGGTTAAAGTTTGTGTGTGTGTGTGTGTAAACAAGACATCATTGTATAGCCCCAACTGGCCTGAATTTGCTGTAGACTGGGCTGGCCTCAAACTCATTGAGATCTGATTGTGCTTCCTGAGTGTCGGGATTTAAGGTGGACATCATCATACCTGGATCAATATTTCCTTTTTTTAATTTGTGTATGTGTATGCCATGTGCAGCAGGTTCCCATGGATGCCAGAAGGGGATACCAGATCCCCGGAGCAGGGATTGTTGGTGATAGTGAGCAGCATGCTTGGGATCTAAACTCAGGTCCCGTGGAAGAGAAGCAAGGACTCTTAGCTGCCGAGCCATCTCAGCCCAACTGAAGACCCTTTCATTCCCCTTTGTTTCTAAGCTGCGGTTAAGCACTGATAGTTTTCAGACATCCCTAGTCTATGTGACTTTGGAAAGCACAGATTTTCCCAACTTTCCTTTCTGTAGCAATTAGCTTTTGAATTAAAATTCTTTTTTTTTCTTTTTAATGATTTGTTTATTCTTATTTTATGTGCTTTGGTGTTTCGCCTGCATGTGTGTCTGTGTGGAGGTGTCAGATTCCTTCAGACCAGAGTTACAGAAAATTGTGAGCTGCCGTGTGGGTGCTGGGAATTGAATCTGAGTCCTCTGGAAGAGCAGCTGGTGTGCTTAACTACTTAACCGTCTCTCCAGCTCCAAGTTAAAGTTTTAAGGACTAGGAGTTGGCTATGATGATACAAGTCTATAGTCCTCATTCTCAGGAGGCTGAGGCAGGAGACTTGAGAGTTCAGGACTAGCCTGGGCCACATAGTGAGATGGTGCTCCCCCTCCCTCTCCAGAACAGCTGTGCTAATTGGTTAGTTTATCTTTCAGATTTCATTTGACCCGTGGACTCATCTCTATTTGAGATTCTTTTAATTTTCATTGTCTCATATCCATTAGGTGAAGTCTATCCTTAGTTCTCTGAGTGGAGAAGAATTGCAGACCACAAGGCTTGAGCTCGAGCAGCTCAAAGAAGCGTTCTCCCTAGCAGATTTCTGTGAGGAAGAGGAGGAGGAGAGACAAGGTAATTAGGCTTCTGCACCCAAGTGGTGGCTTCCTTGTTGGCTGCAGCGATACCCTGAAGTCAGTTACTGGCCCGACTGTACTTTTCTTACAGAATCTCCATGCTTTCCCCTCACCAGGACTTGCCCACCCTCTGCTGCAGGGCCCTGGCACTTCCCTAAGTCTCATCTGCTGCACAGGTCTGCCTGTTGCTCCTTTTGGAGAGCTGTACCTGTCAGATCTTCTCCTGTTTGACTGGTCGCCACTGTGAGCCTTCGTGTCTATTTAGACACTTCAGCCGTGCCTTTCCCATGTCTGTAACCCCTGGCCCTTTCCTGAAGCATGCAAGGCAGTTGTTTCTCAGACTGCGGGTGGTGCTTTGTCTTTGTCATGCTTACAATTTAATATCTCTGTGTGTTAGGAAATGTAAATGTTGAAATGACTCAGTTTTGAAAAATTATCAGGAAATATGGTTTATATAGTTCCTGGGAAATGCATCTTAAACTCTGATCAGGACAGTTTTATTTGGATATTTTAGTTGAAAATATTTCCAAAATCAAGAAGGTAGAGTTTAATGATGATTTTTGCCCTTTTTTGATGAAGCAAACAGTTAGAAACATTGAAATTGAGCAGGGCGATGATGGCAGATACTTTAATCCCAGCACTTGGAAGGCAGAGGCAGGTGGCTCTCTGTGAGTTCGAGGCCAGCCTGGTCTACAAGAGCTAGTTCCAGGACAGGCTCCAAAGCTACAGAGGAACCCTGTCTTGAAAAAACAAAATAACAAAACAAAAAGCCCACAAAAAACCTTGAAGTTTAATATAAAGATTCCTTCAGAGATCATCGTGGCATGTGGAGCCTGCCGCCTGTGCAGCAGGTTAAGCTGGTGGTTTGTGAGGTGTGGTGTGGTGATCCTATGTGCCTGTCACCCTTCAGGGAGTCAGACCTGCATAGCACTGTCAGATGGAACAGAACTTCCTCTAAAGAGTTTTAGTTTAGCTTTTACTGTTTTAACACCCAGTTGGTGAATATCAGCAGGTGAAACTGGTGCTGCCAGTGTGTCTCTGTCAAAGTGGTAGCACTTGCCCTGCGGTGTTGAGTCTTTATTGCCATCCACTCAGAGTTACAAGGAAAGGGCCCGTTTCATTGACCCTTGAATTGGAGGAAATGGTATAAATTATTAGTGTTATCAGATCTCGACTCTAAAGTGCACTCCCATATTCTGTGCAGCGGACACTGAAGGATGATCATTGTCTCAGGAAGAACATGTGGTGTTGGGTTTGAGCTGAACCCTCTTCTGACATAGAAGATTGTTTTCACAGAAGTATAAATAGCGCATAGGCCATTCAGAAGGGAATAGCTGGTGGAGCATGCAAGGCAAGAGGAATGCAGTGAGTTCCAGGCCAGTGGGCAACATAGTGAGACTGTCTCAAAAAACCAAAACCAACCAACCAAACAAAAAACAAAAAGAATAGTAACAGGGATGAAGAGATGGCTCAGTAGTTAAGAGCTGCTCTTGCCGAAGACTCAGGCTTGATTCTTAGCATCCAGACCAGGTGACCTACAGCTGCCTGTGACTCCATCTCTCTGTGACTAAAGGGTATCCAATTAGTCAGGGTTCTATTGCTGTGAAGAGACATCATAACCACAGCAGCTCTTATAAGAGAAAGCATTTAATTGGGGCTTGCTTACAGTTTCAGAGGTTTAGTCCATTTCACCATGGCAGGGAGTATGACAACACACAGGCAGACGTGGTGCTGGAGAGTTCTACATCCAGATCTTCGGGCAGCGGGAAGAAAGCAAGCCACTGGACCTGGCGTGGGCTTTTGAAACCTCAAAGCTCACCTGCAGTGACACACTTCCTCTAAAAAGGCCACATCTACCCAACAAGGCCATACCCATCCAACAAGGCCATACCCCTAATCTTTTCAAATAGTGATACTCCTTAATCTAATAATTCAAATATATGAGCCTCTGGGGGCCATTCTTATTCAAACCATCACACACACCCCTCCCAACACAAATGCAATTAAAATAAAATTAATCTTTAAAAAGCAACAGCAAGTTGAATGAAATGACCCTTGACTTGTTTAAGTCACTGATGAAGAAAATTCAGAATATGTGAAAGTTAGAATTTTGTGAAACAAGGGCTGGAGAGATGGCTCAGTGGTTAAGAGCATTGTCTGCTCTTCCAAAGGTCCAGAGTTCAATTCCCGGCAACCACATGGTGGCTCACAACCATCTGTAATGAGGTCTGGTGCCCTTTTCTGATCTGCAGACAGAATATTGTATACATAATAAGTAAATAAATAAATATTAAAAAAAGGAATTTTGTGAAACATATTTATTGTTTTGATGAACTTGGCAGTTTCCAGGGCTGTTTGTGCACTCTTCTGAGGAGCCCTGTGGTGCTAGTACAGTAGCATTCACGTTTGTATGTTTTACAGTGAAATGGGTCAGCATTTTGGATATCTTCCCAACAGAAATGAATGTTTTTCACTGACTGATATGTGATGTATAAAATTGCACCTGAGCAAGATATAGTCTAGTGGGTTTTCATTTAAGACAACCATGTACAAGACTGGGCAGTGTGTCTTTAGGTTCATTGTAATATAGGTCATTGCTGCTAACCTTTAAGAAATAACCACTTCCTGAATTTCCTGTAGTGTTAAAGAGTATTCAGTCGGGGCTGGAGAGATGGCTCGATGGGTAAAATGCAAGTGTAAGAACTGAGTTTGAGTCTGCAGAACTCATGTGACAGCTGGGCGTGGTAGAGGGCCTCTGTGATCTTAGCATCCTTACAGGCAGGTAGGAAGTGGAGACTCCAGAATCCTGGGAGCTTGCAGGCCAGTTAGCCTGAAGGACACTCCAGTGAACATCAAAGAGACCCTGTCTTAAGCAAAGAGAAAGGCAAGGACTCACACCCAAGGGTGTTCCTCTGCCCTTCTCCCTCTTTCTTTCTCTCTCCTCCTCCTCTTCTCTTTCTCCCCTCCTCCCTCTCCGTCATATACACTCACAAGATTATTTAAGGGTAATTATTACTGTTACCTGGAAAGTCATTAAAATGAATCTTCCATTGATGCAGTGCATCTCTGTAGGGTTGGTATTTTTCACATACTTAAAACATCCTGTCTCAGCAGTCTGCGTGGGAAACTGCTCAGGAGAGTCTAGCTCTCTTCATTAAGCTGGCTGTCAGACATGTAGCAAAGATAGAAAGCAATGATACTGTTTTCATTAAGTTTTCCTTTTTTGGAAGTATGTTTTATTGTGGCTGGCAACATAGCTCAGTGGGTAGAATGTTTATCTGCATACATGAAGCTCTGGGTTCAGTCCCACAACCACATAAAATGGGCCATGGTGACCCATGTCTGTAATCTCTGTACTTGGGAGGTGGAGGCAAGAACTTCCGTTCAAGTTCCTCTTCCACTGTGTAGACCCTGTTTCCAAAAGTTTATTAACAAGTAGCGGGGCTAGTACCATTTGTGTGTGTGTGTGTGTGTGTGTGTGTGTGTGTGTGTGTGTCGGGGGGTGGTTCATGCCCATATGTGCATATTCTTATTGAGGCCAGTTATGATGTTGGGTGCCTTCCTCTATTGCTTTTCATCTTATGTTTTTTGTTTTGTTTTGTTTTTGTTTTTTTGACAAGATCTCTCAGTGAGGCTGGAGCTCTAGCTTCTGCTAGACTGGCTGACCAGTGAGCTCCCAGTGTCCTCTGCTCTGCATTCCAGCATTGATATTACAGACATGAGCTGTCATGCCTGGCTTTTCATGTGCGTGCTGCGGATCATCCTTGCACAGTGGGGACTCTTCTCATGGAGCCGTCTGCCCAGCCTGGCTTTATTTTATTCTTAATAGTTTGCATTTTTTCTTTTATTGAAAATAGATTTTTCCTCATACAATATATCCTGATTATAGTGTGTATTATTTTTAATGAATAAATGCATTAGTTTTAATTTTAAATGTATATACTTTGCATTTAAAATAATAGTTCATGGGAGGCCACAGGGTTATAATGTTTGAGGATTTCTTGTCTAACTATGCCAAACTGCAGCCCTATAAAAAACTCTCTGTGATCGTGATTGCCTTAGAGCTGTGTGTCCCTGGTGTGTTCATCTTTTACTTCTGTTGCGTATGGGAAGCTTGTCTTAGATGGCTCTCAGTCTCACTTAATTTTTTCCTTTCTAATCTACTGTGAGTGGGAAATCAAATAATTTAGTGTACTGAAAGCAAAGCAAAGATCCTCTGGGACACTTGTTGGGCCTTTCTGTGTGAGAAGAACAGAGACTGGGTGTGACTTTACCTAAGTAAGACAGGGATGTTTTCTGTTCTCTTTGTGTACTGAGAACTCAAGCTGGCTGTGTATGTAACATCTCATTAAGTGACAGTTTACGTAAAGTTCAGCTCTTGATTGGAAATGGTATTTGAATGTGTGTCTTAGAAATTGTCTGGAGAGCTCGAGATGCCAGTTTAGTACCCTAGATGATACAGTGAAGTTAGACTTGGGTTCCAAGTGAAGACCTACTTCTCACAAAGCCATGTGACCTCTGTAAGTGTCTCAGCATGGAGCCTTTGTTTCATCTTGGTTAGAAGATGATCTAATTCCTCTCATGGTGTCATGAGGAAAAATTAAATATATTTGTAGCCAGGCACATAATAGGTACCAAACAAATGTTTGCTAGTATTTTCATTATTTAGAAAACGTAAGTAAATAGGGGGAAAAAATCTGCATTATATAAAACTCAACAGGAAACCAATAAAACAGTTTTGGTTTAAGTTGTTCCATTGTTCCTAACCAGACAGTTCACATTTATTTGTCAACCTAATTTAGGTTATTTGTACATGGAAAAATTAACAGTACTTGTTCAATTTAGTCAACATCTGAGCTTTGTATGATAATTAGAAATCTTCATTTTTCTTTACTGTTCAGAGGACTCCAAATTTTCTGAACAGATGGAATTGTCTGTGACATTTCTTCTTACCTTTGCTAGGAGTGAAGACTTTGAAAACACAGTAGTGACTTCCAGCACAGTCCTCCTGCCTGCCCTGCCTCAACTCTCCTATGTGGTTCTTCTGCCTGCCGGTCCCAGTTCTCTGATTTTGGTGGAAAATGCTCAGTGACTTGATAGTTAATTGTATGTCACTGTTGCCGTTAAGACAGAAATTTGGGAATGACAGGAGCAGACGGTGCAGAGCCCATGAGCTCCCATGTTTTCTAGACCTCATTTCAGAGTCTTTCTGTATGTGACAGCTCCAGCCTCTCTACTCACAGCCCTCTTAAGCAGAAATATCTGCTTTCTTTCCATCCATGCTCTAAACAGACACTTGGCCATTGAGCCCCACGCCCAGCCCAGCCCAGCCCAGCCACTACTTCTGTTCTAATGCAGCAGCTGTTTGTGTCCTCAGTTTTATGTAGCAGGACTTGACAGCAATTACCACACTTTTTCACCACTGCTTTTAATAGTAACAGCTTTTTGATCACTCAGATAATATGGTTGAATGCTTATAAATTTAATATATGCGCTGTTGTAATGTTCGGTTATGAACAACCTAAAATATACCACAGGATGGTATTGTTATGTGGGGTAAATATAGATTTATAATTGGTTATTTTGTGAGCTCCTTGGACCATTCCAGGTGGTTTCAGAGTCCTCCCTACACCCAGTCACATTTAGAGCTTAGTTGGGAAAACCAAATGACTATGGAAGCCAGGTGTTGTTTCCTTTCATGGTAGGTTGTGACTAGGAGTTGTTTACATGAGTTATGTGAGCAAGGCTGTATCAGTGAATAGCTTTTCCCAAAGCCTGTCATACTGGGATCAGTAAATCGTTTTTATTCCCTGCCTTAGTTGTCAAGAGAGAGGACAAAAGTACAGGTGGAAGAAAAGAACCAAGATGCGCCCCCCTGGAATTTTTCTGGGAATGTTTTTGGGGAAATATTAGGTATAAAGGAGAACTAATTTGGTCTTATACACCATGGACTTATGATTAAGAAATACTCTTGTTCGTGCTCAAAGATTTCTGTGTTTTAAGAGTTCTATTCTGCACTGCATGGACTGGGCCTCAGCAGGGGCCAATGGGCAGGGTTAAGATAAGAGAGAGAGGAGGGCGTTATTGTTTGTGTAGGTGTCTCTTGTGTGCTTCTTATCCTAGTGAGGGCCTTTAATACTGGGATTACACCATGACCAGAGCAGCTTAGGAAGGAAAGGGTTTATTTTGCTTATACTTTTAGGCAACTCAGACAGAGAAGAAACCTGGAGGCAGGAGCTGATGCAGAGGCCGTGGAGGAGTGTTGCTTCTTACTGGCTTGCTCTTCATGGCTTTCTCAGCCTGTTCTCTTGTAGAACCCAGGATCACCAGCCCAGGTGTGACTGGCCACAGTCAGCTGGGTCCTCCTGACCAATTACGGATGAAGACAATGCTCTATAGGCTTGCCTACAGCCCCATCTTAGAGGGACATTTTCTCAATTGAGGTTCACTCTTCTCAGATGACTCAGCTTATATCAAGTTGACTTAAATCTAGAGAGCAGAACACCCTTGGTGATCTTTCTCAGATGTTTTATGTGGGCCTTGTTTTTTAGGTGATGAAGATTTTACCAAGGAGATAACAGAGCTGTTTGCTCAGCTTCATGTTTCTTCTAGACCGGAGAAACTCACCAGGGTAAGTTACTCCATTTTGGAGATCTTCGTTATTTTGTTTCTAAGTTTTTCATGGGTAGTATGGTATGGTGGCACATGCCTAAGATTCTACCACTTGGGAGGCTGATACAGGGGGATTGCATGTTCAAAGCCAAGCCAACTTAGGCTACTTAGCAAGACCTTGTCTCATATCCACCCCACCCCCGCCACCAATACATGGACGTCAGATTGTAATTTTCTGGCCAATTAGATTGCCAGCATGGAGGGTTTATTCTTGTTAGTTCTAGAAAAGGAACATATTTTCCCTGCCCCCTGCTCTCCAGGTTAGCATGTGAAGCCCATATCCACCTCTTCATCACATGGCCCTTTCTGACCTGTTTATATGGAGTGCTTCATTTGCTTGACTGCTTAATCAAGCCTGTAGAGTTGGTCATTTAAAGTTGACAGTGCTGGGCTGGGCAGTGGTGGCGCATGCCTTTAATCCCAGCACTTGGGAGGCAGGCGGATCTCTGAGTTCGAGGCCAGCTTGGTCTCCAAGAGCTAGTTTCAGGACAGGCTCCAAAGCTACAGAGAAACCCTGTCTCGAAAAACCAAAAAAAAAAAAAATAGTTGACAGTGCTGACCAAACTTCATGTAATCAAAGGTCAAGTGTCTATTGAGTGAAATCACTGATCAGAGATGATGAGCTGTGGCCCCTTCCTGTTTGGACCTGGACCTGGACATTGCTGTGGCCACACAATGACTGACAGTGATTCTGCTAGTGACCATTTAGAATGTGGGATGAGGAAGTACCATGACTGAGCCTGGTCTTTGGTGGAGACTCTGCACTGTCATGTGTCTTAAGAGTCTTGTCCGAGCTCAGAGAAGGGCACTCCCATGCATTCCACTGTCTGCTTAGGAGATACTGTTTGTTTTCATGCATTGCTTCCAGCCTCTGCATCCACCTCTCCCAACTCTGAACAGCTGCAGCAGGCATGCACATTGCTTGGCCACAGAGCTTCTGGCTGTGTGGAGTCGGCACAGCCATCCTTTCTCCCCTCTCAGCAGATGAGAAGTGAGAGGCTTTGTGTTGTGTCCCGGTGTGCTGGCCTGGGGAAGATGGTGCATTCCCCAGTGTATGCTCAGCAGCCGCTTAGCACTCGATCTCCTGGCAACTGTTTTATCACTGGGACTGACATTTCTGATGTCAGCTGCTCAAGGGAGGAAAGACTTAGTTAGCTCATGTTTTCAGAGGATCTTAGTCTGCCGTAGTGGGGAAGGCATGGCCATTTAGCCCTGACCCCATGGTGCCAGGAGTGCGAGGTGGTGGCTGTTCCTATGGCAGCAGAGAGGTATGGACCATACCTTTCAGAGTCCTGCCCCTAGGGACCTTCTCATCCCCATCTCTGAAAGACTTCACAGCCCTCCAGCAGAGTTCCACCAGCTGGGAACTGTGTTCCAAATGTGAGCCCTAAGGGGCCATTTCAGAGTCAAAGTATGACATTGCTTATAGTCTATTGGAAGCAACATCAAAAAGAAAAAAAAAATTGAAAAAAACCAGTACAAAAACATTCACTAGTGTTGACATGCTACTTTTATTGCTAACCGCATGTGCTTGCACATGTACTTTCTCTGTCTTCACATGCATCTTATTGTTCTTGTAGCTGTTTGAGAATAAGTGGGATGATGTGCCTGTCCCTTTGCATAACCGCAGCACCGTTGTCACTTCTGCATATTTAACATGACTAAAAGACTTGGATTTCATCTGTTCTCCATGCTTGTCAGCTGACTGTCCTAGTCACGGTCCTGTTGCTGTGAAGAGACAACGTAACATGGCAGAACTTATAAAAGAAACCATTTAACTGGGGGCTTGCTTACATTTCAGAGGCCATTGTCATCATGGCAGGAGCATGGCACACATGGTGCTGGAGCAGTAGCTGAGAGCTACATCCTGATTCAAAGACAACAGGCGGAGAAACTGGGCCTAACATGGATTTTAGAATCATCAGAGCCTACCCCAGTGACACACTTTCTCCAACAAGGCCACACCTTCTCTCCTTCTTCTTCTTTTCAAATAGTGCCTCCCCAGTGACTAAACATTTAAATATATGAGCCTATGGGAGGCATTCTTTGTTTGTTTGTTTGTTTTGTCCAGACAGGATTTCTCTGTGTAGCGTGTAGCCTTGACTGTCCTGGAACTCTCTCTGAAGACCAGGCTGCCTTCCAACTTACAGAGATTTACCTGCCTCTGCCTCCCAAGTGCTGGGATTAAAGGTGTGTGCCACTATTGCCATCAAAGAATCCCATAATCTGGGATATAAGGCTTGCTTCACCATCACCACCTAGACTTTAGGGGGTCATTTGGATTCAAACCACGACACTGACTTAATGGTGTTAGCAGGTGTTTTCTTCTCACGTCCAGCCAACCTGAGACTGAACTGGTTTAGTTGTCCTTGTGTTTAGACTCCTTTAATATGTAGTAGTTCCTCAGCCCTTATCTTTCATGATGTATATCTTTTTGAAAAACACAACTTTCCCCATTCTAAAAGTAGAACATTCCCGTTTGTTACCTGCCTTGAACGTTTGTCTGCTGTTTTCTCTCTTTTGTTAGTCTGTACATTCCTAGGCCAGAATCTTGTGTGACGATTTGTCACATCTGCAGGTGTGGGATGTTTATCTGTTCCTTATTGGTGATGTGTTGTGCGAGTCTCTGTAGTTATGATTTACTTCCCTTTGCTGTGGGTAAGCTACTGTGAAGAGACAGATAAACACCCTACCACCGCCCTCTCATTACTGCTCCTCATATTTTCTTCATTTATATATATATATATATATGTATGTATGTCTGGTGCCAGGGATTTTTCCTGAATTTAGCTTCTGTTAGGATTCTTTTGAGACGGGTAGCTCAGGCTGACCTTGAACTCACCCTGTAGCTGAGGAAGACCTTGAACTCCTGCCTCCACCTCCCCAGTGCTAGGATTAGGGGCATATGTTACTATCCCTGGTTTATGCAGTGCAAGGGATTGAACCTAGGACCTCTGCATGCTAGCTACTCCTACCAACTGAGCCCTATTCCCAACTGCTACGTTCTTGATTCCTGTACACTGGTTCTTACTGTGAAAATGATGAAACAGTTCTTTTCTAGCTTGTCTGTATTCCTCTATTTTTATTTTTATTTTATTGGTCTTTTGCTTATATGTATGTCTGTGTGAGGGTGTTGGATCTTGGAGTTACAGACAGTTGTGAGCTGCTGTGTGGGTGCTGGGAATTGAACCTGGGTCCCCTGGAAGAGCAAATAGTGTTCTTAACCACTGATCCATCTCCAATCCCAACTTGTCTGTATTCTATACTCTGGTCTTGATATATATCTGTTTGCCTAACACACTGACTATTCCTGCTTCTGTGCTTTGATATAATTCTTTTGTTTTTTTTTTAAATGTGTGTGCATACCCTTGTGGTCATGTGTTTGTGCATATGGAGGTTAGAGGTCGCCGTCAGATGTCTTCCTCAGTCATTTCTCCATTTTTCTTTTTGAGATAAGGTCTTTCACTGAGGCTTACTGATTTTCCTAGCCTAGTTGGATAGAAGGCACCAGTGATACTCTGGTCTCTGGCCCTTTAATGCTGGGATTACAGGCATGGATCACTGTGCCTGGCTTTTGCCAACTTAATCATCTCCCTAGTGTGTGCCCCCTCCCAATTTTTTCCCCAAAAATAGAGAAGTTAATATTTAAGCAATGGGAAGGGAGGGTTTATTTAGAAGTAGATTGGATTGTTCCGGCAGGTTCTTTGGGAGTAGTCCTCTATGAAGAGGAAGGAAAGGACCCTGAAACAAATGGATACCAGGTTCTCTTCAGCTCGTTCATGTAGCCTTGGTTGCAGCACTACCCAGGGCCCTTAAAGGCTTATGTGCAGTGGCACATCTGTGATTTAATTGGAATGACCAAGGTCATTTGTAGTCTTTCTTGCCTGGCTCAGCTTTCAGTGCATTCTTACGTCTGTATAAAATTAATTAAGTGGATGCCTTCACTCAAGGGCAGTTGCCTTTCTGTCGCTGCGATAAACACCATGACCGAAAGCAACTTAGGAAAGAAAGGGCTTGTTTCTTCTTATAACTCTTCTGTTACAATCCATTACTGCGGGACGTCATGGCAGAAACCTGGAGGTAGGAACTGACTTCGGACTCCATGGAGGAATGTTGTTTACCAGCTTATTCCCCCTAGCCTGCTCAGCCTGCTTTATTATACAGCCTGGGACCACTGGCCCAAGGAGTGGCACCACCCACAATGAGCTGGGCTCTCCCACATCAGTCATTAATCAAGACAATACCTCAGAGTGCCCACAGGTCAGTCTTATGGAGGCAGTGTCTCAGTTAAGATTCCCTCTTCCCAGATATGTCTAGTTTTGTGTCAAGTTGACAAAGCCTAACCAGCACAGGCATCACAATGCTTCCTCTGTAGATGATAAAAACCCAAGTGGAGTGCTATAAAGAGAGGACACAGTGGCCAAAGAAGCTAGAACATTGAGGAGCAGTATTGCTTCAGGTATGGCTCTGTGAGGAGCCTGTCCCGCTGTTCTCTGCTCTGTTTTTCCTTGGCTTTGTTCTTAGGACACTTTGTACATAGTGTTAAGGGACCACTTGCAGCTTTGGGCTAGTGGCTTTGCTTTCTGAGTAATTTTACTGATACTATGTGAGTCCATTGACTCCATTGGATCACTTTCTTGTCCACAAGCCAATCACTGAGGGGACAGAGGGATTAACGTTTCTTGTAGCTAATTGGGATCATTTGTTAACTGTTGGTGCTTGAGGATATAGGTAAGACTCATCCAGAATACATAACTGAGAAGAATCTAGAACCTAAACCAGTATGCTGCAAAAAGAAAGGAGATACAGTGGTTCAGAAATACACATGTCTGGGACTAGATATGCAAACCAAATAGATATTCTACCACTGTTCTTTAGTATGCATTCTAGTTAGGAGACTAATATAGTTGACTTCTGTTGGAGGGAGGTTGCTTGTTGGTTCCTGGCCACTTAGACCCGAAATAATCACATAGGAACTATTAATTAAATCACTGCTTGGCCCATTAGTTCTAGCTTCTTATTGACTAACTCTTATATTAATTTAATCCATTTCTATTAATCTGTATATCACCACACAGCCGTGACTTACCAGGTAAAGTTCCCAGCATCTGTCTCTGGTGGCTCCATGGCTTCTCTCTGACTCTGCCCTCTTTCTCCCAGCACACAACCTAGCTTTCCCTGTTCTGTTTTACCCTTGCCATAGGCTCAAAGCAGTTCTTTATTTATTAACCAATAAAAGCAACATATAGACAGAAGAACCTCCCACACCAGATTTCAGTGTCAGAAGACCAGAAGATAAACACTGAATTTAAGTGGTATTCTGGGAGTGTGGAAATTCAGAGAAAGGTTGTCTCCTGGAGGGTCCTTGAAAATTATGTGGAGGAGGTGGTGTTTGGGCAAACGACTGGGAAAAAAACAGGTGTAGTCACAGTTCATCTTACTGGACCACACAGTGAGAAATGAGATTGAAAGTAGTTAGATCATGCGAGGGAATATGATCTAGTTATAGGGACCACTGACCAAAAAGGTGTGTTAGTTATGTCCTAGTGCTGTGACCAAACACCACGATCAAGGCAACTGTTAAAAGACAGCATTTAATTAGGGGCTTGCTTACTCAGTTTCAGAGGGTTAGTCCATGACCGTCATGACAGAGAGCATGGTGGCAGGCAGGCAGGCAGATGTGGCACCACACACACACACACACACACACACACACACACACACACACCATGAGCCTGGTGTGGATTTTTAAAGCCCATCCTCAATGACACACCTCCTCCAATAAGGCCATATCTCCTAATCCTTCCCAAACAGTTTTACTAACTGCTGACTAAGCATTCAAACATATCCTCTTTTGGGGTCTATTCTCATTCAAGCCACCACAGAGGAAACGGACAGCTCTCTATGGTAGGCAGATCACTGACAGCATCACAGCAGTGAAAATAAATTTAAGATGAGCTGTATCAGAAGCAGACTAGTCATGATGTGGCTCTGAGTGCAAATGATGGCAATAGAGGAGGAAGGAGGGAGCAGATTGGAGAAAAATCCTAGTTGGCTCTCATACTTAGTCATTCAGTATAGAACAGCACCTCTAAAGTTTGGCCAATGAAAGGATGGGTTAGGGATAAGAAGAGAATACTCCATTTCCTTCACATGCTGTATGGGGAGTAGTTGCAGAACATCAGCAAGTGTCTAGCAGGCTTTAATTTTCCAGAGAAAGAAGTTAAGATTGGAAGTAATGATCTAGGCAGAAGCAGTAGTAGGTTGAGCGGGGTGAGTGTAGAGTGTAGGCAGGCCAGCAAGGTCAGCATTACAACGGAGAAACAGTGACTGTGAGGTGGGTAAAGAACCAGAAGACCATGTTAAAACCAACCACCACCACCACCACCACCACCACCAAAAATAAACAAACAAACAAACCAGGGAAACTTGAGAAAGGTTCATTGCCAGGAGAAAGGAGAATTGTGGAGTTTGTGTGGAGTGGCAGTCTTCACACGGTAAGTCAGTGGATCAGTACATGTGACTGTGGGCGTGTATGTTGTTGGCTGTGCTTTAAACATGCAGGTACAAATGAGAGTGAATGTAGGGCCCATTTTTATAAATTTTAAGGATGGTTCAGGTTGTGGATGGTGAGTAGAAGTCTTTGGTGTGGGCAGGATTGAGTGAGGGATGTGGAGGACTCTGGGCTGGCGAGTGCTCTGCAGCTTGACCTGGCTTGGTTTCAGAAGCACATGTACGCGTCTCCTCTGTGCTCCAGATGCCTGCATTCTACCTAACATAAGGTACAGAGCCAGCAGGGTTCACAAAGAGCCGCTGGACTAGGTTCAGTGTACGAGTTTGTATCTAGTAAGACAAGGACTTAAAAGTCACATGGTCTTTTCTGATGAGAAGAGCTTATCCTTCAGAGTGCTGATGTATTCCTGGTAAGAACTACATTGAATTGTTGGATTATCTTCCTTTATTTAGGCAAGAAATACAGCCTACGAATGGATTAGAACATCTCTGGCTAAACCAGCAGCAGAGAAAGAAGGAGGAGAAAAACAGCTGGAGACAGAAAATGTTGAAGAAGCCAAAAAGAATTCAGTAGAGGTAACCAAAGCAACTAAGCTCTTTAAAAAAAAGACAAAATTGAGGGGGTGGGCAGATGGCTTAGTGGTAAAGTGCTTGCTGCCCATTCATTAGGACCTAAACTTGGGTTCCCAGCATCCACATAAAAGGCTGGGTGTAGTATTACACAATTATAACCCCAGCACAGGAGGGGGTGTGGGAGTGTGAAGGCAGGAGGATTCTCCCAGGTCTCCATAAACTCCAAGTACAGTGACAGGCCCTGTCACAAAAAATAAAGTGAAGCCAGACAATGTTCTACAGAGCTAGTTCCAGGGCAGCTAGGGCTGTAACACAGAGAAGCCCTGTCTCGAAAAAGCAAAAGCAAAAAATGGATAGTGATATAGGGAAGCATTGTACATGGGCCTCTGGATTCCACATACACACACACAGGTGAATAACCGCCCCCCCCCCCACTAAAATAGAGGTTGCAGTTCAGATGAGGGTCCTTTTATTTTGTTAGGCTTGTATCAGTAATTTCAATGTTATGATTCAGGATGGCATCATTTTAGTTTCAGACTGTAGGTGAGGAATGAAGAAAAATAGTGAAGGGTGGAAGGAAGGAGGGAAGTTGGATGTAACTCAGAGCAAGTTGCCAGACACTTACCTCAGTCCTTTGGCCAGAGTTAATTACATGGTCACAGCCAGCTGTGTGTCTTCTGTAGTTGTGAGCCGCACTGTGGAAGGTGCCACACTGTGGAGGAAGAGCAGGTCTAGTAAACAGTGGCCTTCGTCTTTCCTGCATGGGAAGCACTGCATTCTTAGTGTGGGAAGCAAGGGACCGTCATTTCCATTTGCAGCAATAAACACCAACAATAATATTCTGTTTCTTTGTTTGCTTTGATTTTTAGGATATCCATGCATTTGCAATCCGGAGCTTAGCAGAATTGACTGCCTTCTCAATTGAACTGTTCCACAAAACAGCGGCATTGATCCTACATGGCCAGAAGCAGGAGGTGACAGCCTTAGAGAGGAGCCAGACACTCTCTCAGTAAGTATGATGCAGCCTGCATTTCTCAGAGGGTTTTCTTGCTCCTTCCAGACCTGCTTGCTTGCTTGCTTTATGTATGTATGTATGTATTTTTGGTTTTTTGAGACAGGGTTTCCCTGTAGCTTTGGAGCCTGTCCTGGAACTAGCTCTGTGACCAGGCTGGCTTTGAACTCACAGAGATCCGCCCACCTCTGCCTCCTGAGTGCTGGGATTAAAGTCGTGTGCCACCACCGCCTGGCTTCTTCCAAGTTTTAGAAACTTGCTTTTTAATAAGGTTCTGTTCCCATTACACATGGGTATGTGTTTAGGGTATTGTTAGTGAGCAGAAAAAAAAAATCTACATATAAACCTGCCCATTTCATTAAAGGATTTGTTCTCTGAAAACTATTTCTTTGCAGATTGTTAGTCTCAGTAGGAGGGGAACTTGGAACAAGTAACAACAGAAAGTAGTCCTAAATACTCCAGCTCTTAGTTACAGTTATTACTACTGTTCGCTGTGTGCCAGGCGCCATGCTAAGGGATGAATGTGCGTTAGTTCTGACTTTTATAGCAGCACAAAAGGTGAGTGATGAGCACAGCTTTACAAACGGAGGAGCTATGGACCCCAGGCAGTTGAAGGGGGCTGCCCAAGACCAGCATAAATTTTCTTTTTTAAATTTTTTTTTTTTTTTTTTGCTGATTTTGAACAAACATTTCAAAGTAGGAAAATATGAATAATTCAGTAGGGAGGGTAAACCTAAGCCTAGTAGTTTCTAAATCAAAGTGGACAGTTTTATGTATGTGTGCATATGTGTGTGCATGTGTGTGTGTGTCTGAAAGAGATAGAGGTGTGTGTGTGTGTGTGTGTGTGTGTGTGTGTGTGTGTCTGTGGTCTCTCTCTCTCTCTCTCTGTCTCTCTCTCTCTGTGTGTGTGTGTGTCTGAAAGAGATAGGTGTGTGTGTGTCTGTGGTGTCTCTCTCTCTCTCTCTCTCTCTCTCTCTCTCTCTGTGTGTGTCTGTGATCTCTCTCTCTCTCTGTGCGTGTGTGCGTGTGTGTGTGTGTGTGTCTGTGGTCTCTCTCTCTCTCTCTCTCTCTGTCTCTCTCTCTCTGTGTGTGTGTGTGTCTGAAAGAGATAGGTGTGTGTGTGTCTGTGGTGTCTCTCTCTCTCTCTCTCTCTCTGTGTGTGTGTGTCTGTGGTCTCTCTCTCTCTCTCTCTCTCTCTCTCTGTGTGTGTGTGTGTGTGTGTGTGTGTGTGTGTGTGATCTCGCCCTTGACTGGCCAGTAGGTTAAGCCTGTGAGAGCTAGAGCTCTGCTCACTGTTGTGGCCCACACATGCTTTTTGAGTGAGTGCATGCTGCGGTATATTTCTTTTCTTCTGGTGGGAATTAGGTTGGTCTTTGATGCTAAGCTCAGCGGCACTGCTGCCGTTCTCCTAGGTTTCTCATGGGGAAGTGAGCAGGCTTCTTAGGGAAAGCTCTCCCAGTCAGGATGGCCTTCTTTAGGAAGATATGATTGTATTTACTTACTGAAACATGCCTTTGGGAGTCAAAAAGGGGCACCATATGAATGGTCAGTTAGGATAAAACTGATAGGCAACCAAAAATGTGAGGGTTCTAAGCAGATTTTTAGTACTAGGGTGTCTTGTAACTAACTAATCTTTTGAAGCTGACTTATTTATTAGCTGAGTGACAGGGGCCAGGTTGCTTAATTTCCTTTAGTTTCATTGTTTTCCCAGCATTTTGTGGGCAGAGGCAAGTGGTTCTCTGAGTTTGAGACCAGCGTGGTCTCCATAGGTCCTGGACATCCAGAGTTACATAGAGAGACCCTTTCTCTAAAGCAGAACAAAACAAAAAACAAAAAACCCCAGCCAATAATATCAGTGCCTGTCTAGATCATAGTGGTGTTGAGAGAGTAAAGGAGTCAACACATGATGCAGAGAATATGCCAGTATTTGAGCATTGGGGAGTTGTCACTAGGTACAGAAGAGCTGAGAAAACAATTGCAGGTGAGAGATGGGCAAGGGCAGGGAGCGTTTTCACTGTTCAGGCTGGAGAGACTCAGGCAAGAAGGAAGGGTGCTAGGAAATGGAGGGTTGCCCTTCAGGGACTGGAGCCTGGGAGAGGATGATTGGATGACAAGGAAGAACAGCATGGTTCCAGTGCAGAAGCATCCCTTGTAGGAAAAGGCAGCAGGTAAGGGTCTGTCTGTAGCAGGAAGAAATGGGCACTTATCAGCACTTACCCCTCCCAAGTACTAATGGTGGCCCAGGAACCCAAGATGGATACAGAACAAGTGGCAGGGTCACTCTGTCAAGATCTTAAGTGTGTCACTTTAGAATTGTGTAATCCGTACTGAAACACTAGGAGAGAAAGGTGTGTCTGCACCTTTAAAGGCTTCCTTCTCCACTGTTATTAGGAGTGGCCTGTTTAGGTTATTAAAGGAGTAGAAAGAGAAAGAAAGGACTCCTCTGATGTGTTCTTCTCTGCAGGGTAACGGTCGTGCTGTGTAAAGACCTGGGCTCCCTGTCTAAAGAGTTTACCACCTGCCTCACCACTGCTGGGGTAAGAATTCCTGCCTTGTGGGGCTGATGGCTGAATACTTGATACAATTTACACACCGTCAAATTCACATGTTTCACGATACAAGTTGATGGTTGTTAGTGCGTCTGTTTACAGAGATGTACAGTTGTTGCTAGAATTGGATTTTATGATATTTCATCACTGCCCCCTAAGTTTTCCACATAGTAGTGATTCCCATTTCCTTCTCCATACTCCCCTAATCCTAGGCAATGATGGTGCATTTCCTATCTCCACAAAGCTTCCCTATTCTGAATTTTATTTTAGCGCGATCACAGGTGTATGTTTTGTTAGATTAGCATGATAGTTTTGAAGTTAGTCCTGTTTTAGCATGTGTTAGTACTTCCTGTTTTTTTTTTTATCAACACTTATTTTATGGCTGAGTGTACCATGTTTTATCTTTTTCAGTTGATAGACCTTTGGACTGTTCCTGTTTATGATTGTTGTGAATGGTGCTGTCATGAGCATGGTGTGAGCTGTGTGTGAACATGGTTTCACTTCTCTGGGGTAGAGTATGAGATGCAGACTTGCTGGGCTTTCTAGGTGAAATGGTAAATGTCAGATTGCTTCCAAAATGGCTCCATAGTTTTGCGCTCTTAGCGGTGCATGAAATGCCAGTTTCCTGCATCTTCACCAGTGTTAGCAGTGGTTCCTTTGTGGTTTTTGATGTGTTGGTGAGTGTGAAGTGGTGTCTCTCTACTGACTAGATTTGCATTTCTCTAGTGCTTAATGATTCTGAGTGCCTTTCCGTACACTTCATGGCCACTTGGATGGCTTTGGAGAGATGTCTGATGCAGTGCCTATTGGGTTGTTTGTTTTTTATTAGTGGATTTTAGGACATTTAGGAGCTTCTTATGTTTTATGGGAGTCAGCTTCTTGTCAGGTATGTGCTAGGCACAGACATTCCTTCCACACATGGATTGTTTATATTTTTTACTTGTCTGCTTTTGCAGTGCTGGCAATCAAATCCAAGGACTTAGATGTGCACAGCGGATACTCTACCACTGAGTTGTAGGTCCATCTTTTGGTTTTTTGAGACAGGGTCTGTGTAGTCCAGGCTGGCCTTGAACTTGCTGTCCTCCTGCCTTTGCTTCCTAACTGTTGGCATTACAGGTGTGTGCCACCATAACTGTGTTCCTCTTTTATTTCCTTGATGGTGTCCTATGCACAATTTAAAAATTTCATCAAAATTCTACTCTCGATGGTTTTCATCATCACATGCAATTTTGGTGTTTTACCTGAGAAGTCGTCAGCTAACCCAGATCAACTTTGAGTTTTTTTTGATGAGTGTTGAGCTCTTATGTCTGTGATGAATATTGAGTTAATCTGTGTGTGTGGTGGGAGGGGCAGGGCACAACTTCATGGGTTTGCATTTTTCAGTCTCATGCACCACCATAGAGGTCACCCTTTCCCCACTGAACTCTCTGTCCCCTTGCCAGAGGTCATGACACCCTAGATACGTTTTATTTCTTAGGTCTTTATTTGAGTACCATGTATTATACCATGGTGGTTTACATGAGGATTGACTGCCGTAGACTCAGGTGTTTGACCATTTGGTCCCTGGTGCTGTTTGAGAAGGTCGTAGAATTTATAGGATGTTGAGCCTTGCTGGAGAAATTATGTCACTAGAAGTGTGCTTTAAGAGTTTGTAGCCTTGCTGTTCACATTCTGTTTCCTTTGTTTGCTGAAAGTGTTTTCAGCCAGTTTCCTGCTCTGGCTGTCTGCTGCTCTGCCTGCTCCATCGTTACAGTCTATGGTTCCTGAAGGTCAGTGAGTGATGTTGAAAGTGATCAGGAAACCAGTGATCACAGTGAGATAAGCCAAGGGCACGGAGCAGATGAAAACGGCTTTACAGTGTGCACACCAGTGTTGTGGAAGAGTTACTGTGGGGCCCTAAATTTAGCAAAACCGTGGCCTGATGAAATTCTAAAGCTGGAGTTTGGACTTTCTCTTTGGAGTAATCTTAGGCTGCAGCTTCTCTTCCCTCCTACAGTTTCTTTAAACAAGCTCCTGGATTTCCTGAATGGAGCCGTTTTGTGTCTTCTATGAAGGCACTTTAAGATGGCTAGTCAACTATAAAGTGCCGATGTGTTCAGTTGAAATTCATGCTGTGTTTGCATGAAAGGCGACTCACAAGTGCCTTTCTTCAGAACAGTTGAGGTGTTTGTGCTCGTTTTAGACTTGTTCTGAAGTCAGATTTCCAACTGCCCTTCTGAAATGAAGATTACTTTTCTCCTTATGGTTTATCTGCATGTGTATCTCATTGTTTTAATTTCTTTGAGTGCACTGTCTTGGTTTCTTTTCCTGCTGCTATGTTAGAACATTGTGACCAATACAGTCTAAGGGGGAAAGTTATATGATGAAGTCCACCATGGTTGGGAGGTCAGGCAGCAGGAGCTTGAAGCAGCTGGTCACATTGTCTGCAGTCAGGAGAAAAGAGCAGTGGATGCATGTGTGCTGGCGTTCAGCCTGCACTCCTTCAGCAGCACAGGAGCCCCTGCTTAGGGGGTGGTCCTACCAGCAGTCACTTAACCCAGTCAAGATAACCCCTTAGAGGTGTGCTCAGAGGTCCGTCTCCCAACTGATTCTGGGGTCTGTCAAGTTGACAACACTAGCCATCATGTGTACATATTCACCCCCATTTTTCTCTCTTGTCCCTCCTAGTGCTGTCTCTTAGATAGTCCCGCTTGTACTGCCACACCTCCCGTCCTGTTCTCCACACGCCCAGAGATATGTCACTCTAGATTCCATCAGTTCTACTCAATATTAGGGTGGTATGGAGAGTATCATCTCTCCTGCTAGTGACATTCCTTCATTTCTCTTCTTGTCTGAATAGAACTCCATTTTATGTTTATGCTATACAGAAAGAAGATGTTTAAAAAGTTGATAAATAAGTACAGGGTTGGTGAGATGACTCAGGGTAAAGGCACTTGCTGAGCAAACCTGATGACCCAAGTTCAGTGTCCAGAAGCCATGGTGGAAGGAGGGAACTGACTTCTGAACTGTTGTCTTCTGCCCTCCACACTCATGTGTACCTTGAGAATATTCACACAGGCGTGTGCACGCGCACGCACACACACACACACCAAGAAACATTAGCAGCAGCACCCTCCCCCACACTACAAAGCAGTGCCTTCTCTGTTTGGTAGCATAGAAGACACAAAGGAAGTTTACAGCACTTAAAAAGTTTCTTTCCAGAAATGACACTTTGCCCTTCCTTGGTTGGGATGTTTTGTCCTTTGTTTGCCTGTGTGTTTTTCAAGGTGGAACCTGTTCTGCCTGTTGTTTTCTTAAGGTGCACTGTGACAAAACTCTCTCCTTTGTTCCAGGTCAGAGAAAAGGCGGATGTTCTGAATCCAATAATCACTGCAGTGTTTCTAGAGGTTAGTAGTAGTGGTTTTTGCATCTCTAAGGCATTATGCATTAATTTATTATATCCTTAGTTTTTGCTTTCTAAAAACCAGATTGCAGTTTAGCCCTGCTGATACAGATATGACTATTGCTGTTTCTTTGATGTTCGTTATATTCATTCCCTACTCAGTATTTATAAGGTGTAACAAAGCTGCAGGATAAACTTGGATGGAAGAAGCCATCAGCTGTCATTCCCCAGTCTCTGCCCCTTGACAGCTGAATGCACAGTTCCCAGTAATGAAACACCTTCTAGAGACCAGCTGCTAAACACGAAGGGCTGACATCCCCCAGACAAGCTCTTCCTGAAGGGCTGGATCTCGTGCAGAGGTGTTAGAAAACAAGGCGTGTGACCATTTCCAAGGAAAAAGTTCTGTATTTGACAGAGTAGCACTGAGCTTGCATATCCTTGTCAGTCTGTGAGCATTAGGACCATAGGGTTTAAGTCTCCAGAAGAGGGGGCTGGAGAGATGGCTCAGTGGTTAAGAGCACTTGGGGCCTTGGGATTGAATTCCCAGCACCGACATGGCAGCTCACAACTGTCTGTAACTCCAGGTCCATGAATATGATGCCCTCTCACATACATCCATGCAAGTAATATACCAATGCACATAACAAAAATGTCTCCAGAGGAGGTGTGAGAGCATGCCATAGTTGATCAAATTGCCACCAGGGTGGGGTGGTTTCTGGAGTCATACTTTCAGACTCTGACAACCGAGACCTGAGATGGCCTGTCTATAGAACACACATAAAGCTAGTGAGAGGAATGTGTTGGTAGTTGGCTAGCTTTTAAGTATCAGCTGAGGGTCAGTGAGATGGCTCAGTAGGTCTGGGTGCTTGTTACCAAAGCTGGACAGCATTAGTGTGACCTCCAGGATCTACATGGTGGAAGGAGAGAATGGACTCGTGAAAGTTGTTCTCTGACCTCCACATGTGTAGCATACACACGCCCACATGTGCACACACAAGTAAACAACTAAGAACCAGCCAGACTGTTTAGTTTAAAATTATTTTAAGTTACTGTTAAGGAAATGCACTTAACTCTTCAGCTACACAGCTTTGAGTCGCTCAGAACTCTTGTGGTCAGTTATTTTAGAAGTGAGTCTGTAGTTCATTAATTGGCAGAGTTGGAAGCACTTAGCAGCAAGGAGGCCTCTCTGGACTTCAAGTGCTCTGTAGTCCTGTGTTGGAATCTTGTTTTCAGTGCAAGGAGCTGTAACTAGATGATTTCTAAGGTCTCTTTTGACTGGAAGCTGTGTTATCAAGTGTCCCACTGAAGTTCTGATAGGAGTGCCAGCCACTGATAAGTACACAAAAGGTAGGCTGTCTTGGTGTGCGCTCCCTGTTGCCAGTTTGAACGGGATATTTGTACACATAATTTTGAAATATCTTGTCCTTGAAAATGTACATTTTTTTAAAAAAAGATTTATTCATTTTTATTTTATTAGTGTTTTGCCTGTGTGTAAGTCTGTGTGAGGGTATTGAATTCCTTGGAACTGGAGTTACAGACAGTTGTGAGCTGCCATGTGCTGGGAATTGTACCCAGGTCCTATGGAAGAGCAGCCAGTGCTCTTAACCACTGAGCCATCTCTCCAGCGAAAATGTACATTTTTGCTTTAATGTGATGAACTGTTGTTATTCTGGAAGGGGAGATATTGTCAGTTACACATCAGATCTGCTCACTTGGGCCTAATGCTTCTCTAAGGCTTCTCGTCTCATGTCCACTGACCAGGCAGATCTGTCTGTAACTGTTCTTATCTGAGTGTGGTGCTTTGTCATGGCACCGAATCTGTGGGAGGAGCAGTGATGGTTCAGAGCCTCCTGAGAGCATGTCAGTACTTGACTCCAGTGTGGAAACAGAAGCCCATTTCAGTCCTGGGCTAGACAATCCTTGAATGTCAAGTGTGAGCAGCCATCTAGTGGGCCATGTCTACTGGGCGAGTTGGGGTGCTGGCACTCTTTTTGGTGCTGCTGTATTATCTCCAGGTCTGTCTTGTCCCGTATCGAACTTGAGTGCAGCAGTCAAGGCTGTCCTCCTTACTGCACAGGCTGTGGCTTCTGTTGGATTGCAGACACAGGTCTGTCGTTTTGTTGTCTTTCAGTGCTTTCTCTTTCGGGTGGTTGTAACCTTTTCTTGTTGATGACTTTTCAATCTTCCAGGCCTCAAACAGTGCCTCCTACATTCAAGATGCCTTCCAGCTTCTCCTGCCTGTGCTGCAGATCTCGCTCATCGAGAGCAAGACAGAGTCACCCAGGGGTGAGCCGCCAGCCCAGAGCCCCCTGACGGAGCACTGAAGGACAGAGAGGAGTCTACCTGAGATCATGAAGGCCGAGAAACCCGACTTTCTTCAGGGAAGCCTTGCAGTCAGAGCGAGACATCGCCGAGTGTGTGAAATCCAGGCAGGAATGCAGTTCACAAGGCTGCAGGCTCACTGGACTGTAGTAGGCTCACCGGGTTGTAGGCTCACCAGGGTGTAGGCTCACAGGGCTGTAGTAGGCTCACAGAGCTGTAGGCTTACAGGACTGCAGGCTCACAGAGGTGCTTGCTTCTCTCCATGGCCAAGGCACCCAGATCTGCATACTGCTCTTCCCAGTCTTAGAAGTAATAAGTATTTGAAAAGACATATTTCAGGAAAGTCACTGGGACATTCTGGCAAAAATGCTGAATTTTCTTGGAAATATCAGAAATCACTAACAAGTTTGACATGGATGTAATTTGTCGCCAGTGGGTTGTTACACAAAAAAAGAACAAAACTTCAATTTAGTACCCTGGGTTTAAGACATTCTTTTCACCATGGGCTTTCACTTTACTGGAATAAAGTCTGTGGCTTTTGCAGAACGGAGACTACATAAGCCCCAAGTGAGATGGTCTGACGGGTCCTCTACATCTTGGTAGATGTTTGGCATGGAGGAGAAACTTGTAGCTGTATGTGTGAACTACAGCAAAGTGCCCTTTGGCTTCAAATGATTCCTTTCCCAGCGAGACCCCTGCTCAACTTGATTCAAGACCATGCTATTGCATGTCTGTAGATGCTCTGAGTCTCTTCAGGCTGTATTGTGCACACCCTGCCTGAGGCTGCATTCATGCAGGGTGCATTCTTCAGCTGCCTACTCCAGAGTGGGAGGCGGCTCTTTTGGTGATGGGGTTTTGTTGGTCCTGTGAATGCTTGCTTATAACAGGATTTAGCCTCAGACATAATAACATCTCTCCCTCATTGTTCCTTTGTCTTAATACATTTGTTAGTGCACTCTGAAAACAGTTCAGTGGCCATCCTATACTTTTAAGCCTTCATTGTAGTTTTCAACAATTAAGAGCTATTTTGGTATCCAGGCTTTTTTAAAAATGTTTGTTACCTTAGTGGTTTTTAGTGGCTCTGGTAACTTGAGAGCCCTGGCCTTCATCTTTGAACAACTTTACAATAAAATATGATTATGCCTACTTATAGGTGTGACATTTAAAAAAACATTAAGAATTAAAATATTTTACTTTAATGTTGTCTATTTTCATAAAAATGCTTAAAAATGAAGCATCTGAGAAACAAGGATTTTCTGAGAAAATCAAGCCTCTTGGGTAACATGTCGTTGAGGGCCCTGTTGAATCTATGAGGGGAACTTTGGAAATCCACACACTGGTGTGGCTCCAGCTGTAGTCTGCTTCTCGGACACCAGTCTGCTCATTTCTGTGCTCAGAACCCTTGCTGGTTATCGTATTGTCTGGAGAAAACCCGTGTCCTTACGTGTTTGTGTCAGTCACTGTCGCAGAGTTAGAGGAACATCCGGCTGCTCTCTCAGCCCTTGTTAGCTAAAGGAGGAGAGTGGTGGGTGTTTCATTCACAGACAGTGCTGCCCTTGCCGACAGCTCGTTTCTGAGTGGCCTCACCTTGTGTGAAGACCTGGACAGAGGGCAGTGGTAGTGGGCCCCACTCTTGTGTTTTCTGTACACCTTGCTGCTGCTGTGTATGCCCGCTGGTTCTAAAGTGGAGCTCAAGTGACTCTGCATGCATCCGTGTTCTTAGAGTAGTTTCCTTGTTGTCAGTTTCATTCATGTGAATAACATGTTTGGATTCTATGTACCCCAGCCCCATTTCTAATTCTCCTAGACCACCACACACCATCCCTTCACAAACTTCATGTCATTTAAAAAGACTTTATTTAATAGCCCACAGGGTCCCATTAATGCTGCTCACGTGCATATGTGTGGGGCCGTCCACTGAAGCATGGGCAGCCTTCCAGGGGCCTCACCCTGAAGACAATGAATTCATCCCTTCCACGGCAGCCATCGTGAACCCCTCCCGCCCATGTCAGGTCTTTTTTCTTGTGTGCAGGCATCCGGAACTGCTGCGAGCTCATGAGCGCCATGTTCCTGCATTTCTGGAGCACCCTTTCTCCGCAGCCTGCCCTCCACAAACTCCGCTCTCACAGTCTGTCTGCTCCTGCATGCTGTGGGGATGGGGTGCGACACAGGTGTCACATTTGTCTGAACATTCCACTATCTATTTTCTGCACGCTGACCTATAGATGCTTAATTGTTTTTCTTTGAGACAGAGTCTCCCTCTCTATCTCTAACTAGTCTAGAGTTTGCTATGTAGACCAGGCTGGCCTCGAACTCACAGAGATCCACCTGCTTCTGCCTCCTAACTGATGGGATTAAAGATGTGCCTAGTTTGCATAACTTTGAAGGCACATTTATGAGCTGGAATGGGCAGTCTTAGCTGAGTAACTCAGAGTGAGTGGGAGTTTCAACTGCGGCTTTAAATCCTTAGGGCTTACATTTTTCAGGCAGCCTAAACCACTTTCCTCTCATGTGGCATGGAATAATTCAGGCCGCACAGCTCAGCTGCGTGGTACAGGAGCCGTGTCAGAAATTGAACGTTACGAGTATGTTGTCTTCAGTAAATCAGGAGGTGCTTCTGTAGCTGGCCCAACTGTATTAGTAAGACTTCCAGAACTTACTAAGAGTATTAGAACTTAGAGAATAAATCTCTCTATATAGAAAGGGGCTTTATTAGGATGACATTCAGGCTGTGGTCCAGCTGATCCAACAGTGGCTGACTAGGAATCCAGTAGATGCTCAAACCGTGAGGCTGGATGTCTCAGCTGGTCTTCAGTGTACGCTGGAATACCAAAGAAGTAGGCCGTAATGCCAGCGAAGAAGTGGGTGTGTTAGGAAGGCAAGAGTAAGCAGGCAGAAGAGCGAAAGCTCCCTTCTTTCATGTGTGCTGAGGGTGGGCCCGGGCAGGTTCCAGAGAGGAGAGGGAAAGAGTAGGTGAGGAAAGGAGTGAGCCAGGCCATGGTGGCGAGAATTTGTAGCCTGACTATTAGAATGTTTTTTTTTTTTTTTTGTTTTTAAATTTATACAGGATTCGGTAAGCAGGGCTAGATTAATGTTGCAAAAATGCAGATCATATCAGTTTTGTTTCCGGACATGTGTTTAACTTTTTCTCTTGCACATTTGGGGTCATAAGTTTAGTCATCATTGATGAACCGTGACAGAACAGTTATCTTTTACAATCATTGTTTTCTCATTGATAAACAGTTACCTTTTTATCTTTTTACCCATCAACCCCATGTAAGCATCTAGAGACATATGATAGCCTTTTCTCAGGCTGGTAGCTTTTGTGGCCTGCTAGACAGAAAGAATCTCCAAGCCAGCCCCGGCATGCCATGTCCCCAGAAGTTCTCTCTCTCTCTCTCTCTCTCTCTCTCTCTCTCTCTCTCTCTCTCTCTCTCTCTCTTTCTTAATTTATCCCTATCCTATCTGAGTGGCACACCCTTAGGGTTTTTTTTTTTTTTGTATTTTATTTACTTCTTTGAAAACAATCTTTTCTTCAACCTTCCTCAAGACCCTGTAATACCACTTTTGTGTATATATCCAAAGGATGCTCAATTGTACCACAAGGACATGTGCTCAACTATGTTCATAGCAGCATTGTTTGTCATAGCCAGAACCTGGAAACAACCTAAATGCCCCTCGACCGAAGAATGGATAAGGAAAATATACATTTACACAATGGAGTACTACACAGCAGAAAAAAATAATGACATCTTGAATTTTGCAGGCAAATGGATGGAGCTAGAAAACATTATTTTGAGTGAGGTAACCCAGACCCAGAAAGACAATTATCATATGTACTCACTCATAAGTGGTTTTTAAACACAAAGCAAAGAAAACCAGCCTACAAACCACAATCCCAGAGAACCTAGATAACAGTGAGGACCCTAAGAGAGGCATACATGGATTTAATCTACATGGGAAGTAGAAAAAGACAAGATCTCCTGAGTAAATTGGGAACATGGGGACCATGGGAGAGGGTTGAAGGGGAGGGGAGAGACAGGGAGGGGAGCAGAGAAAAATGTAGAGCTCAATAAAAACCAATAAAAAAAACCCAATCTTTTCTCATTTTGCATACCAATCCCAGTTCCCTCTTCCTCCCCTCCTGCTCCACCCACCTTCTACCCACCCCATCCTCCATCCACTTTTCAGAGAGGGTGAGGCTTCCCATGGAAAGTCAACAAAGGGTGACTGTGTGGCTGGGGCAGTCTGTGGGGCTACTAGCAGTGGAGCCAGGATTTATCCCTAGTGTTTGAACTGGCTTTTTGGAGCCCTTTCTCTTTGGATGGATATCTTGCTCAGTCTAGACATAGGGGAGAGGGCCTTGGTCCTGCCTCAAAGCGATGTGCCAGTATATTAACTCTTAATGGTCAGAGTGGCCAAGAAAAATCTTTAGGTCAATGCTGCTATAGTTATTATTTAAATTCTGGCATAGTACAATGTCTTATAGAATTTGTTTATATGTTGAATCCTGGCATTCTGTTGTTCCTTGGTCATAAAAGTTACCTGTACGAGACAACTTTTCTAGAAAGGGAGGTCCTGACACCTCATTCTGTTATCTTTTCACACCATTCTTTGCCCTTCAATATAAGTCTTTGTGTAGGGCAGAGGTAACCTCAGCTAATCTGTGTTACTGTATAGGCCCTGAGTGTATGGTAGGAAGAGGCTTGCAATCATGATCTGCGGCCAACTCCTCTAGCCCACCCAATTTTGTTGGCCTTTTTAAGTTTATTTGTTTTGATTATCTTGTTCCTGAGTAAGTACAGGGGCAGATGTTTCAAGAATGTCTCAGAGCCTCATAAAGAGACCTCTGGATTTGTTATGTGTGTCACAACCTGTCAGGTGTAAGGAAGACCTTCGAGTATATCAGGATATCCCCCTAAAAGTGGGAGGGGAAGTATGCTCAGGATTGTCCTGGGGAAGCTTAGAAGCAGTGTTCCTGGGAGAAAGCATCAAGAATTCATAATTGATTCATAAGAAATTTCCCATCGTCCAACATCCCCAAATCGTACGAATTCATTAAAAATCCCTCAAACACGCAGCACATGAAGGCCAAAACCAAAAGTGACACGGTGGCCATCATGTGCCTCAGCTTTGCTGGGTCTTTGTCAAGCCGCTGTGCTGGCTTTATGACTTGCAGTTCCCATCAGCCATGACTGTGACAGATGACCACACGTGAGCTGGGCTTCTTGCAGAAGGTGTGGCCCAAATTAAAGATGTGTCTTCCCCCTTCAAGATCTAGATGAAGGTGTGTCTTCTCCCAGCTGAGGAGATCTGCAGTAAAGGTGTGCCTTTCTGTCTTAAAGATTTGGATTAGAAGTGGGTCTTTCCACTTCAAATTAAACAAGAAAAAAAATCCCTCACGGGTGTGCCCTCCATTTCCGGAATTTAGTTGATTCCAGATATAGTCAAATTGACAACCAAGAGCAGCTCACTTCGGTGTTCTGTTGTAGGGTCAGAGGTATACCAGGAAACACTTGTTAGCTGAAAGAGAAGTTAGAGGAGACAGAAAGGGAGCCAAGCAATACATAGAAAGACTCTAGCTTTCTGTCAGTACACAATAGGAACGGCAGGCATCTGGAGTGTGTGGTAGAACTATGGGGCTTCCCAGCCAGTGTCAGAAGACTCAGCTGGGCCCTGTCCCCAGGTCTTCTGATCTCTTTGTGCCTCTCCGACTCTGGATCTCACCTGACTTTGTCCTGTGTAGAGAGACACTGGGCTAAGTGCCGAGGAAACAAAACATAGTGTGTGTCCTGTTCCAGGTTAGTTCATGCTGTTGACTCTGACTGAGTCTTCTCCGTGGAAACAGAACATAGTGTGTGCCCTGTTCCAGGTCAGTTCATGCTGCTGACTCTCACCAAGGCTTCTCTGTGTTGCAGCTGCAGAGGCCTCAGAAGAAAGGAGGGGGGCAGAGGTTTGTAACGAACCATGGCTGGGCTGGATGGTCTTGTCTCCGGTCAGGTTAACATTGCCGATGTCTATAGAGACACTCATCACACCCTTGTTGCTGCCTTGGATCGTGTGTGGCACAAGGAGCCGCTATCTCCTGGATCTAGAACTGCAGAGTTGATAATCACCAACAGCTGAAAGGAAGCTCACACAGGGAATGCTTTGAATAGGAAGTCCTGTGGAGTGTACTTTAATCCTACTCGGGGGTCAGGGCAATGGCACCCCCAGTTTGGGGACTGTGAAACTCATGTAGACAGACTCCTAAGTGAGTCTCTGCTCCTTCATTTTCCAGCTCTATGATGATCGACCCTTCACTCCTATCTGTAAAATCAGTCACAAATGGCACTGCGCATCAGTCATCGGTAGATGAATCTGTGTAAAGCATCTACAGAGGGCCTGTCATGTGACAGTGCCCCAGACACTGTCCCGAATATGTATCATGTGCTGTTTATACCATTTAATCCTCACCACCACCACCCTGCTCTTAACATGCCCATTTATTGAAGAAACTGAGGTATGGGAGAGGTCAGTCATTTGTCTGAGGTCACCAACGTGTCAGTGATGGGGCTCAAACCCAGACACCAGAGTTCCCATTTGCCGTGCCATGACACTGTCACCGTGAGCCATCATGGTTATGATGATGACCACGGGGCAGACTAAGAGGATTGGCTGGCTTTTAGACGTCACAGCTCCAAGCACAGCACCTCTGCAGCAAGTCTGTTGTGTGGTTTTAGCCTCATGATTATTCTGTTGTTTCCTGAAGGGAACCACACGCAGATGCCTATCTTATGAGAAAACCTATTTGGAAGCATCTGGTCAGGGTTTTCCAGAGCCACTAGGGCTTGGCATAGAAAGGAGATTATGGTCACAGAACATGTTTGCCACAGCAGGAACAAAGACCTCAGTGAGGCAGGAGCATCTGTGTTAATTAGTGGTCAGAAAGGGGAACGCAGTATGTCTAGCGACTACACGGGCAACACCCCCCCCCCCCAAACTGGAAAGTCCCAGGCTTTGCTACAGCCATACGACATGGATTGCTCAGCAGTGAAAGAAATGAACCCATAATAGATCTTTGCAAGAGCTTGGGTCAATCCCAGAGGAATTAATTATGTGGATTGGAAAAAAAAAACCTTAAAGGCTATATGCCGCGTAATTCTATTTATGTAGCATTAAAACGACAGACAATTCAGTCATAGGACCTGACTTGTCTGATTTCTGTATATATTCCATAACCAGCTGAGTCCAAAGATAGGCCCGTCTCCAGTACTGTGGGGGTTCTAGAGACTGGGGTGCCTGTGCCATCTCGGCCCTGACTGGGGGGGGGAGAGTAGCAGCAAAAAGCCCTGACTGGGGGGGGGGCGCGGCATAGTAATAGCAGAGTCTGTGGTGTGCTGACAAGAGGCCTCAGCTGTGGATCACCACCCGGAGGGCACTCAGGCATACTGAGTTTTGGCCAAGGTCACGTGGAATCAGAGTTGGTTTGGCTATATCGCATGGGACCTCTAGTTGGCTAAGGAGTGCCCTGTGCTGCAGGCTCAGACTTGAACCGAATTTGCGGACTCTACAGTGCTTGTCCTAGTAGCCCAGAATCACCTGAGAAAAAGTCTCAACTGAGTAATTGTCTTTATTAGGTTGGCCTGTGGGCATGTCTGTGGGGGAGTGTCTTGATTGTCCTAGACAATGGTCCTCCTAGTCCATTGTGGGTGGTGCCATCCTCTGGTCAAGTGGTTGTGGGCTGTAGAAGAAGGCCAGGTAAGCATAGCCTGTGGAGAGCAAGTC
Organism: Myodes glareolus; assembly: GCF_982192425.1. Lineage (NCBI taxonomy): Eukaryota > Metazoa > Chordata > Mammalia > Rodentia > Cricetidae > Myodes > Myodes glareolus. The sequence continues at coordinate 67,119,784 of NC_142034.1, forward strand.
AGCATCCTCCTCTATGGTTCCCGATTGAGTTCCTGGCCTGACTTCCCTCGGTGCTGGACTGTGTCCGTCCTGGAAGGATAAGTTGAAATAAACCATTTCTTTCCCTCAGTTGCCTTTGATCAAGGATATTTTTCACAGCAGTAGATATCAAACTAGAACAGTGTCCTTTCCACCATCCCAAACAGTGTGCGTCCTCACCTTGAGACAGGATGCTCTGCTTTCAGAAGATTTCGCCAGAGAAACACATGTACCTGGACACAGAGGGTCTGGTTGGGGAGGGAGGGATTAGCATGGGCTGCTGGGAGAAGGAATCATTCACAGCTGGCAAGAGACTGGCTCCAGTTTCTGTAGAAGGAGGTCGGAGACACGATATGAGGGGATGGAGCTAGCTCAGGAGTGGACACAGAGTTCTAGAAGGTTAGATTGTGAAGCAGCTGATGGACGAGAAGGTGTGGGACTCCCATCACCTCTGTGCTCTCTCGAGCCCTGGCCATCCAGCCTCTGTCATGTCCCTCTGCCTCATCATCTGGTCATGTCTGATTGCTTATCACACAGAATCAGGAGTGATGCCCAAGAAACAGAAAAAATTGTGCCAAGCCTCAGGACCCAGCCGACAGGTATTCACAGCTCAGGAGAGGGTGAGGGCAGAAGGAAGTGGGAAAAAGGGCTGCACAGGCGTGAGAACCCAGGGGAGGGGCAGCAGTAAGGGAGAAGGGCGCACAATGAAACAGTTCGCATACACTAAGACTTCGTGTTCTTCTTTACCGCTAATTTTTGACATGTGCTATGTGTATATGTAAACCGAGGTGCTCTGATTGGTTAGTCTGAATTCCTCTGACTGGTGACCCTCATCCTTAATATATCACAAGCAAGCTATAATTAGATCAGGGTATCTTGGGATATATTCTGCTTGACTAGAGTTCTGCTGACTGCAGAGGAGACTAGGGAGAAAAAGACAATGGCTGGCCCTAGAGTCTTATGTCTAGCTTTGGTAGCTAGCAGGTGGGAAGTCTCCCACACATTTCTTATATGGGATTTGGTTTTGCTGCTATAGCTTTGGAAATAAAAACCTGCAAGTAGGGACTGGCGGGATGGCCCAGCAGTTAAAGGTGTCTGATGTCAAGCCTGAAGTCCTGAGTTCAATCTGTGGGATCTACATGAAGGTTGTCTTCTGACCACCACGCAATCGGGGTGGCATGTTTGTGGACCTTGAAAACAAATAAATGAATAAACAAATAAACATGGAAAACCACCCCCGCCCCACCATCAAACCCATACTAGAAATCTGTTTAGGATTTCAGGATGCTTGGCTCCATCTGCTGGTCAGTTTTGGTCACTGTACCTTTTTTTGCAATAATGCCTCCCTTAGTAAGTATTCAGGAAGGCTAAGATGTCTACGAAGTTTGTTTTCTGTGGAGCCCCGGGGAGGGCTGGACATGTCACAGTTGTCCAGAGAGTTGCTGTCATTCCTAGGTCACATTGGTGCTGTTTTCAACCTTCTGCAAACTCTCAGCTTGCTTCACCGTAGAGAAGTCCCAAGTGTCTGGATTGTAGGGTGCTGGAGACCATAGGGCCTGATGCCACCGTGATAACAGAGGCCTCTGTGAAAGCAGGGACTCACTCCAGGTCACACATGCAGGTACAGTTTTGCAACACCAAGTTTACAGCTCACCCCTTACCTGCTTCCTCCTCCACCTCCAGACCTTCTGTCCTGACTGACCCCTTATTTCTCCCTGAAGCAGGGAGCGCCAAGTAATACCCACAGTGCTCTATCCACTTGTTACCATGGCTACCACCGCCTTCTCCTAACCACAGTCTGACTCAGTGGGGGTGCTCTTCCTTCTCTCTAAGTCAGAGCATTCCTGGAGGAATGGAAGTGGAGGGAGAAAGGAGAGTCCTGCATTTGCCTGAAGCCGTAAAGAGTACGGCTCTGGTACTCTTCTTTTTCAGCCTCTTTGAGCCTCAGTTTCCCTGGCCACCCAGCTCTGTGAGATGGCTGAGAAGGGTGAACAGGTGGCTGGATGTAAAGAGTTAGCGAGCCTTCTGCCGAAGCATTAAATTTCCACATCTGTGTTTGTTCCCAAGTTACCCAGAGCACTAGGAGGGAACTGCTGTCCAGTTAGCACAGGTTCTGTGGAGCCTCAGAGCAGAGAGGTGTGCGGAGAGCTGGAATCCAGAAGCAGCAGTGAGAAGAAGGGAACGTGACAGAAGATGGAAACATTTCCCGTGTTCCTGGATTGGCAGAATTGACACTGTGAAAATGGATGTATTGCTAAAGGTGATATACAGGTTCAATGCAGACCCCATAAAAAGTCCAATGACCTTGTTCACAGAGCTAAGAAAACCAGTCCTAGAACCCACAGGGAAGCCCAAACACCCTACATAGCCAACATGGTCTTGAGCAAAGAGCAATGCAGGAAAGATGGCAACATGGAAAATTCAGTCTGTGTGACTCTTACAGCGACAAGACATCTAGGTGTTGGCACAAACCTGGACACACAGACAAGCAGGAGGACCCAGAAATAACCCCCAAAGCTGCCACTACCCAACTTCTGACAGAGATGCCGAAATACACTGGAGAGAATACAGCCTCGGACATCTGAGTAGAAGACTGAACTGGGTCTCTGACTCACGGCCTACAAAGTGGATCAACCACCTTAAGTAAGGATTAAAACCCTGATGTGAGTAGAGGACTCTTCAGTCCACAGGCATGGGTGAGAGTTTTCTGGAAGGCTCCAGCCGCAGAGGGTGGCAAGAATAGACAAATGGGCTGGGACAGAGTGAAGGAGCACACGGCCGTGGAAATCCTCAGCGAAGCGAAGGGACCGTGAGAGGCCCTCTGGTGACTTGCCATCCGCCATGGGATTGCTGTCCCGAACACACAGAGAACTAGGAAATTAACCCACACCCTCCAATCGGCCAGTGGGTACTCAGATCCGGCTGTCCTCCAGAGAAGAAAGTCAAGATGCTTACTTGCTTACGTGGTATCACCAGCAGTCCCAGCACTCGGGAGGTGGAAGCAAAAGATCAAGAGTCCAAGGTTAACCCCAGCGACACACCCAGTTTAAGTCTAGCCTGGGCTACTACGGGACCTTTAGTGGCTTGAAAGTCCAGCTCCCGTGGCACTACCCAGGGTAACTCAGAGAAGACTTTTCAGGAGCGAGATTAAGAGATTTCTATAACAACTTCACACATGACCTGAGGGTCATTCTCTTCATTATTCTCTAGTTCTCTTTAGTCCTAAGTCTCTGTTTCAATTCTACTTGGCTTCTTTGTTGTTGTTGTTGTTGTTGTTTTTAAACAAGAGGCTTGTGGCAATAAGAAGAAAGTTACAAGAGTTGTATCTCATTGGTTAAGGCACATTCCTTGGGTACACAAAAAGGAAGCAAGCCATTTACCATGGCAACACAAAGTTTCAAGGTTTCTGATGTAATTCTGTGACCAGAGGCCAGGGGCACAGTGCCTGGTGAGACAAGCTGCGAGACTTGGCAAGCAAGGAATTGGCATGTTTTTTTTTTTTTTAGGTTGCTTTGTGTTAATAACCTTGGGTAGACAGCTGCAGCTCTCTCTCGTGCTTCTCTGTAAAGGTTTTAGCTTACGATCCATTTACAGAAATATTCAGTCTAGTTTGAACTTTCTCTGAGGTAAAAATGAGCTAATTGTGCGTAACTCATCTTAGACCGGGGAGAAATTATTGTTTCCTTGTCTTAGTCTGAGTAAAGGAACAAGGCAGGCTTGTGAGCATCTCACAGTCCTCGTGGGACAACAGATCTAGTTATGAAGCATATCTCGTATAATTTCTATATATCACAATTATACAGATAAATGAGAAGTCACGCTGTCCTCTTTTTCAATGGTCTGCCCTTTCAACTACAGCTGCCCCAGTCAGCAGCTGCAGCTCCCCTGCTACCAGCAGCGGCTAGGCTGCAAGAGCCACTGACTGAAGATATTCTGCTCCCTCAGGCACCGATTCTTTCAAAACTGCTAAGAGAACTTATCTAAATCTCTTCCCACTAAAGAATTCAAGATTCAAAGACTGAGGTAGAATCCTTCTTCCCGGAGAGGCTGAATAGCAAGCAGCTCACCTAGCTTACCTCCTCATGTCTCCCAAGAAGTCCTCATCCACCCCCCCCCCCCGCATCTCCCGCCCCCGCCCCTCTTTAATAAACCCTTCTCCACCTGGCTCCTCCCTACTACTTCCCTGTCAGCTAGTTGCTGACGCAGCCTCCGGACAACAGGTGAATTTTATTTAATCAAACACATCTTTCATCATTAAACAAATATTCCAGAGCATTAACAAAAAAAAAAAAACCACACCTTAAAATAATATTCTACAACAAAGTCATCTTCCTGACCCTCCACGGGTATATGTGCCCACATGATTGAGGTGCAATCATGAGGTTACACATACATATCCTATGAAATTATACACTACAGTACAGGCGTCGGGGAGGCTCCATAGCTGCTTTTGCACAGGCGAAATTGCAGCAGGACAGGAACAACGGTTTCCAGAGCCAGTGGCCCCACAGGACTTTCCCGGATGGAATTCTCTTCCTTCAGAGAATCATGCCTCTGGTGGGTTGACGTTTGAACCCTAGTTGTCACCGGATGCAACTCCCATGGTCTCTGATAGAGACCCAGTAATACCAATAAAATAAAAAAATAATGTTTTTTTTAACATGAAAATAATGCTTAGCATGTTTAGCCACTAGAGAAATGCAAATCAAAACGACATCGAAACTCCATCTTAATCCAATCAGAATGGCTGTTTGAGGAAACAGTCAGGCATGGAGGCTCACACCCGTAGCTCCGGAACCCCAGAGGATCACCAGGAGTTTGAGGCCAGACTAGGCCATGGTGTGAGACCCTATCTAGAAATGATAAAACCAACCAAAACCAGAAAGTGAACTTCAAACAAAAACTAATAGCATCAAATCCAGGGGGAGGAAGAGATGGGGGCAGATGAATCTGCCTTGCCAGCACTGAGTGTTTTCCCTGCTCTGTGCTTCACCTGCCCATCCTGCCTCACATCTCTGCGAGGCCCCAAATCCTTCCGACAGCCACAGGACACAGTTTGTCACTCTCAAAGTCGCTCTTCCAGTTTGGTGGTGGCTTTGGGGAGGGAGCTCCCCAAACTGTGGCAAATGCTGCTGCTGTGTTCTGCTCAGCAGACTGGCTGTCACTCCGGGTTTCCTCCAGGACCAGTTGATGACTCTGTCCTCTACAAACCATTGGCAAGGCTGCCAAACTCCCAGTGGTTGGTTGGTCTCCTTGAAGCAAATGACCTGCCCACACGGAGCTCAGACTCTTGGCACCCGGAGGCCTTTGCTGACTGATGCTAGTCCTTCCCAGGGCTCTGGCTGTCCGTAATGTTTATGTCGGGCCCAGCTCACCTTTCTTTTCCGTTGTGAAACCCTCCTGGGTGACCGGCAATACTGGAATCCTTCCTTTCCTGTTGGGGGCTGCAGACTCCTGGCCCCTTGACTTTCTTTGCTTGCCTCAGACCCTTTGCCTGCTGGAGTGAACTGAGCAAAACAACTTGTTTACTTGTGCCTACAGCTGCTCTGAGCACGAGACCCTCATGGGTTCCTGATGGCAGGGGAGTGAATTCTGGTGGGTTTTATAGCTGGAAATCCCAAGAACTGGGGCGTGGCGGTCAGTTAAGGATCCCCATGTAAGCTTTCCTGGAGCACAATAAAGTTGGCATTCTTGTATCAAGTATGACCCGTCTCCCCGTGTCTCTCCGTCTGTGTGCGTGTGTTCCCAGCTCGCGTACTGTCCCATAGTGCCGGAGCTACACTTTCCAAACTTTTCAGGACCTTTGGGCCCAGTGATCCAGAATTATGTCACAACAAGGCCTCCTTTACTAGGCTTATAAGCCCATTAAGTTACCCGTGAGAGTGGAACAGGAAATTGCTAAATTAATTTGAGGCAATAAAAGCTGTTGAATTTAGAGGCTGGTGCTGGGAAGATGGCTCAGCAGGTAACGTGCCTTTCGGGCAAGCACGGGGGTCTGTGTTCCATCCCCAAACCCACATTTGAGTAGCCAGTTTTTTCTTGTATAAGACTTGCACTTCCTTGGTAAAATTTATTACAGACTGTTTTATTGTTTTTGAGGGCATTGTGAATGGGAGCGTGTCCCTGATTTCTTTCTTGGTACACTTGTTGGAGGTAGGAAAGCCACTGACTTTGGTGTGCTGGTTTTGTACCCTGCTATTTTGCTGAATGTGCTTATCGGCTGTGAGAGTTTTCTGAAGGAGTTTTTTTAAGAGTCTTTTATGCATAAAATCATATTCCCGAAAGTAAGGATACTTTGAGTTCTTCACGCCCTGTTTGCGCCCCCTTCATCTCTTCCACTTAGTGTTCTAGCTGAGGCTTCAGTTACGGCCTTGAAGAGGAACAGAGAGAGTGGGCACCCTTGTCTTGCTCCTGCTCTTTTGAAAATGCTTTTGAGTTTTTCTTCCATTTACCTTGATAGCAGCTGTGGGCTTGCTGTAAATTGTCTTTATTATGTTGAGGTACATTCCTAGTATCTCTGTCTCTAGTTTCTTTAGAGCTTTTATCATGAAGGGATATTGATTTTGTCAAGGTCTTTTCTGCATTTAATAAAGTTTTTTGTCCTTAAATCTGTGTCTGTGGTAGATCACATTTATTGATTTACTGATATCATACCATCCCTGTGTGTGATGAAGCCAGCCTGATCATGGTGGATAATAGATAATATTTTAAAATGTGGTCTTGAATTTGGTTTGGAGGTATTTTATTGAGTTTTTTAAACCTATAATTATCAGAGATATTATCCTATAATTTCTTTTTGTGTTGGTTTTTGTGTGGTTTTGGTATCAGGGTAATACTGGCCCTATAAGAAAAGCTGAAAACACTCCTCCTTCTTTTATTTTGTGGAATAATCTGAGGTGGATTAGTACTAGTTCCCCTTTGAAGCCCTTTTGAGTAGAATTCTGCTCTGATCCATCTGGCCCTGGGCTTTTTGACTTGTGACACACCGTGTAGGTGCTGGGAACAAAATCTGGTCCTCTGCAAGGGCAGCAGTGCTCTTAGCTGCCGAGCCACCTCTCCAGCCCCTTTCCCATCTCCTTGTTTTAGGTGTTGTTTGTTTTTCCAGTTGCGTCATTCAGTTATTAATTTGAGATTTAATGTTTTTGATGTAGACACTTAGCATTCCAAACTTTCCTGTCTGGATTCTCCTCACTGTGGCACAGATTTTATATGCTGTACCTTCATTTTCAGTCCCTCGAGGAATTTGAAAATCTCTTTCCTGTCCCAATTATCTTTCACTAGTGTGCTGTTTCCATGACTCCGTATAGTTTCTATTATTGATGCTATCCAGCTTTTTCCTATTGTGGTCAGCTAGAACATAAGATAGTATTTTAATTATAGTTGCTAAGACCTGTTCTGTATCTTATTCTGTGGTCTATTTTGGAGGAAGTTCTATAGGCTGCTGAGAAGAACATGGGTTCTTCTGTGTTTGAATGAAGTGCTTTGTCTGCCTCTTAGCTCCATTTGATTGATGATATTATTACCCCCTGTGTTTTTATGTTCAGTTTTTGTCCCATATCTTATCTATTGGTAAGAGTGGGGTATTGAAGTCCCCAACTGTCACTGTGGTGTGGCTGATCTGTGGTTTTAGTTCTAACAGTGTTTCTTTTATGACATTTGGAACAACACCTGAGGTTGACTTCTGGCCTCCATATGGATGCGTGCATATCTACATGTGTACCTGTACACATAGTACACACACACACACACACACACACACACACACACACACACACACAGAGCTATATGGAGACTGTGAGTCTTTCGGGAACTGACCTGAGCGCTTGTTAACTTGTGACTCATCCACCCTCACCCTGTTGAAAGACCAGGAGTGGGGCCCAGAGAAATAAAGGAGTGTACAGATGCCCACACCGTTAGTAAATGGTGTTCCGATGCCTCCCGTCCCAGGCACTGACTGCGACATTAAATTCTACCAGGGGACTCCATTCCTTTATCTTAATGGCAACTGCACTTCCTATGAAACGCAGACATTTTTGACAGGAGTGGAGCTGAGGCGGGGATGGAAGGGACGGCCTCCTGACTGTCACATCTGCTGCCCACACAGCCAGCTCCTCTCATTTCCTTAGGGCGGTTCACTGAGCACCAGTTTTGGGGATGTTAAATAGATTTTACTAAAAAAAAAAAAAAACATCACCCCCCCCCCCCAGATTTCTTGTAAGCATGGGAAGTCCCAGTGCAGCTCCTTTCCTGCCGCCGTGGCCACACCCGATGAGAAGCAGCAGCAGAAGGGAGGAAGGGCTTACTCTGGTCCACGGTTTTAGGGTTCACTTCATCATGGTGAGGAGGCATGGTGGCAGGAGTGTGATGCTGCTTGGCCACATCTGGGAGGATCAGGAAGCAGAAGGAGACCAACGAAGTGCTCAGCGGGCTTCCTCCTTTGCCCCATTTTATTCACTTTGCTGTACCAGTCCGTGGAGCAGAGCCAACAACTTTCAGGATGGGTCTCCCTGCTCCCAAGTTAATCTCTCTGGAAACTCCCTCACAGACATGTCCAAAGGCGTCTGTCACCCGCGCTCAAAGTATTTCTTAATATGATCATGGTCATAGTAAAATTAGTCCACCATGGCTAGGCTGAGCTAGGAGCTCTCAGACACGGCGGCTCAGGGCTTTAACTCCAGACACTGTGACCACATCTCAGAGTCCATTCCTCTAGGAGGGAACTTTCTTTGAGCAAACACCATCTGAGCTGATAGAACACAGTACCAACAACAGTTAGGAACATAGGGGTCATGTGTGGGGTGGGGTCAGGCCTTCCTGAAGAAGTTGAGAACAGAGCTGAGCTACCCAGAACTGGAGAATGTTCACAAATGTCCATGAGAAGAGATGAGAACTGTGTGGTGGGAGAGATAATGAACACATGAGAATCAGTAGGGTACGTCAAGGTGTGCTCAGAAATCCAGAGGAGGGAGGGAGGGAGGAAAAGAGGGAGGGGGAGAGAGAGGAAAGAAAGGAGGGAGGGGGAGAGAGGGAGACAGTCCTAATAGGATAGAGTTGGAAGAGACCCAAAGAGTTTTCTGGCTTGCTTTAGTTACTTTTATACTGCTGTGATAAGACACCATGACCAAGGGAACTTCTAGAAGAGTTTATTGGGGGCCTATAGTTTCATAGGGTGAGTCCATGACCATCATGGCAGGGAGCATGGCAGCAGGCAGGCAGGTTTGGTACTTGATCAGTAGCTGAACACTTATTTTGAGAGATAACCATTATGGAAAGAGAGAGAGAGAGAGAGAGAGAGAGAGAGAGAGAGAGAGAGAACACCTGAGAGCATTAACTGGGAAAGGCACAGACTTTTGAAGCTTCAAAGCCTGCCTCCAGTGATGCACCCCCTCCAACAAGGCCACACCTCCTAATCCTTCCCAAACAGTTTCATCAACTGGGGGCCAAGTATTCAAATGAGCCTATGGGAGTCAGTCTCATTTGAATCGCTCGCTACATGGCCCAACCATTTACTTGCAGTGTGTTTGAAAATATGCAGTGTGGTAGTAACAAGGTCTCCCCTTACATACCATTTCTGGTTTGGATTTCTTTTCTTTTTGTGATAGAAATGAGACCTTTACCCCAGGCTCCTCTGCTGTTGCTGCTCAGGAAGGAGAGATCGACTGTGATGGTTCCTGTATGCAACACCCACAGCCGACCACGTTAGGCCCATTTGGCCCCACCCACCAAGTTCCCTGTGTACCGGCCCCTCTAGAAGTAGCCTGAGATAACTACTAATCCCTACATCTCTTTGCCCATCCCTCTTTCACCCACCTGACTCCAGGGACTTCATGTCTCCCAAGCCTCTTGTTCTCAAGAGTCCAGCCCATGATGAGCAGGTACCTGTAACTGGCGACTGCACGTCCTTTCCCATCCACCCAGACCTGAATAACTACACAGAAACTATATTAATTACAACATTGATTGGCCTACTAGCTCAGCTTCTTACTAAGTCTTATATCTTAAATTAACCCATTTCTATTAATCCGTGTATCAACACAAGACTGTGGCCTACCAGTAAGGTTGTGGCCTACCAGTAAGGTTCCCGAGTTTTTCTCCTTCGGCAGCTGTGTGGCGTCTCGCTGACTCTGCCTTCTTTCCACCTCTATCTCTGTTTGGAATTCCCACCTTGCTATATTCTGCCCTGCCATAGGCCAAAGAAGCTTCTTTATTAATGGTAATAAAACATATTCACAGCATACAGAAGGGAATCCCACATCTGGTATCTTACTCATCTGGTCAGCATTGGCATTATTTCACCAAATCATAATCTCTCGGGGCTCACCAGACAGGACTCTTGGCCCCTTGCATGGAAAGGAAAAAGGAGACTTAGAGAGATTCCAAGAGAATGCCATTCTGGGGGAGTCTGGCAAAAGTGTCTAGCTTAGTGCCCTGGCCTTGTTGTGGGAACTCTTGAACCCTGATGGGTATGAAGAATCTCACAGGAGTGGGGTTCTTGCCATAGTGCAGATTCTAAGGCCATCACCCCAGGGAGCAGATTCAGAGGGGCCTAAGCTCCTGCTTTTGTGACAAGCACCCAGGGGTAATGACATAGCAAGGTGTGGGGGACTCCATGCTGCAGTTTACCTTGAAGTTCTAATGGGTGTGAAGGGGGACACTTTCACTGACCCCTCAACTTAGTCAGGTACTTAATATTCATTTTCATCCACAAATGTGGAAATATTATTTGTTTTTGATTTTTTAAAAAAGATACTGTTTTATGTTTGTGTAAATGCACTTGTATAATGGGAGGCATGCACATATTGAATGCAGTACTGGTGGAGGCCATCAGAGGGCACCAAATTCCTTGGGGGTGGAGTTATAGGTAGAGATAAAGATAGAGATAGAGGCCTGATTGGGTGCTGGGATCTGAACTAGGGTCTTCTGCAAAGGCAGTAGACACTCTTAATTCTTCACACACTCTTAACATCTCTCCAGTTTTTTTTTTATTTTATATAATTCCACAACTAAGACTTTGGACTTTTGAAGTACTGGAAGTTTTAAAGACCTGGGGAGCCCTTTGGAGTTGAATTGTATTTTATATTATTTTAGCATGCTATTTTTGGGACAAGAGATAGAAAGTTATGGCTTAAAGTGACATGTCCGTGTCAAGTTGACAGAAGGGTAGATCGTGCTGGTTAGACGTCATTGCCAACTTGACACAAGGTGGAATCACCTGGGAAAAGTCTTAATGAGGCACTATTAAGATGTTGGCCTGTGGGCACATCTCGGGGGGGGGGGAGGGATTGTCTTGAATACTAACTGGTGTAGGAAGACACAGTCCATTGTGGGTGTCACCGTTCCCTAGGGTGGGAGCCCTGAACAGTATAGGAGAGAAGAAAGCCAACTGAGAGCAGTCGAGCAAGGACCTGCGTGTTTATCCTCTCCTGCCCTTAACTGTGGATATAGCGCTGAAGTTCCTGCCTTGACCTCCCGTCAATCATGTAACCTGGAATCTTAAACCAAATGAGTCTTTTTCCTTCCTATGTTGCTTTTTTGTTGAGTGCTTTTCTTACAACAGAAATAAGACTAGACTAGAAGTTTCCTGGACCAGGGAATAGCAGCCTGGGGAGTTATCAATGTGTAGCTGCGATGTTTAAAAGCAGGAATCTGGAACAGGGCTTCATAGCTCTAGAATTCCAGTACCAGCTCCCAGTCCTTTCCATTGATCACGCCCCCTCTGTCCAGTCTCCTGGGCTTAGAGGTTTATTTCTCATCCGGGCCAGCTGGGAAAGCGCCTTCTTGCAAAGCTCTCTGCCACCAGCAGGTGGCAGTGCCGGCTCTAGGATATGGGCTAGGGAGACGCTGTGGCTGGACTCTTTTTGTGTCTGCTCAGGGTCCGCTCCAGAGCCTTCCTTTGCACGCTGAACCAGGACTGCTCATTTCTTCTCTCTTCCGGCTTGTGATGCCTCATAATTCCAGATACCTAGAGCCATTCGCGATAGATTCAGATGCAGGCTGCACCTCGAATTTTCATTCCCCAAATCAAATGTGCGGTGGACGCCTTGTTAGGAGCCTCTCGGGAATTGCTTTGTGGAATCCTAAACACAGGGCCTCTCTGAGTTAGGTGCGGTCCTCTTTTGCTCTGAAGAGGAATCTGGGGGCTTCCATAGGCTCAAGTGGTTGGCCAATGTTAAAGAGCCGGGTAAGAGACAGAGCCCGGCTGGAGCCTAGAAGTTATGGAGCTGGCTTCCAGAGAAGGGGGGTAGGATTCACTCAGAAGGGAGTGTCAGAGCAGGAGGTGGGTCAGGGATGGTAACTCTGGGCCTTCTCTAATTTGCCATCCCCAGCAATGGACCAGGTCTGTGTGGCAGTAAGTGACGTTCCCTACTCTCCCCGGGCACTGCTACCTCACAGCTAAGTGTTGTACTCCGTTCAGATATGGCTGCGCAAACCCTGCCCAGCCTGGCACTCTGCAGGGTCCAGAAACTTCTTTCTTTGTCGCAGAGCAGTAACCCCACACCGTGGCACTTAGGGAGAGGGGGAAAGTGGGGTGTCTTTGAATCACACAGAGGCTTCCTTTATCGGCTTATGGGGACTTTAACTCTGGAGTTAGGGTTCTAGATGCACACTGTCACACAAAACTGCCACGGAGTTGGTACTCTCTCATATTCGAAGAATGAACTTCATGGACAAATGCTGAGTTTGGCAAGGAGTTTTATTATAGATGCATGGGCAGGAACTTAGGAAAGGAGACGGAGCTCCTGAACAGTCGGAGGAGGCCGTTGTACACTGGTCACTAGCCAACCAATAATCGTTTAAAAAGGATTTTTCACAGGATTTATGCCAGAGACTAGGGTGAGTCATGAAGAGGAAGATGAGGTGGTCACTTCAAGGTATCCAGGTGTGTCTGTTCTCTGCTTGGGTCACCTCCTCGGGTAGCGCTTCCAGGCAGGGGTGGTCAGTTAGGAGAAGAAAGAGATAACAAGACCAAGCAAGCACGCTCCTTTCCTGCACTCCAGGTCTCCAGCCAGGGCAGGGCCAAGGATGTTTGTGTCTTCTGCTCAAAGACATGAATTAGAATAGTTTGCTTTGGGTGGTCTGTGCCCCTAAAAAAACATTTCCCACCCCCTGACCCTATCCCTAGGAGGGACGGCCCAGATGGCATTCTGCTCCTCTTGGTGAGCAGCATCACTGCTCCGCTTTATCTGGCTGCTGTAGCGCACAGCTAGCAGGCTCCTCCTCCTTGGGGTCCTCTAGCCCCACACGGCAATGCATTTGTTCCCGGCTTGTTCTTCATCTCTATCTATTATGCCTCATTCCATGGGGAAAGAGCCCAGGGAACAAGCTCTTCAGCATCGTGTCTACCCCAAGGTTGAGTACAAAGCTTATGAAAACAGCTCTCCGCTATGTTATCCAAGTAGCGTGTGTTCCTTGCTACGAAATTGAGAGTAAGTGGAAGGGAGAAAATTAACACCACCTCCACGACAATAGGATCTTTCTCTACACTGATATTTTAATGGAATTGAATTTTTCTCGTTCTCTTTTTATTGTACAAGAAATACATATTTCTCAGCAGGGTTATGAAGTGGTATTTCCAGGGGATTAATTTTTTTGGTCTTATGAGATTTTTTTTTTGTATTTGTACAATAAAGAACTTTTACGGGGACTACTACTTCATAAACCTGTTGACAGTTCCCACCTCTCTCTGTTGAGGACCTACTGTGTGCGGGCAGTGTCTACACAACTGTAACTTTATGGAGGGTTGATTTCCGTCTCATAGGATCAACTTGTTTAAGCCCATCAATCATTTCAATTCGAGGGTTGCTAGGTGACTACAAAGATGGCGCAGGGGCTATGGGCACATGCTGCTCATGGCTTAGTGTGTGGCACATGACCCCAAGACCTAAGGTACAAGACTGGACCCTCATAGTCATCAGAGATCAAAGGGACAGTGGCTCCGAGCTCACTGAGAACTTTGTATGTGCCAAGTGGAAGCAGGCTTCCTTAGCAGTTATTATAGAAAAGTGAGACGTTGAGGGAGGTTAAGAGGGTTGGGGGGGTTCTCAAAAGAGAGAAGAGCTGTTGATTTTCCTTCTCCAGGGTTTTTATAGGGCTATGACAGAAGCTGGGCAAAGGCTGGTGATCTCCACTGAGATTGGGCAGCAGTGGAGGACCCACACACTCCACGTGCGCCCCCTAGCCCAACCAGAGAGATGGCCATGTGCTGCCTACCCAGCTCTGGGTAGTTGAAGCTCCCGTCTCTGACTCCAGCTTTGATACCGTGCCAGCCCCACCTGTCAGCCTGCAACAAGTAAACCACCGGCTCACATGCCAGCGCCCAGATTGTGGGTGGGAGGAGAGGATGTGGTAGGAACATCTCACCCACATGAGGGTGGTGGTAGGGCTGGTGACTGACTGGTGACAGGCGCTCATAGGGATCTACAGGTTTTCACTCCCCGGCTTGGTCCTGGGTCTCTCCTGTTTGCTTAGGGGAGGAGCCACCACTGTTGCCCTTAGCACAGCAAGGGTCCACAAGGCCAGAGCCAGAAGGCCAGCTGTGGGTCCCCAGACTTTGGGCCTGGGGAGAAGCGTGAGAGCCCAGGAGGGAAATACAGGCAGAGGAGACTCAGCGACTTTTGTGTCAGTGGCCCTGGAAGTCAATGTGACCAATGGCGTCTACGTCAGCACAAGGGTCACCTGGTCATCACCCGGCTTGACACAGTGCCCTTCACCTCCCCGTTGCCATAACATCCCAGGAACTAGTTCTGGTGGCTGTCCACCATCAACACTGGGCTACTTCCATCGTTTTAAGTCTGAGACTGGGGAGGCTGTACTTTGTGACCTGATCTCCTTAGCATAGAGCCGGTGACTCCAGGCAGGGTCCCAAAGGTCTATCCTAGGAAGAGTGTCCCAAGCAGAGGGCACAACTTGTACAATGAATGACCCTGAGGAAGGAAAAGACTTCCAAGGACTTGGAACTCTGGGTGTGGATTGCTCAGGGAAGACACCACCACGGGCGGCAGAAAGCGCTTAGGATCCATTGGAATGATTTCCCAGCTAGGACAGGCAGAAGCTTCTGGGGTTGTGAGCCAGAAGGCTGAGTTGTTAAGGGTGCATTGTCTTTCTTTCCCAGGCTTCTCTGCCCCAAGGCTGATGTGGCTCCTCAGAGATGGGAAGTCGCTGGACACTGCCTCTACTTGCTATGAGCAGCGAACATTATTGTCCTGTGTTCTCTTGGAATTGCTCCCCAGACAGCTCATATACAGAATTGGAGGCATTTTTCCAGTTCTGGTCAGGGGGGCAGGCATCTGACTTCTGGCATGGGATGTTCTGGCCAGAATGAGCTGCCCCTCAGACTTGGGCCAGAAAGGAAATTTCTGCATACCCTTTTAGCCCCTAGGACTCTGGGAGTGATTGTGTGGGGGGAAGAAAAGCACCCCCAAGAACTCTGCTATGGGGCTACCTTCAAAGCCTGCCGCAGACAGAGTAGGATGTTCAAGGCTCTGTCTATGATGCTCCCTCCCCTGTACCCCTTCTAGGGAGCTGGTCAGGGTGTTGGTGAAGCTCCCATTCCCCCCCCCGACCCCAGAACCATCTGGAATTTGGAAGCATGTTGTAATGTAATCTTCCTGTGTTGTTTTAGCAACCAGTTTTCCTCTGACAATGAAAGTATTGCATATTTGTTATAGAACACATGGACAAGAAACCAAGGAAAATTAATATGATGTACAGTGGTAAATGTATGATTTACTACCCACCCCCCCAAGACTGGACTATGACATCTTTACGATACTAAGCATGTGTCCAGCGTTAGTACACCCCCTGGGGAGACTTGGGTAGTGGGGTGGAGATGAGAGTCATCTTAGAGCCAGAGGACCTGAGTTCAAGACCTTGCTTCTATGCCTGTGGGCTACACAGACTTTAGTGAGCTGTGCAGTGTCTAAGGGCCTTGTCGGTTTCCCAACCTTCAGTATGAGGGTGGACTATCATGTGCCTAACGCAGCCATTGGAGAGTCAGAGCAGCAGAGGTGGATGTGTGCAGGACCATGGGGACACCGTAGGAAGCGGATGCTTCTCTTGCAACCCTACAGAGCTACCCGGTGTGGAGAGAGGGCTCTGTACCCTACAGGTCCACATGCTGATGCTGACAGCTGAGGCTGAGCACACACACACACACACACACACACACACACACACACACACACACACTGAAGGAGCAAAGGCCTCTGGGAAAGTGTATGTGGTATGTGGTTCATGGTGAGAGCAGCCATGTGTGAGAGGCAGAGATGCAAACCAAGGGTAAGTTGGTGATAGAATGCGAAGAAGGCGGGAGTGGGGAGATGGGGGATATCAGCTGGTCCAACCCGCAACCCTGGAGGGCTACAGTGAGCGCCACAGGACGATGCCTTGGGTACATAGTGAAGGAGTCTCTCCCAGCTGGAAGCTCATTCTCTCATTCCTAGGCCCAAGTGGTTTCCCCCTTCAATTCTCTTTACAGTTGCATCCGAACGGCTGTCCACAAGCTGTGCTAGGTCTGTCGCGGGCTCTTCATTTGTGGCAAAGTGAGAGGAAGAGAGGACCGCAGGTGAAAGTTTAGCGAGGCTCGCTCACTTTAACTCTCAGCGCTGTCGTCTCTCCAGAGGAAATATTCCTCCTGCAGCTAAGATCTCCCTTTGTCTTAGGAAAGGCTCTGGGCCGGGAGCAGCATCTTCTCTTGCTCTCTTCACTGGCGATTTCTAAAGCTGGGCATCCTCAGCCGAGGTCTCCCTATTCGAGTCTGTCCATCTCCCAAGCTTTTTATGTGTGTGTTGAGGTTTGCATGAGAACTGTCCTCCACAGGTTCATGTATTTGGACGCTTGGTCCCCCATTGGTGGCGCTGTTTGGGGGAGGTTATGGAACCTCTAGGAAGTGGAGCCTAGAATAGATAGATAAAATAGGTCACTGTGGGCGGGCTTTAAGGCTGTATAGCCTGGCCCACTTGTTGTTTGCTCTTTCTCTGTGTGGATGAAATGTGATCACTGCTTCCTGACTGCCAGGCTGCCCTCGCTCCTGCCGCCATGCCATCCCTGCCATGATGGACTGTGTTCCTCTAGCACCCTGGGCCGGAGCAAATCTTTTCCTCCTCTGACTCGCCTTTTGCAGATTAAAATTAATCAGACCAACAGAAAAGTGACTGAAGCAGTATATTTCATCAACCCAGAAAGAACCCAGAAGTTTTGGGTCCGTGGAGCTACACCCTCTCGAGAGTGAGCCCCACCTGCAGCTTTTTGGGCCTCGCAGCCTTATACACATGGATGGGTGTCAACATGGCACTTTCATACATGTGTAATGTTATTTTGAACATACTTACCCCATTACCCCCTTCAGTCCCCTCCCCACTTATCCCCTTCCTTTCCCCAGCTAGTCCCCCTCTACTTTCGTGTTCCCCACCTCTCAACCCAGCCAATTCCATTAGGATTGCTTGCAGAAGCATGGGCACCTTGCCATGGCCACACCACTGAAGAAAATGTCCCTCTCCCAGCAACCACGAACTACCTATCAATCCTCCTGGTGGGGGAGGCCTCATGAGCACCTCTCCCTCCATGACAGAGTGTTTTGGGGCCCAATTAGGGGCAGGTTCATCACAGTGGTTTTCATAGCACAGTGCTTTAGTAACTGCCAAGAGCCCGCTCTACCCGGTGTCTTCCTAGCAGCTCTGCTGGTAGCTTGTTCTGGTCATTGACTCTGTCATTGGTAGCCAAAGCCTTTCAAGGTCCCACCCTCTCGTAATAGCCCCTACCTGCTACCCATGTCAAATTACCAGAATCGGGACTGTTATTTATTCTGCAGAGGATGTGATCGAAGCACCTGAGAGATGTTTGTCTTGGTTTACTGAATACATGTGTTCGTCGAAGATAATGGTTTTCAACCTGTGGGTCGCAACCCTCACAGGGTGTCAGATAGCCTTCATGTCAAGTATTTACATTATGATGCCTAACAGTAGCAAAGTTACAGTAGCAACAAAATTATTTTATGGTTGGGGGAGTCACCACAACACGAAGAACTGTATTTAAGGGTTGTAGTATTAGGAACACTGAGAACCACCATCCTAAGAGCAAGGCAGAGAGTTAGGCAGGCCGAAGAGGAGGCTGGGATTCTGGTGATGCAGCCTCAAGCCAAGAATACTGGTAGCCCTCAGAAGCTGCAAGAAGCAAAGAGCCGGCTTCTCTCCCAGAGCCTCCTAGGAAGCGGGGCTCTGTTGGTGCCTTGCTTTTGAACATGTCACTCCCAGATCAGGGCAGAGCCAGAGTGAATCAGCAGGCACAAGCTGTCTTGAAGGCGTCAGGCCTGACTCATGGACTGCATTGCTCATGAACACAGGCTCTCAGTGACTTTGAGCTTGGGATGTCCTTGCAATGTGAGGGACCTCTTCCATCAGGAGCCAGGCGTTGCTCGTAGCCTTGCCTCCCATCCTGCCCAGTGTGGATTCATCCTCAACCCATAGCATGTAGCAGCAGAATGCCAGCTGAGCAATTTCCGGTGATGTGAAGATGTCTGTCATATTTATCTATTGCGGGGCTAAAGACAGAACCCAGCACCTCCCCTATGCTAGGCAAGGGCTCTGCCACTGAGCTATACCCCATATACCCCAGCTATATTTTTATTAGTGTTTTAAAAAAACTACCGTTACAAAGTAATAGGTTTTATAATGACACACACACACACACACACACATATATGTTTAAAATATTTGCTTTTATTTGTGTGTGCATGCATGTCTGTGTGCTATGTGAGTGCAGGTGCTTGTAGCGGTCAGCACAGAGTGTTGACGTCCCTGAGTCCCTGGAGCTAGGATTGCAGGTAGGCGTGAATCACCTGAAGTTGGGAATCAAATTTTTTCTTTCTTTCTTTCTTTCTTTCTTTCTTTCTTTCTTTCTTTCTTTCTTTCTTTCTTTCTTTCTTTCTCTCTCCCTTCTTCTCTCTCTCTCTCTCTCTCTCTCTCTCTCTCTGTCTCTGTCTCTCTCTCTCCCCCCTCTTTCTCACTCTCTTTCTTTTTGTCTTTTTTTGTTTTTTTGAGACAGGGTTTCTCTGTGTAGCCCTGGCTGCCCTGGAACTCCCTCTGTAGACTAGGCTGTCCTCGAACTCTCAGAGATAGGCTACCTGCCTCCCAAGTGCTGGGGTTAAAGGTGTGTGCCATGACCTCCTGGCTCTAGGAACTAAATTCTTAACTGCTGAGACTTCTCCAAGTCCCATGTATTTTGATTTTCTTGATCCTCCTTGCCCATCCCCTGCTCTCTCTGTTGACCTCCTTCCCCCAGTAACCCCACTTTTATTCATTATTACCCTCTTCCATATTCTCCTCCATAGCGCCCCTTAATACCTCTTCTTTCCTTGAGTGTGACAATTCAGACCTTTAATCTCAGCACTCAGGAGGCAGAAGCAGGCGAATCTGAGTTCAAGATCAGCCTGGTCTTCAGAGTGAGTTACAGGATAGTCAGGGCTACACAGAGAAACTGTCTTAAAAAACAAAATAAACCAACAAAATAAAAAAGATTTCTTTTGTTCTTTCCAAAGCCCTGTGTTTAGTGTCATCTCCTTCATCCTTCCCACTGTTTATATATCATATATATATATATATATATATGATTATTTATATGTATAATCTCAGAGTCTGAGATTCTCAACAATAAAAATATCAAGTTTTATCCATTTTTCTGCAAATGTCATCATTTTTTTATGGCTGAATAAAATTTCATTGCGTGTATGTCCCACATTTCCCTTGTCTAGTCATCTATAGATGGGCGTCTATGCAGGGTCCACTTCTCAATTCTTGTGAATAGATGTGCAGGGACCATGGATGAGTGAGTGTCTCTACTTAGACTTAGCTCCTTTGGGTATAGACCCAGGAGTGATGCAGAGCCCCAGCTATTTTTGTTTCCTAAATTTAATATGCTGTAAGATTTCATTCTTCTGTGTGGCAGAAAAAAATCATTTTTCCATTAGCCCGGAGGCTCTTCCTTGTCCCAGAGCGTGAAGACATGTCCCCAGTTCCTGTACACTTGCTGGGTAGGTCAGACACAAATCATTGCAGACGACCTGATTGCTCAAGAGAGCTTGACCTTGGAAGCAGTGGCTCTGTACCTTCTGAGCCAAGTTGACCTGTAGAGCCTGCACATGGTGGTGGCCTTTCAAGGTGCATCACAAGACAATCCTCTCCACATCCTGTCTCTTCTCAGGGCACCAAATGGGGCAGTAGGTGCCGGGACCACTCATCCTCTTCCATCCCTGTAGTGTTGATTCTTTTTGGTCTTCCTACCCTTTTTTTTTCTGGCTTTTCAAGACAGGGCTTCTCAGTGTAGCCTTGATTGTCTTGGAACTCTATAGACCAGGCGGGCCTCGAACTCACAGAGATCCACCTGCCTCTGCCTCCCAAGTGCTGGGATTAAAGGTGTGTGCCATCACCACCCAGCTGGTCTTTCTACTTCTTAAGCTTGCCAACTCTGCCCACTTCTTCCTTCTCAAGAAAGATCTAGAGGAATCACCATTATGCACCAAATTGATCCTCCATCAATGCGTGGAGCGCACAACCTCCCAGAGTGACTGTGTGAAATAGGGTCTTTCCAGGGATCCTTAAAGTTAGGTGAGGTCATAGGAGTCTCATCCAGTGGTGTCAGTGTTTTCGCAAGGGGAGGAGGTGACACTAGGGTCTTCCCTTTCTCTGTTGACCAGCAGAGAAAGGGATATGTGAGGGCGTAGCTCTCTACAAGCCAGGAAGAGAAGCCCCATGGAAGCCACCCCTGTGGGACCTTGGTCTTGAACTTCTAATCTCCAGAACTGAGAAAACTCACTTTTGCTGGACATGCTATTTTGTTATGCAGCAGAGTAGACTAAGATAGACAGCTTCTCAATGAGACGACACCTTGCCAAAAGCAGCAAGAAGAGTTACCCTGGTAGCCCTCGCGTTGCTTCTGTGTGTCCAGAACCAGTGTCTGAAAGCAGGCGCTGTGGGTTCTGTGTTGTGATAGTCAGGCATCAGGCACAGGAGTGCCCTGCTAACAGCCATGCTCTGGTTTTGTTTCTGTTGCTGTGATATAAAACCCTGATGGAAAGCACCTTACGGGAGAAAGGGTTTATTTCAGCTCACAGTCTCGGGTGATAGTCCATCCCCAAAGGAAGTCAGGGCAGGGATTTTAAACAGCTCATCCTATCACATTCACAGCCGAAAGCGGAGAGGCGTGGACACAGGGCTGCTCATTTGCTTGCTTGCCTGTGCTTAGATCTGTTTCTCCACTCTTGTACAGCGCAGGAGTCCCAGTCTAGGGGATGATGCTGCCCACGCTAGACTGCCTCCCACATCAGGTAACCTAAGGTATTTCCCCACAGACATCTCCACAGGCCACTATCACCACTATACCACAAACACACTTCTATAGTTCAGGAACTCTGCCTAGGGAGTGGTACGCCCAGAGTGGATTAGGTCTTCCTACTTCAGTTAATTAGGACAGTCTCCCACAGACCTGCTCCCAGGGTAGACATTCCTTGAGACTCTCTGCCCAGGTGTTTCTAGCTTCTGCCAAATTGACAACTAAAGTTACCCACAGCTGGAAAGGACAAAACGCCCAGCGACACCTAACTTGACTTTGAGTGGAATTTCTAGATCCTGACCTGACTTGGGGAAGGTACAAAATGGGAATAAAACTCGAGGCAAGAAGAAAGATGTTAACTCTACTACCAGTGTGTCCTAAAATGGATTCCAAGCAGTAACAATTACAACCGCCACAATAACAACAACAACAAAAGTATAAAGTGTTCTGTAGAATAAATTAAGGTCATATTAGATTATACTGATTTGAGCTGTTTTGAACCTTATATAAAATGATTTATAAGGTCTTTTGCTGGTGGTCACTTTCGTTTTGTTTTGATTTTTAGAGACAGGGTCTCATGTAGCCCAGGTGGCCTTAAATTCACTATACACAGGCTGATTTTGAACCACTGATCTTCCTGTCTCTGCCTCCCAAGTGCTTGGATTACAGACATGAGCCACCAAACCTGGCATCCCCTGATGTCTGCTGTTCACAGAGTTGTTTCAGCCGGGGAGGTGATATGCACAATATCTCTCACAAAGTGGTACCAAGGAAATGCCTTTTTTGCTAAGTATCTGGTAGGATTGGCCTTTGGTAGATATCATTTTCATATTCACTGGAGTATTAAAAAATCTGAGACCCAGAAGGTCCCCTGTTGTGGGTCACATCGGGGGGGGGGGGAAGCCTTGGGCTAGAGGTGATTGAGCCCTTGTCTACAAGGGCAAGGCCGGGGGCTCCACTCTCAGCTCTGCAAAAGTGTACACTTACGTTTGAGGAAATGGAAGCTCAGGGAGGTAAGGATATTGGTCAAAGCTGTTTAGTTTGGTAGGAAAGCCAAACTAGGGTCCAGGCCTTTTGATTTTCAGTCTTTTGGAAGCTACCTTGCCATGCAATACTAGCCACTAGGGTGGGACGCTCGAGAAGACATGGGATTCTCCTCGCTCTGTGTGGTGGGTTTTGTTCTTTAAAAAATAATTCTGGGGTGACCGCAGCCGCTAGTCCAGGCAGAGACAGCTAGAGCAGTGCAGGTTCCCCCCAGCGAGCGGCAGAGCTGGTGGGAGTGCATCCAGGACAGGTTGGTCCTGCCATGCGGCCGGGAGAGTAATCCAAGCGGGAGGGTGGCCAGGTGGCAGATAAAAGACTTACAGGACATAGTAAATAAACATAAGGCTAAACATAAAGCTAAACATTTATTACTTAAAGAAGAGGCAGAGAGACAGAGAGATAGAGAGACAGAGAGACATAAAAACATAGAGGAGATACGTGTGCACACGCCAAAAGAGGGAACAGAAGAAGAAGTTAAGATGGCGACCAGAGGTCAGAAGTGGCTGGGAGTGGGTGTGGCTTGCCCCTTAAAGGGATCGGACCAAAAGAATAACAGTGGGTGTCTGTGGTGGTGGTTAGTTCTTCTGCTTAGAGGGCAGGGGCTGCTCAGCATCTGACCTATTTACTTATTTACTTAAGAAAATACATTTTGTATTTTAAAGCAAATCCACAAATCAAATCCAGGTTGTTTCCTGCCGCACATGTCCCCCAGGGAGGTTTACACATATTTCTGACCCATTCTCATTTGAACTGTTCCACTCTTGGCCCACACCCTCTGAGTCTCCATCAAATCTCTCTTCCCTGGGGAACAAGGTGTGTGGATGAATGGGACGTCTCCCTTTCCCCAATCATTACACCTTTCCCAACTTACTCTAAAAAATTTCCCATGGGCCTACTCTGGAAATTCATAAACACCTTTCATAATGGAGAGTACGTGTGGGAGAGCCACAGAGAGAGGAAGCGGAAATGGTGTAAGGAATCAGGCCCAGGGGAAACCTGGGATGATTCACCCTGGAAGGTGGCCAAGGGGCAACTTAACAGTCTGAGAAGAGGAATGATAGCTTCAAAGCCTGGGGACCAGTTCCTGCAAGAGAAAGGGCTCGAGACTGTGGCTGCAGAAGTTGAGTTAGACAGAAGAAAGGCTGGGAATGGTCCTTAAGACAGTAGAGAGGTTTGGAGATGTAGAAAAAGGTCCCTGGCTAGTGGGAAGGCTTTGTTTTCGTTCGTGTGTGTGTGTGTGTGTGTGTGTGTGTGTGTGTGTGTTGCATACACATGTGGAAGCCAGAAGTCAGTGTTAGATGTCTTTCCTCGGGAGCTTTCCACATTAGTTTTTGAGACAGATTCTCTCAATGGGACCTGGGGCTGATGGGCTGAGAGATTAAGTCAAGCTGGTGACCAGTGTGCTCTCTACCTCTCCAGTGCCGGAAGTACTGTACCTAGATTTAAAACAAAATAAAACGAAATAAAACAAAAGTAACAACAAAACAAAACCAAAAAACCCAAAAGCAAACTCTCTGTGCGCCATTGTATATGTGAAAGTCTGAGAGCAGTTTTCAAAAATTGGTTCCTCCTTCTTCTATGTGGATCTTTGGGCTCTAACTCAGGTCATCCAGGCTTGGTGGCTTGGTGGAAAGTGCCTTTACCTGCTGAGCCCTCCCACTGGTCCTCTGTGCCTGGCTTTCCACATGGGTGCTGGGAAGGAACTCAAGTCCTCGGTTTCCCAGCAAGGCCTTAACTGACTGAGGCATCTCTACAGCAGACTCAGGAGGCACAGCGTTGCATTTGCTGTTACTATTTCTGAGGTACACAACCTCTGGTGAGATACTGCTCTGGAGACCTGTGTTGCTGAAAGAGGAGATGACCCCCAACCCCAGCACCATCCAGAGGATTGGGCACAGTGTGCCACGATCCTGGGTGACTTAGGGGCTCAAAACTGGTGGTGCTTCCTATGGTGAAGTGATGATGAACTAATACTGGCAGCCAGAAATTAATGATTAAGAGGTCCCTGTTCCTCATCCTTATAGTCTCACAGGAGTGAAGCCCTGTGTCTGTCCATGACCCCAGTAGCCAAGGGAGGGACCAGGTTCTCAGATGTGTTTGAAAGAGCAATGTGCCTTGGAAATCTCTAGTGGACTCTCCATCCCAGAACAGAAGATGTCACTGATGCTGGGGTTATTTCAAGGACCAAGACTTCTAACACTGGGAAATAATCTTTCATCTGGCAACACTGAAGGCACAGGGAAGTCAACCCTCCCCTGCCAAGGGTGATGTGGTGCTCTCCCACAGAGGGCACTTTCTACCACTGGACTCAAGGGCTCTTGGACCAGAGAAGATCCCATCCCTTGGGTAGGAAGGTCACACAGCAGAGGAGGATACTTCCAGGGGACTGAAGAGCCTCTGAAAGATGCTACCTTGATTTTCTGCAGCATGGCCACTTGACTGTGGCATATGTTTTCTGATTTATTTTAGAGACTATCCAGAAATGCGAAGTGGGTGTCAGTGTGTGGAGTCTTGTTTTGCCAATACACAACCCACCTGCAAAATGCTGTGTCCATCACTCAGGGAAGACAGTGTGGAGATGGGTCAAAGCAAGTGGAGTAGATTGCATTAGGGAAGGGTAAGGTCAGGGTAGCTGGTCATGATGGGGTGGGCAGGGCCTTCTGAAACAGTGGGGACTGTCTTCATCTCATAAGGAGAGGTAGTTCTTGGCGAAGACAAAAGTGACCACAAGAGGTCATTGGTGGAGGGGAAGGGTCAGCTTGGAGCAAGCTCAAGGCTAGGACTGAATTATTAGGGTAAACACACAACACCACTGTGGGGGCAGTAGGAAACGAGGTTGACCAGGAGGCTGAGAGCCGCTTCCTGGATTTTTGATCATCATGCAAATACAACCTTCGACCTTCGTATCCTAGGCAACGGGAAACTGGGGGAGGTTTTGACAAGGGAATAATATGAACAAATGAGCTATTCAGAAAGACTCTGTATTCCAAATGGGATGTTTAATTGCTGTAACTTCCTGGAGAAGAAAAATCTAACACATCCAGGGAAGAAAGTTGGTAGAAAAGCTCAATTACAGCAGCATTCTGTATTCGTGGCTTAGCATTTGGAAAATAGAGAAAAGCACATAAAAAGAGAAATTACCCTTAGCCCCAGTACTGGCAGATACTTTTAAGAGTTTGTTATAGCTTTTCTTTCTCTCATTTATTTTCTTTGACTAGGTTTTTACATACACATGTATAATTTACATATTTTAAAAGTGAGTGCAGCTGTGGTTGCCAGCACAAGATAGGAACAAGATCAATCCAGTGGAGAGTGGCTCACCAGTACCCGCCCCCAGCTGAGGAGCTGGTTACTGGCAGCTGATGGCTGCTTGGGAAGGGAGAGAGGGTCAGTTTTCCTCAGGGTTGTGGCCCCTGGAAGACTGTCCATGTCCCAGTGGGTGATCTCATACCCATGCATATATATGAGCAAGACAAGTTAGAAGGGTTATACAAAGAAGAAAAGTAGAGGCTATGAAGTTGGAAGGGGAACATGAGGGAATCTGGAAAAAATTGAGGGGTCAACATGACCAAATACATTATACACAAATACAAAATTCTCAACGAATAAACAAAACTAGATTGAAAAGAATTTGTTACAGTCTTTTCCTCATTTATATTCTTTGACTTAGTCTTTACATATACATGTACAGTTTTCATAATTTACAGATGTATATATACATATGTGTTGTAGGAGGCTGCATGTTTGTTTCCTGGCCACTCAGACTCCTGAAATAACACAGAAACTGTATAAATTAAATCACTGCTTGGTCCATTAGCTCTGGCTTCTTATTAGCTAACTCTTACATCTTAATTTAACCTATTTATATTAATCTGTGTACTTCCACAAGGCTGTGTCTTACTGGGTTAAATTTTGGTGCCTGTTCCCTGTCTCCGGTGGGGCTACATGGCTTCTTTCAGACTCTGCCTTCTTTCTCCCAGCATTCAGTTTAGTTTTCCCCACCTAACTATTCTGCTGAACCACTGGCTGAAACAGCTTCTTTATTCATTAACCAATAAAGGAAACAGAAGGACTTTTCACACCACATACGTATATATATTTAGTGTTACATATTTTAAAGATTAAGTGACTTTGTGTTGTAGGCTTTTCATAAACACTACATTTTGTCTAGTGTCTCGTGACATTCTGTCCTGAGATAAACAAACTCATCTTTACCCACTGATACTTTTTTCCAAGTTTCTATTTACAACACACATGGCTTGACTACCTCTGTCTCTTCACTCACGTCTGCTTTAAAACACTCTGCAAAAACAAATGTTGCACGGAAGTATGGAAATTATCCAAAGAATGAAGGGTTTCTGAACAAGACTACAGTGTTGTTTTGCAAAGGATGCCACCATTTTACTTGTGTGCTGACAGTGTTTGATCACATTGTTCAACAACCTGTACTAGGTACTCCAGCTTCAAAAAGAGAACTTTCACTAAATTGAAATGTATATTTCAGTCTTCACTTCTTTAACAGCTTATAAAGCTGAATATCTAGATAGTGTAAACACACAAGGTAAACTCCTGAGAGTGTTTTTATTTGTAGCTTTAGACCATTAGAATATTATGGTATTTAATTTCTATCAAGTGAGTTTTTACAAAATGACATTTTTATTATATATATATATATATATATATATATATATATATATATATATTCTGATTGGAAGATTTCTCTCTGGAAAAAAAATCAGAAAAAAGGTGGGTAGGAAGATATCTCAGCAAAGTGCTTGCCTAGCAGGTATGAGGACCTGGGTTTGATTTCAGAACCCACATACAAAGTCAGATGAGAGGCTGTGTCTGCAATCCCAGCTGTGAGGAGCAGGAGACAGGCAGATGTTTGGGTCTCAGTGATCTCTCATCATAGCCTAATGAGCAGGTTCCAGAGGAGAGTTTGCCTACACAAATGAGCTGATGTCTCCTGAGAAGTGACATAGTGTGAATGTTCATCGTGTCCAACAACTTGCTTCAATAATTAGGTCCCATGTTCACTGCCATATGGACATTTCCCATCTCTCTCTCTCTCTCTCTCTCTCTCTCTCTCTCTCTCTCTCTCTCTCTCTCTCTGTCTGTCTGTCTCTCTCTCATGCCCATTGTGAATGCACTGTAGCTATAACCACATGTCATTGTCCCTTTTCCAAAGGGAGGCTCCTGAGAGGTGAACTCCGGGGTTTGAGGGAAAGCACAGTTAATGCTTTGCTAAGCATCACCAGGCTGCTGTGTTGGGTGTTCAGATCGCTTGTTTTCATCTCTCACAGTGTGCTCCCTGTGCTGTCCCCTGTCCCTGGGTCTGGGGCTGTTGTCCCTTTTTGTCATGCTGTTCTGATGGTGTGTGTGCGTGTGTGTGTGGGGGTGGATGACCATTTCTTCTTTTGGTTAAGGCTTGTGCGATTGTTGCAGCGATCTAGAGTATGTCTTCCGCCAGCGATGCATTCTGCATCTTGTGTGTGTGCCCCAGTTTCTCCCTGGGGCATATACACTGAGATAGTTATCCTTTAGATGCTCTGTTTAACAGACAGTGTCACCAGTCTGTATGAACTTTACTTTCTCTAATGCTCAGGCTGGAAGACCCCAGCAGACATTCTGAACACCTTTCTGAAATATGGCAAGAACACTTGCCTGGAAGAGGGGGCAGGCTGATCACTGGGAGAAAAGGAAACACCCAGGGGGCACAGGCAAGTGGAAGATGTGTTCCAACCCACTTTGACTTCCAGAGGGCACAAAAGCTATCTTCCTCTAGCCCATGTGTTTCTTGCGTCAGTAATTCTGTTTCTTCGTTTGAGACAAATCTTGGATTTGAAATCTCTTCTCTATATCTGAGCATTATCTGGATCTGTGTGTGCTTGTGTGGACCTATGCACATATGTGTGTGCTCATGTGTATGTGTGTGAACATGCATGTACTTATGTGCACGTGCATGCTTGCCTTTATGCATATGTGTGTGAACTTGTGTGCATATATGCACACACATGAGTGCTTGTGCATATGCGTATACTTGTCTGTATGTGTGCACACATTTATGCTTGTATATATGCATGCACACATATGTGCTTATGTGTATGTGTGTGCACATATGTGTATGCTTGTGTGTATGTATGTACTCACATCCCTTCAAGTTTGTTTACATGTGTATGTGTGCACATGTGTGTGCTTGTATGTGCACATACTGATGTATGCTTATTCACATGTGTTTGTATGAATATATGTGTGTGCATATATGTGTGTATGTCTTTCTGTGCCTATGTGTGTGCTGTAGAATGGTGTCTCCAGGCATGACTTACCTGTCGCTCTCTTGAGCTGCTGGCAGCAGTGATTATACACACAACACCTGCACTAGATTGGGTCCCTTAACTTCCTTCATGGCAGTGGGGGAGGGACTGATAGGGCCCTGCCTCCTACCCAGTGATGGATGGACAGTTAATGGTTGTTTGGAGCCGGAAGTACAGTGTAGCTGTCTGTAGGCTGCTTCTGCTTCTTGGTTCACTCGTTGCCCTGGCTTTGAATCCCTTTGTTTCTGTGACTGATGCCTGGCTTCAGGGAAGAGACTTTGTTCATGTTTCCTGAGAGCAGTTCATACCTGAGTGTGTGTTTCTGTGTATGTGTGTGTGTGTGCATGTGTATATGTGTGTGTTGTTTATCTATGTGCATATGTATTTGTGTGTTTTTTGTTATGTGTTTATGTCTGTGTGTGTGTGTGTGTGTGTGTGCATGTCTCTGTGTGCAGATGTTTCTGTGTGTTTATATGGATGTTTGTATTTGTGTGTTTACATCCCTCTGTGTGTTTGTGTATGAGTGTGTATCTGTTTGTGTGTGTGTCTGTATGTCTGAGTGTGCACACATACACAGCTCTGGGAGGGCGACAGCATTGCTCACCTCACCAGCTGTGCATTTCGGCACCAGAGCAGAGCAGGTGTATATTTGCACCCTTCCGATGACTAGATGAATGAATAGGAAAGGACGGGGAGCTTGGCTGCTCTGTCCAAGAGTACACTCTGAGAAGCCAGTCGACCCATCCTCCGCTCACCAGCCTTCCACCCTTTATTCAGGGGTACCTGAAATCCATTGTGTGGAGAGGCAAGTTAAAAAGTGAATTATTTGTGATAATAGCGGGGGCTGTATCTAAGTCACAGAAGCTGGCTTTCATTAGACTGAGTCAGAGGGAAGCTTGTTGGAAGAGAATGGTTTGTTTTCATGGAAACCACAGGCAGAGCTGCAGCTGAGCCCCAGGCAGGGACTGGAATGAAGACCATATGATTTTGGTAACTTTCTGTCTTCTCTCTTTCTGAATGTCTGCCTTTGTTAATTATTTTTATTTGCTTCGACAATGTGTTTTTGTGGACAAAGAAGTGCTGGCCTGTAGATATGTTATAGATCTTGAAATTAAGCCCATTTTATCAGTGAGACTAGCCTGGCTGGATCAGGCCCTCCCACGAGCAGCTTACTGACAGAAATGGGCCAGATGATGCGGCTCAAGCGAGGACACACTGATTAAAATGCATGCTGGGAGCTGGTGGACTGAGGAGTCAAGGGGACCTTGGGGAACTTTGCAGCATGTCAAACAGGGTCCACAGTTACTATCAGCAGCTTGGCCTGGGCCTGGAGGAGGAACTGTGTTCACTATCCCAGCTCTTCCAAGCTTTTGTCCTTGTGTTACTCCATTTTTTTTTAAAGACTTAAGTTGGCCAAAGTCCTCACAAGAATATTCTAAGAGGGTGCTTGCTCCAGGTACTGCCACTAAGAAACACACCGCACCCAGGGGCACAGGAGAGTGTATGGCAAGTTTCATTCTCATCCTTTGGAGTGAGCAGTGACTTTTCCTTGGAGCACGGATCTCAACACTGTTTACCACATCTGCTTTCTTCCCAATGGGTTACTGACGTTAACGTGTGTCTGGGGCTACATATGTCTCGTTTCAAAGGACATACTTACCCAGTTTGTCTTAAGTTACAACCCTATGTTCGGCGTTTCATCAGGCAGGCTGATCCTTGACACTGTTTTGTGACTGAAAGTGAAGGTTTGAAGGCATAGCTGTATTTCCTCAAGGCTCTAACACTTTGGTTCTTCTGACACACGTAGGCAAGCCCTGGACCACTGGGCTATATTCCCAGCTTGTATTTTGGTGTATCTAGATTGACCCTTGGCCACTACTCTATAGCTTATTTCTGGTGTACTGGTGCAGCCCGCAGTTTCAGTTACTTGGGAGGCTGAAATGGGATGATCTTGAGTTCAAATCCAGCCTCGGTAACTAGATTCTGCCCCCCAAATACAACCTAAATAAGGGTTAAAGGTATATTTTGGTAGTGGGGTCCTTGTCTGGCATGCACAAGGCCTGGGTTCAACCCCCAGCACCACAAACGTAAATAAGTAAATGAAAAAAACTAAAATTCTCCTGGGGTGGTGGCGACGCAAGCCTTTAATCCTAGCACTTGGGAGGAGAAGGAGGCAGGTGGATCTCTGTGAGTTCAAGGCCAGCCTGGTCTACAGAATGAGTTCCAGGACAGCCAGGACTACACAGAGAAACCCTGTCTCAAGAAACCAAAAGACCAAAACCAAACCACCCCCCCATCCAAAAAAAAATCCCTCTATTGTCTTGGACATGTTTCTGGAGGAGGGGCAGGGAGTTAGTGGATGAAAAGAGGGGGGTAATTAGAACAGAGGTTTGACATCGCAGTGGTCTCTTTCTGCCTAGAAAGTAAACAACTGACCACTGCTGTCTTCTCTTGGTTGTATCCAGAGTTTTAGAATCCTAGGAAATTAGGATTTCTTTGGCTGAAAGTTTCCCATAAGCTTCCCCAGGATTTTCAATTATCTGAATCTTCTAGAATGAGCTTCACGGCTGCAATTGCGTCCCCATAGCCCCAACCCAGTCAAATCAAATCTGCATCTCCACAGATTTGTTCATCTGTTGAGCACCCAGAGCTTAATATTCACGATATCCACCCTTCTCAGCCCAGCTCTCAGCAGCACACATCACTAGGGTCCACTCTGCCTTCCCTTAGAGGAAGAGACCCCGTGTTGGGCAATAGTCTCCTCCGGTCATGAAGATTCAGTCAGGCTCTTCTGGGCAATAGCCCTTAGCGGTGAAGAAAGTTTAGGCCCAGTCTGATCATTCTCCTCCATGTGCAGAAACAATATGCCCTGGTCTCCAAAACCACTCACCCTGTTTCCAACCAATAGATCAAACAAACAAAATGGCTGTAACTTCCTGTATGTGCATATGTCTGCCCAGCCTCTCTGAATGTGCTCAGCTTTCATGCCTTGCAAAGACTGGGCCCCTCATTTTTCAGTAAGGCAGCCCTTCTCAGCCCGTTGAGGACTCTCTCTGCTTCTCTGCCCTGTTTTCCTGACACCACGCTCTAGTTACCTCATGCTCTTGGTGTCCCACAGCATCTCACAGATGTGTCCCCTGGATGCCTCATACCGGAAGAGTTTCAAAGACAGGACTCCTGTGAAGCGTGGTCTGAGGGGCTGTAGACCCCTAATGATGTCCTTTGTGATTCTTGTTTTTAAGGAGCCCCTGTACTTCCAGGAGTCTCTCTGGGCCCCTGCACTTCCAGGATCCTGGAAGATTGATGCTGGGGGTGCGGTGGGAGGGGCACAGTATGCGTGTGGGAGGGAGGGTGGAGAGCTACATGGATGTGAAGGGTCTCCGGGGAAGAAAGTCGTAACTGTTAGTGCAGGTTTGGGGACTACTGGCTTCTTTAGTGGAGAAACTGTTTCAGAACGTGTCCGGGGACTCACCCGTGGTTTGGCGTGGCATTTTTCCAAGCATTACATTTGATGTGACGCAGCAAGAGGTAATCCACTGTCCCAGAGGATGTTGTTGGCCTCTGCTCTCCAAGGAGATTCCCACCCACTTGTGGCTTTGACTTGCTGTCTTGAGACAGCATCTGAAAGGTTACTCTCTTCAGCTCATCAGAGGGAAAGGGGTTAAGGAGGCAAAACTACTTGACTGAGGTCACGGGGAAAAGCTCTATCTGGGAAACACGACCCACGATGCCCCAGGCTACAGCAGGCTCTAGCTTTTCCCTTTCTTTAGCGTGAGATTCGGGAGAAAATTCAGTTCCTTGGTGTCTATTGTTTCAATAGTCTGATAACCAGAGAGGCAGGGTGTCTCTTTAGAATATCCTTGTTTCTGAGTGCTCACTCTGACCCTGAAAAGAGTTGTATTTTTTACTTTATTATTTATTTATTTACACAAAACTCTGATACCAAGATGTCATAATTCTAAAACAGGCCGTGTGCCAAACTCTCTCTATTTTGTTCCTGACATAACTCAGAAATCTGATTCTGGGGGATGGGTTACAGAGAGCTGGGAAGACAGTATACTTTGGGAACCAAGAGGGTGTGTGTGTGGGGGAATCCAACAAGAAGACATCCCAGCATTCTCACTCCACTTGCTGCTTTCCAGAGGGCTAAGTCTCCTCCTTCCTCCCTATCTGGCATTTTGGCATCCAAATTAATGAGGGATAGACTCTCTAAGTTTAATTTAACATGAAGAAAATATTTTTTTCCCCCAATGGTAAATACCACACAAAATGACTTTTGTTCTTGAGAGTGGCAGGGAGGACGGAGGAAGGCACCAGACAGATACGCCCCATCCGTGCTGACAGCGTTATGCATTGGTTTCTGCATCTCTGGACAGACCCCTTTGTCTTCCCCAGAGCAGAGGAGAAATTTCATCTCTTCTCAGTCCCCGAGATCCTGGCTAGGACAAAGCAAATAGGAGCTGCCTTTGACCTCAGACCTTCCATGCTGAAGCCTTTTAGAAAGTGAATTACTAATAGATGCTTATCAGTCTAATAGAGTTGGAGAAGGAGGGAGACATTGCCTATGTCCTCTGGGGGCTTCCTGCTTTCCATATCAGCCAACAGATGGGCTCATCTTGGTTTGCAGTCTTCCCCTGGGGTTGGTATCAGGAGGATTTCATGACTGTAAAAACTATTTACATGTTTATAAGGGAACATCCCTGTAGCTACACTGTTAGAACTCTGGGGTGTGTGCAGCAAAACCTTAGTCTCCTCTGGAGAGCTGCCAACCCTTCAAGTTCAAGGCAGTTTGCATTACATTTTCTTTGTCCTTATTTTTTTTTCTCAAAGGGTGCCAGGAATTTCTAGGCAATCACTTTAAAAAATAAAGAGCCATCATTTTAAAGTGTGAACCAGCCTAGTCTTGAGGCCAGAGGGATGGCGTACCACCGAAAGAGATCCCGCCTCTGCTCTACAGGACCCTTGAGTCCGGTGGATTGGAGAGCAGTTTTCTCCAAACACAAGATGCACAGCTGTAGTCCTAACACCAAGACCAAAGCGAAAATATTTCTGCCAGCGGTCTTCAACCCACGAGTGTGTTGCGTTTTCATATTTGTCTCCGTGTGAGCATGCAAAGCAGTATGATTGTGATGGTCAACATTATGTCTGAAAGTTTAAGATTGCTGTGCTTAAGAAGTGTAAAACAGAAATGCCCCCGACCTGTAAGTCCTACCTGCCCAAGGACAGATAACTTTCTGGAATTCTGGGGGTTGTGTGAGAGCCAAAGTTACATTTTAAGTTTTAATTAGTGTGCCTTAGAGATCCACGAAACAAAATGCCTCTGATCTGCAAGCTCCCCCTTTTTCTAGATTCTCCAGGGTGTTGATCAGGAAGAGCTGTTGAACTTCACCAAAGGCCTTTTCTTATGTGATGACCATAGAACGCCTGTGCTTGGCTCTGTGAGTTTCCTCACATTTAAAGGTCTGAGTGTGTCAAACCAACCTTGCATTGTGAGGAAACCATGTCCTTTGTCGCATAATCTTCTCAATGTGTTCTTGAACGCAATTTGCAGAAATTTTATTAGGAGCTGTGTGTCTTTGTTCATCCGGGAGACTGACCAATAGCTTTCTTTTGTTGTCTTGTGGCTGTTTTATCCTGGTCTGGTTTTGACATCACTGCCCTTTGTAGAATACTGTGAGGAGTGCTGGTATTAGCGCTTCCTTAGAGAGCTGGGAAAACCCAACCTGAGTCTGGCCAGCCATGGCCTTCGCTTTTGGGGAGACACTCAGTTCAGGCTTGCTAACTTTTATAGGTTTGTTGAAGTTGTTCATTTTTTTTTTAAATTTAATTTTGGTAGGTCGTGCTTGTCTAGAAATTGGTTTATTTCTTCCAGAGTTTTCCAGGCCTTTTTTTTTTTTTTGACTGTGAGTTTTAGAGGTATTTGGGTTTCACTGGAATTTGGGTCACACTCATATATGCGTCCTTAGTGTTATCAGTTTGTGTCCTCCCTCCCTTCCCTTTGGCTGGTTTGGTGAGGTCTCTGTCACCTTTGTCATCTTTTCAAAGACCCCTCCTTTGGTTTTGTTGGTTTCTTCTATGTGCTGTTTGTTTGGTCTTTGAGTCACCTCTGATCTGATCTTTGCTATGACCGTAATCTGTCCTCTCAAAACTGGCTTTGCAGCCTCCCAAATGTTCTGGAAAGTTCTGCTTTCATTTTCATTCAATTTTAGTCACTGCCATGATTTCTTCAACGACACAGTGGTAATTCAAGAATTTCTTGTTCAAGAATGGGCATGGTGGTGCATGTCTTAATCTCAGCAGAGGCAGGTAGATCTCTGTGCGTTTGATGTTAGCCTGGTCTTCGGAGTGAGTTCCAGGACTGCAAGAGCTACACAGTGAGACCCTGTTTCAAACAAACAAATGAACAAACACTCAAACAAGAATTCATTGTTCAATCCCTAACTCTCTGTGCTGTTTCCGTGATATTTCTTGCTATTGATTTCTAATCTTATTCCACCATAATCTGTTGGGACCATCTGGAGTCCTGGCCTCCAGCTGCTCTTCCCTGCTAGAGATCTTTACTTTCCTTCTGATTTGAGTTACTGAAAGCTGTGTCAAAGTTGTTTACCAGCTCTGCTTCACGAGCACATATTGCCTTGCCTTGAGGATCGGAGGATAAGGTTTTCACTGTTGGTCCACCTGACTGTTGGGCATATAAGCCTCCATGGTGCTATTGAATAAAGGACTTCTTACCTGTGACTAGAGGTCAGTGTCTCTGTCTCTCTGTCTCTCTGTCTTTGTGTGTTTCAACCTCCAGCCCCTTGCCCAAAGCTCACGAACTGTATGGTAGTACATAGAGTGCAGACAGGCGTTGTGCGCTGCAATAATCCAATAAAATAATTAAATAATTTAGATTCTTCTTTATTCATTAAGACACACTTTGTGACCTGTATTTTTTTTTTTTTTGGACAGAATATTCTGTACTTATGTTAGGTCCTTTTGAGCTTTGTCATAGTTTAACTCTGAAGGTTCTAATTGATTTGTAATTTGGATCTAAAGATGACGGTGGAGTATTAGAGTCACCCACATGATTGTAATATGACCTGTCTATACTCTGTGCCCTGTTGGAGGCACAGAAGCCCTCGTGGCTGCCAATAAGCACTAGGGAACCCAGGAATGTTAAACATGCAAGGTTTCTCTTCAAAGGGAGGTATTTATAACCTGTTTTCCACCCAAAAGGCTGGGAGTGGAGGTGGTTAATAGCCTGGTGACATTTGCACTTTGTGGCCAAGCCCACACCAGATTCTCTCTTTCCCCCTTATGAAGCTTGTGTTTCTCAGTTGATCTACAGAACCTATCTTTACGGAAGATGTCACTAGGAGCCCTGTTGCTTGGCGTAGATATATTTATAATTGTCGTGTCCCTTTGATGAGCGGTTGCTTTTACTGATATGCAGTCACCTTCTTTCCTTCTCTGATTATTTTGTGTTTGCAGTCTGCAAACACTACAGCTTGTTTGTGGTTTCCATTCACTAGAGAGACCCCCTGTCTTTTGACTGTTGGTGAAGTGTGTTTCTTGGAGGTAACAGACCATTGGCTCTAGTTTCTGAATCCAGACAGCCAATTCCATGTCTCTCTGCTGGTGTGTTGAGGCCATTTACATGTAAGGCTGCAATAGAGAAAGGTTTTTCATTGATTGTCTAGATTGCTGGTTGTTTTTCCCTGGACTCTCATGTTTGAGACTGTCTTTTTATCTTTCTTTGTTTAGAGTCCAGTTCTTTGTGTATTTGTGTATGTGAGTGTTCATATGTGTGAGGTGCATGAGTGTGCCCACAAGCGTGTGAAGGCTGGGGTTCAACATCAGTTTCATTTCTTAGTTATTATCCACATCGAATTTTCAGACACGTGTCTCTCATTAGCATGGGATTCTCTGAAGCAGCTGTTGCTGGCTGGCCAGTAAGTGGCATGGGCCCCCGTGTTTCTTCCTCTGTGTTGAAGCACAGGGTGCTTTGATTGGTGTATCAAACGCAGGCCCTCACACTTGCAAGGTAAGTGCTGGAGTTACTTAGCTGTTACCATAGCCTGAAAGCCAAGGCTTTGGTCCAGCTTTTGGTCACTATCCCAGTCTTTACACCTCCTTCTCCAGTGTGAAGCTTTTCTTCTCAAATCTAGACCAGTATCTGCAGGAAGGAAATCTCTTAACATGACAAGTTAACATTTGAATTGGTGACAGAGTAAAACATACTGCCTTCTTTAAAGTGAATGCTCATCCATCTTAAAGTGAATGAGAGGCTGGCTAGAACCAACGTATTGGCTGGAGTGGGCATAAGAACCCCATTCACCCGACTGCTCCGAGCAGGGAGGAAGTCTTCTGCCCTGGGGCTGGAACTGAGACAATGTGTCAGTGATCTTGAGCCTGCTGGTGTTTGGACTAGGCTATCATTTCTACTGGTACTCTGGGCTTTGGTTTGAACAAGAACGACACCATCAGTTCCTGGATCTTCATCTTTCGAGTTGTAAACCTTGGCTTCTCATTCTTTACAGCACTCAGAGACACATTTAAGGAGGGATCTCCTCACAGGGTGCGTGGTTGTTATCTCTGCAATGTTAAGAGGAAGACAATGCCCAAGCAACCAGTGTCTCAGAATTAAACCCTCCATGTCTCCAAATTCTTAGCCACAGCCAGCATTTCCTCCTGTCTGCACAGGGAACATGGGAGAGTTTATTCCGAGCCAAATATGAGTGACCATGGCCTGGAAGCACAGATTCAGGCTGCCCCAGATGACATGCTCCACTGTGGAAAAGGTTCCCCGAGCTTTGACGCTTACAGAATGGAACACAGTCTTAAATCAGACACATTGGTGGGAACGTCAGACATACAAGGAAAAGCAAAACCAGGACGTCTCCACTCTAGGTCTAGATATTTGTCTGATGACATCATTAACTTCTGAGTTGATGGAGGCTAGGGGTCTGCTAAGAGTGTAGTTAATGGAGGCCTCCAAAGACTTCACAGGCAGTAAAAGGGTGTCAAGCTGGATAAAGAGGCAAGTGAGAAATGCTTATGGAGGGAATATGAACCATCCAAGATAATTTTGGAAGGTCGAGTCAGTCTGCAGAGTCTTTAACTCAGATGTGGCCATCAGTCCACCTTCCACTTTCTGTTTGAGACAGCATCTCTTGTGGCCTAGAACAGTTTCAAATAGGCTAGCTGGGCCTAGCTTCTAGGGTCTGCCTGTCTCTGATTCTCATCTTGTCCCTGCTGGAATGTACACACCACTCTGTCTGGATTTTGCTTGGGTTCTGTGGATGGAACTCAGAACTTCATGCTTTTGAGGCAAGGACTTCACTGACTGAGCCATCTCCTCAATCTGGTCTTTTCCTTGAACAAAGAACCCATAGCTCCTGCCTCAACCGTTGTCCATAAATACTGGCACAGTGTTTTAGTGCCACTGGTGAAGACACATGGGACACAATACCACCTGCATGCCATATCATGTGTCCTAAAGAAAAATGTTAGAGCTGGGAAATTCACACAGGAAAGAGCAGATGGGAGTTCTGCTCAAATACCAAAATGACAGCATTTTCCGGGAGGCCAAGGGCTTGCCTTTCCAGCAGCCTCTTCCTTCATTATCTCCAGACATACTCCCTTCCACACACTTGGTTTCATTCTCTCTGAATTTCAAACCCCAGGACCTGTGTAAGCAGCAAGCCTGATGAGATACAGGACTCCACCCAAAGGAATTCCTAACCTTGGCTGTAAGATGGGGCTAGATGGGCATTGTCAATAGCCCCAAATGATTCCCGACGGCCTGGTCTGAGGACATTATCTGATGGTCTTTCTATAAACAAGTCCAGGCAGTTGTGTTTGAGTTGGCGCGAGAAGGCAGGAAAATGTTGGCATACGTAAGAGTTCCAAAATAGCCCAGAATGGAGTATAACAAAGGTTTATTTATTAGGGAATAAACTCACAGAAATAGTAGCCATCTGCAGTCCTCTGTGTGCACTGGGAACTGGAATGGAATCCAGCAGCCAAGGGGCCTGGGCACAGTTTTCATCTGCATATATAGTACATGAGACCACATCCAAAGTGTGCTGGTATCTTAAAGGCTATTGGCTGAAGGAGTTCCCATAACACATCCCCCTTTTGTCTAAATAAGAGAGTTCTAAGCCTAATGCAAAACTATATACAATAAAAGCAAATATCAAGTATTGTCTAGGAAAAAGAAGAGGAAAAACATACATAAAAATTAGGATTACAATCAGCATGAACAACGTAAAAACAAGAAACATATGCTAAATGTTTTAGCAGTTATCCTATCCCAAGGAGTCTAAGTCTTATATTAAAAATGGCTTGGCTAAGTCATGAGGGGAAAGTTACTATGACTATCTAGTCTCCAAACCCATCAAATATCTGAGAAGGGAAATAATATTACTTGAGTAAATAGGAAGTACAATCAAGCAACTTCTAAAAGGTACAAGAAATGACAGAGACAACCAGCTACTTGGGCAATCATCCAAAGTCTCATTTGCAATGTTGAAGCAATCAACTTTGGCTGATGTCTAGAGTAACTGACAGACCATTTTCAGAGGCAGGAAAATTTGAAATATCATCTTACCCTATGTTGGCAAGGTTTGGCAGTCTTTTTGCTTATATTCTACTTGTCCAGTCTGGATACCATACATTTTGTCAGTGGTTGAGGCAGGGGTAGTTTTTTGCCCAAAGGCCTATTTTGCCAAGAAGAAAAGAAGTACCAAGTGGAGTGTCTTCAGTGTCCAACATTCTCTCAGGAATAGATTGGTGATGCTGTGTCTCAAGTCAATAGAATCCTAAGTTATTCAAATGCAATATTCTACAGTTCTTTGAAGTGTTTGAAGATTACATATCTATGTGGAATACAATCTCTATGCATCTAAAGAACCTGAATAGTCTAACTATAAGTATGACAAACATGGATGACTATTGACTTATAATTCTTAATACCTATATAGCTTAAAGACTAAGGCTTCATGGTAATAAATTAAACAATCTTTAAACAAATGTGAAACAAATGAAGACAACAACCTAAAAATGTAAACAATATGTAAATATCTTGATCAAAGGTAGAAATGTATAGAGCAATATGATAAATATATTTTAAAATTACATTAATGTACAAAATGTCTTTAGCAGAGCTAGAAACATTCATGCATACAATATGACAAAATAATTTTGCGTAGGTGCACAAATATTGTAAACAGAAATAAGAGCACATTCAATATAACAACTATAATTAGAATTTGTATCAGTATATAAGAATCTATACCAGTGTAAATTGTCTATAAATAATAGCTCACAAGTAATAATCTAATCGACCTATTATCCCATTCTATCCTTTTTTTTAATCAAAAGAGATCCCTGGGTTTACTTCATTTCTACCCCCAACCCTATACCACTTATAACCAACCCCTAATAGATGTCCCTAACCCTGAGGATAAACTTTATTGGGAGAGGGGATGTCATTTTCTAGATTTACTTCCAGTTGTCATAAGGGTGATGTTCTTTCTATGGGATCCTGTAAAAACTAAAATGATGGTTAAGTTTAAAGATTACTGCCTGGTATAATTGTAGATAGTCTCTGAGTTGTCAGTAGAGTTTTTCTGAAGTTCTTATTCAAAGTTCAGAATTGGCTCCATGTTGGGCATCAATTTGTTGACATACCAAAGAGTTCCAAAATAGGCCAGAATGGAGTACAAAAAGGCTTATTTGTTAGGGTATAAACTCACAGAAATAGTAGCTATCCACAGTCTTCTGTGTGCACTGGGAACTGGAACCGAATCCAGCTGTCAAGAGGCCCACATATGCTTTTTTTGTCTGCATTTATAGTACATGAGACCTTGCCCAGAGTGGGCCAGTATCTTAAAGGCTGAAGGAATTCCCACAGCAGGAAAACACTCGTGGGAAGTCAGAGTGGTTCATTTTGGGAAACTGGCTGAATTATGTAGTCATATTCCTGGGGCTCAGTGGACACACCCATCCATCCTGACTACTGTCTCCTGAGAGTTCAGACAGAAACAGAATTAGAGGGCCTCTTGTTGCGGTGAGGAGAAGGGTAATGCAAACCTGATTTGATCTTGCTCTGGGTGATGTAAAGTGAAATAAATAGACACCAAAAGTCATTAAGTTCTAATTCAAGAGGCTCTGTTAATGTGATCAGATAGGAAAACACTTGAAAGTGATGGAAGAGCCAGAGAAATATCCCTGGGAGGGAGTGTGTTATGAGCCCCAGGCGGTGGGGAGCTGGGATTCAGGAAACTCATTCTTTCCAATGGTGCTGATTTAATATTAGAGCTTTATAAGCAAAGACAGGTCCACCTGTCTCTGGTATGAAAATGAACGAGTCAGAAAATTTGTGGGCCAGAGTCATTTGTGGGACTTGCTTTGTTACAGGGCTGGAAATTCTGGGAAAAAAATAGTCACAAGATCTGTACAAGGTTTGAATCTATTGACAGGGGAGGGAGGGTCAATTTTTGGGTGTGTGTGGCCTCAGTAGGTTGCTCATGCCCCAGTTGATAGCTCCACACCCTTGTGTATATGGGCAGCACAAATTGGACTTAATGGGTCAAAAAATGGAGGACATGAAGGTGTGAGGAAGAAACATAGGGGGAAGATCTGGAAGGCATTGAAGCTGTGAGTTGGAGGGGTATATATGATTGAAATAATATATGAAATTCTTAAAGAATAAATACAGCTTATTATAAGTATATTTAAAAGGCATCATTTTGTGAAGGACCCAAACAGTTGACCCAAGAGAAGAACAATGTAGATTTGGTTATAATATTGATTCTTGTTGCTTCTTGGGTGATCAAGCTGGAGTCAGAATGATTGACAGGTATCTAGTAGTCTTCTTTCATGCTCAAGTTTGAAAATCCAGCACTCTATGATGATCGATCCAATAGAAGTAGTTGGTGAATTAATGAACTAAAAATTCATGCTACAGTTTAAAAATTACCCACATTCAAGAACAGAAAAGTGAACAGAAGAAATTAATTAAAACTAATTTTATTTAATCTAATATATCAGACATTTAAAAATATGATCAAAGCAAAACTATTAATGCAATCATATTCTTTTTGTACTATGACTCTGAAATTGGGCTGGGGAGATAGCTCTGTGGGTAAATTGCCTGCCATGCAAGCATGAAGACTTGAGTTCAGATCCACACACATCTGTAACCCTAATGCTAAGGGGATGAAGACAGGAAGGTGTCCAGATCTGCACACATCTGAAACCCTAATGCTGAGGGGATGGAGATAGGAGGTTTCCAGAGTGTACTGGGCCCATCTGTGAGCTTTGAGTTCAGTGTCAGAGCCTATCTAAAAAGACGAGATAGAGCCAGGCGGTGGTGGCACACGTCTTTAATCCCAGCACTCGGGAGGCAGAGGCAGGCGGATCTCTGTAAATTCGAGACCAGCCTGGTCTACAAGAGCTAGTTCCAGAGAACAATGGTAGAAGACATCTATGTCAGCCTCTGGTCTTCCCATACACATGCTACACACATAAAGTTACACATGAAAGTCCTGTATGTCTCGCTCTGTTTGTATATGACCCATCCTCTCTACCTTGATTTGTTTGAGTGTGTATCTCCTTTCCTCCAGCCTCCCCATCTCCGGATCTGTGTGTATCTATCTGTGTTAAAACATCTTAATATCAGACTCCCTACATCTCAGCACTCAGTGGTCACATGTGGCTGGTGGGTAATGAATGAAGCACATATCTCTGTATCTATTTGTTTCTACTGAGGAATTTTATCTAAAAAGAGGAGGTCTTCATGTTTTGTGATTCAGTCATCCACTTCCAGTTAGCATGGTAAATGAAGAAATGGCTTGTAGCTCATTTTCTGTTGTCGTTGGATTACAGAATCCAAACTAAATAGCGGAACATTGCAATCCACAGATACTTTTGTAATGTTAACTTTTCTGGTTTTATATAATATGATGGTATAGATCTTTTGAATGTAACAATACAAATACATACCTCTGAAATGTGGAGTTATTCTTTATTAGTATCTATTGTACATCAGCTGGTTCTAGAAGTTGGGGCTACAGTAATTAAAAAACAGATATGACCACTACCCACATGTACCCCATCTTCTTAGGGGGAGGTAGTATTATTAAATAAATCAATATCTTATGTGCTCAATGATAAGTGGTCTGGAGTAAAATGGAGGGGGATGGAGAACAGGCATAAAATGTATTTGTTCACTCTGATGTTTCCAGTATTGATCTAAAGTCTTTCCTTTCTCTGGAGATGCCTCTATTTCTACCTTTTGTCTCCACTTTAGTATTATGCCCTGCCCCCCACAGGGGAGGTTAATAGACTAAAGCTCACAGAATCAGAGGTCCGTGTTTTATTCTTTCTACTTTAGTATTAATGTCCCTTTAATAGACTAAAGCCTACTGAATCAGAGACCCCCTATTTTATTCTTTCTGAGGTAACTCTTAGTGTGTTCAGAGACAAATCATCCAACTGACTTTTTGAAGCTAAAAGAAAAATGCCTTTGAGTGTTTTTTTTTTCTTTTTTTCAGTTCTGTTCTCTGTTTCTTGGTAGAAGGTGGGGGTTGGGGGGAGTACAAAAAATGGCAAGGCCCTTGGTTTTCTTTTTTTTTGTTTCATTGATTTTTATTGTGCTCTACATTTTTCTCTCCTCCCTGCCTCTCCCCTCCCCTTCAACCTTCTCCCAAGGTCCCCATGCTCCCAATTTACTTAGGAGATCTTATCTTTTTCTACTTCCCATGTAGATTTGATCCATGTAGTCTCTTTTAGTGTCCTCATTGTTGTCTAGGTTCGCTGGGATTGTGGTTTGTAGGCTGGTTTTCTTTGCTTTATGTTTAAAAACCACTTATGAGTGAGTACATGTGATAATTGTCTTTCTGTGTTTCAGTTGCCTCACTCAAAATAATATTTTCTAGCTCCATCCATTTTCCTGCTAAATACAAGATGTCGTTATTTTTTTTTTTTTGCTGTGTAGTACTCCATTGTGTAAATGTACCACATTTTCCTTATCCAGTCTTTGGTCGAGGAACATTTAGGTTGTTTCCAGGTTCTGGCTATGACAAACAATGATGCTATGAACATAGTTGAGCACATGTACTTGTGGTACAATTGAGCATCCATTGGAAATATATCCAAAAGTGGTATTGCTGGGTCTTGAGGAAGGTTGTTTCCTAATTTTCTGAGAAATCACCACCCTGACATCCAAAGGGTCTGTACCAGCATGCACTCCCACCAGCAATGCAGTAGTGCTTTCTTTACCCCACAACCTCTCTAGCATAAGTTGTCATCAGTGTTTTTGATTTTAGCCATTCATTCTTACAGATATAACATGGAATCTCAGAGTTCTGTTATTTATTTATTTATTTATAAGAATTTCCACTTCCTCCCCTCCTCCCAATACCCTCCCGCTCCTCCTACTCCCACTCTCCTCCTCCCTCTCCAGTCCCAAGAGCAGTCAGGGTTTCCTGCCCTGTGGGAAGTCCAAGTTCCTCCCTGCTCCCTCCAGGTCCAGGAAGATGAACATCCCAACAGACCAGGATCCCAAAAAGCCAGTACATGCAGACGAAACAAGACCCAGTGCCATTGTCAATGGCTTCTCAGTCAGCCCCCATGTCAGCCACATTCAGAGAATCCGGTTTGATCACATGCTCGTTCAGTCCCAGTCCAGCTGGCCTTGGTGAGCTCTCATTCAATCAGTCCCCTTGTATCAGTGGGTGAACACACCCTTTGCGGTCCT
This sequence comes from Myodes glareolus, assembly GCF_982192425.1. Lineage (NCBI taxonomy): Eukaryota > Metazoa > Chordata > Mammalia > Rodentia > Cricetidae > Myodes > Myodes glareolus. The sequence continues at coordinate 67,164,232 of NC_142034.1, forward strand.
GCCTTCCTTTTTCATGTTCTCCCTCCTTCTGCTCTTCATTTGGACCTTGGGGGCTCAGTCCAGTGCTCCAATGTGGGTCTCCGTCTCTATTTCCATCCATCGTCGGATGAAGGTTCCCTCTGGTTCTGCCTTCCTTGCTCACATGCTCCCTCCCTCTGCTTCTCATTTGGACCTAGGGAGTTAAGTCCAGTGTTCCAATATGTGTCTCTGTCTCTATATCCATCCATCGCCAGATGAAGGTTCTATGGTGACATGCAAAATATTCATCAGTATGGTTATGGGCCAAGGCCAGTTCAGGCACCCTCTCCTCTGCTGCCCAGGTAACAATCTGGGGACCTCTCTTTGGGCCTGGGAAGCCCTCCAGAATCAAGTCTCTTGCAAACCCTAAAATGGCTCCCTTAGTTGAGATATATACTTCCCTGCTCCCATAACCATCCTTCCTCCCTCCCCCCTCCCATTCCCCCAAGCCATCCCCAATCCTCCCCCTCTCCCTTCTCCCAAACCATCTCCCCTTACTTCCACTCCCCCACCCTCTGTGCACCCAAGTTTGCCTGGCAATCTTGTCTACTTCTAATATCCAGGAGGATAACTATATGATTTTCTTCAGGTTCACCTTCTTATTTAGCTTCTCTAGGATCACGAATTATAGACTCAAAGACCTTTAACTATGGCTAGAATCCACTTATGAGTGAGTACATACCATATTCCTCTTTTTGGGTCTGGGTTACCTCACTCAGTAAAGCGTTTTCTATTTCCATCCATTTGCATGCAAAATTCAAGATGTCATTGTTTTTTACCGCTGAGTAAAACTCTAATGTGTATATGTTCCACACCTTTTTTAACCATTTTTCTATTGAGGGGCACCTAGGTTGTTTCCATGTTCTGGCTATTACAAATAGTGCAGCTATGAACATAGTTGAACAAATACTTTTGTAGTATGATAGGGCATCTCTTGGGTATATTCCCAAGAGTGGAATTGCTGGGTCCTGAGGGAGGTTGACTCCCAGTTTCCTAAGAAACCGCCACACTGATTTCCACAGTGGCTGCACAAGTTTGCATTCCCACCAACAATGGATGAGTGTTCCCCTCACTCTACATCCTCTCCAGCATAGGCTATCATTGGTGTTTTTGAGTTTAGCTATTCTGACAGGTGTAAGATGGTATCTCAAAGTGGTTTTGATTTGCATTTCCCTGATTGCTAAGGAGGTTGAGCATGACCTTAAGTGTCTTTTGGCCATTCGAAGTTCATCTGTTGTGAATTCTCTGTTCAGTTCAGTACCCCATTTTTTAATTGGGTTAATTAGCGTTTTAGTGTCTAGTTTCTTGAGTTCTTTGTATACTTTGGAGATCAGACCTTTGTCTGATGAGGGGTTTGTGAAGATCTTCTCCCAGTCCGAAGGTAGCTTTTTTGTCTTACTGATAGTGTCCTTTGCTTTACAGAAGCTTCTCAGTTTCAGTAGGTCCCATTTATTCATTGATTCTCTTATTGTTTGTGCTACTGGGGTTCTACTTAGGAAGTGGTCTCCTGTGCCTATATCTTGTAGACTACTTCCCATTTTCTCTTCTATCAGGTTCAAAGTGGAGAGATTAGTGTTGATGTCTTTAATCCATTTGGACTTGAGTTTTGTGCATGGTGATAGATATGGATCTACTTTCATTCTTCTACAGGTTGACATCCAGTTATGCCAGCACCATTTGTTAAAGATGCTTTCCTTCTTCCACTGCATACCTTTAGCTCCCTTGTCGAAAATTAGATGTTCATAGGTTTGTGGGCTAATATCCGGGTCTTCTATTCAATTCCATAGGTCAACTTCTCTGTTCTTATGCCAATACCAAGCTGTTTTCAATACTGTAACTCTGTAATAGAGTTTGAAGTCAGGGATGGTAATGCCTCCAGAAGTTCCTTTATTGTATAAGATTGTTTTGGCTATCCTGGGTTTTTTTTGTTTTTCTATATAAACTTGATTATTGTTCTTTCAAGGTCTGTGAAGAAGTTTGATGGGATTTTGATGGGGATTGCATTGAATCTATAAATTGCTTTTGGTAGAATTGCCATTTTTACTATGTTGATTCTCCCAATCCAAGAACAGGAGAGGTCTTTCCATTTTCTGGTATCCTCCTCAATTTCTTTCTTCAAAGACTTAAAGTTCTTGTCAAATAGGTCTTTCACTTCCTTGGTTAGAGTTACCCCAAGATCTTTTATGCTATTTGTGGCTATCATGAAAGGTGACGTTTCTCTGATTTCCCTCCCTGCTTCTTTATTCTTTGTGTATAGCAGGGCAACCGATTTTTTGGAGTTGATCTTTGTATCCTGTCACATTACTAAAGGTATTTATCAGCTGTAGGAGTTCTTTGGTAGAGGTAGAGTTTTTGGGGTCGCTCATGTATACTATCATATTGTCTGCAAATAACGAGAGTTTCATTTCTGGTTATTGCGTTTGCAATCTGACATTTTAGAGAGTATTTAGAGATCATTGTCTGAGTTATTGTAGGCAGTGTAGGGAATGTTGGATTCCTTGGGTTGTGATTTTCCTTCTAATATTCTCTGTAAGGCTGGATTTGTAGCTACGTATTGTTTAAATTTGTTTTTATCCTGGAATATTTTGTTTTCTCCATTGATAGTGAATGATAGCTTGGCTGGGTATAGTAGTCTGGGCTTGCATCCATGGTCTCTTAGTTTCTGCAGTACCTCTATCCAGGACCTTCTGGCTTTCATAGTTTCCATAGAGAAGTCTGGTGTAAGTCTGATAGGTTTACCTTTATAAGTTACTTGACCTTTTTCCTTTGCAGCTCTTAATATTCTTTCTTTAATCTGAATGCTTTGTGTTTTGATTATTATATGGTGAGGGGATTTTTTTTTTGATCCAATCTATTCGGTGTTCTGTATGTTTCTTGAACCTTCATAGGAATATTGTTCTTTAGGTTGGGAAAGTTTTCTTCTATAATTTTGTTGAATATATTTTCTGGACCTTTGGTCTGCAATTCTTTCCTTCTTCTACCCCTATTATTCTTAGATTTGGTTTTTTTTTTATTATGTCCCAGATTTCCTGAATGTTTTGTGATGAGAATTTGTTGGATTTGCTGTTTTCTTTGGTCAGAGGGTTTATTTTCTCTATGGTGTCTTCACAATCTGAGATTTGTTCTTCTATCTCTTGTATTCTATTGGTTATGCTTGTTCCTGAAGTCTCTGTTTGTTTACTTAGATTTTCCATATCCAGCCAGCCTTCGGTTTGTGTTTTCTTCATTGCCCCCATTTCAGTTTTCAATTCTTGAACTGATTTCATTACCTGTTTGATTGTTTTTTCTTGGTTTCCCAGGGTATCGTTTACGAATTTACTCATTTCTTCAAACTTTTTGATATATTTCTCTTCCATTTCTTAACTCATTTCTTCAATCTTTTTGTTATATTTCTCTTCTATTTCTTTAAGTGAGTTATTCATACCCTGTTTAAGGAACTCTATTGCTTTCATAATGACACTGTTTTCCACTTCTTCCGGAATAGGGTGTTCAAGTCCTTCTGTAGTAAGATTGCTGGGATCTGGTGTTTTCATGTTGTTTTTCCGACTGTTGGAGGAATTCTTGCCTTGGCGCCTGCCCATCTCTTCCTTCAGATGCTCTCCAATGGCTCTTCCCCCCACTGGGTCTTCTGCTACAGGATCAATGCCCCTTGCTGGCCAGGAATCTCCCTGCCTACAGTCCTACCTTGCTGCAGGCAGGCTATTAAAACAAAGGAACTCCCTCCTGCCTGGTTGCACTCACCACCCCTTCCCAGCACGGAGCCCACACAGGCTGGGTTGGAGGATTTTATGCCCCGAAAAAGGGAGAGAGGTAGGGAAGGGGTTCCTGGCTGAAAGCGGGGATGGGGTAGGAGCTCAGAGTTGTTTTGATTTGCATTTCTCTGATGACTAAGGATGTTGAGCATTTACTTAAATGTCTTTCAGCCATTTTAGATTTCTCCGTTTAGGTCTGCACTTCATTTTTTTTTTTTGGATTATTTGTTCTTTTGATGATCAATGTCTTGAGTTCTTTGTATATTTTGGAGATCACCCCTCTGTCTAATGTGGGGTTGGTGAAGATCTTTTCCCATTCTGTAGGCTGTCGTTTTGTCTTGTTGACCATGTCCTTTGCTTTACAGAAGCTTTTCAGTTTCAGGAGGTCCTATTTATTAATTGTTTCTCCCAGTGTCTGTGCTGCTGGTGTTATATTTAGGAAGTGGTCTCCTCCTGTGCCAATGTGTTCAAGTGTACTTCCCACTTTCTCTTCTATGAGGTTCAGTGTGGTTGACTTTATGTTGAGGGTTTTTTAATCCATTTGGACTTGAGTTTTGTGCATGGTGATAGATATGGATCTATTTTCATTCTTCTACATGTTGATATCCAGTTATGCCAGCATCATTTGTTAAATATGCTTTTTTCCATTTGATATTTTTTGCTTCTTTGTCAAAAGTCAGGTATTTGTAGATGTGTGGGATTAATGTCTGTATCTTTGATTCTGTTCCATTGGTCCTCCTGTTCGTTTTTATGGCAATACCAGGCTGTTTTCAGTCTGTAGCTCTGTAGTAGAGTTTGAAGTCAGGGATTGTGATGCCTCCAGAAGTTCCTTTATTGTACAGGATTTTTAAAAAAATATTTATTTATCATGTATACAATATTCTGTCTTGTAACATGAGGGCCGGCTTGTTGGGGTTTCCATCCCTCCAAGTACCCCAACAGCTGGCAAGCAACAAAGAAAATCACACACAAGACTCCATAAGGTTATAAACTGATTGGCCCATTAGGTCAGGCTACTTATTAATTCTTATGACTTATCTTAACCCATTATTCTGATCTATGTTAGCCACACGGGCTCAGTACCTTTCTCAATGTGACAGCTTACATGTTGCCTCTTCCGTGGTCTGCGCAGGAGCCAGGAGCAGGAGCCGGGAGCAGGAGCTGGGACCAAGCACCGGAACCAAGAGGGCCTGATCCGGATCTGCTTCTCTTTTTAAAAGAGAAATATACCACGCCCCAGTGGGCTGGTATTTCAGCAGCTATTGGCTGATGGAGCGGAAGTCGCTCCCTGCTGCACTGTGGGCTCGTATTTCAGCGACTATTGGTTGAGGCAGCTGAAGTTACTCCCACAACACTGTCTGTATGCCTGCAGGCCAGAAGAGGGCAAAAGACCTCATTACAGATGGTTGTGAGCCACCATGTGGTTGCTGGGAATTGAACTCAGGACCTTTGGAAGAGCAGGCAATGCTCTTAACCTCCGAGCCATCTCTCCAGCCTTCTACAGGATTGTTTTGACTAATCCTGGGTGGCCCTTGGTTTTCACAAAGCCATATGAAGTCCTTTTTGTTTATCTAAGGTAGGATCTCATGCAGCCCAGGCTGACCTCAGACTGAATACACAGCTGAGGGTGACCTCCTGCCTCTGTCTCCCAAGTACTAGGATTACAGGTGCAAGTCAACATGCCTGGTCCTTCATGAAATTCTTGACCTAAATAATAATAAAAGTTTCTTCCTTTTCTTTTGATTCTACAACTATTTGTATAATATCATTTGTTATCAAACTTTTTACAGATGACTGAAGCCCAAGCTGTCTAAGTTTTTTTTTTTTTTGGGAGATTCAGTTCTCCTGTCAGCAAGTCTAGGAAGCAGCAGCAGACATAGCCGGGTCCAGGTGCTGCTCCAGTGATGTTTCTAGTGTGCCTCCGTGGCTTCTCCCTGAAAACTTTCGTTCCCAGGCAGGGATCAGCTAGCACTGTGTTTGCAGTTCGCCAGTTTAGCACCTTGTAATGCTTAATTTCAAGCAGCTCCATAACCAATTTGTAGATGGCCCTCTGGGCGTGTCTGTTGCCTGGGGTGGGGTGGGGGCTATCTTGGTTAGGTTAACTAACTATGGGTGGTGCCATTCCCTGGATTGGGATCCTGGGATGTATAAAAAGGGAAAACTGACCCCAGTGTACTGGCTAGTTTTATACTAACTTTGCACAAGCTAGAGTCATCTGAGAGAAGGGAACCCAAAGTGAGAAAATTTCTCTATAAGAATGGGCTACAGGAAGCTTGCAAGGGATTTCCTTAGTCAGTGATTGATGTGGGCAGGCCCAGTCCATTGTGGGAGGTGCTATCCCGGGGCTGGTGGTCCTGGTGGTATAAGAAAATAGTCGGAGCAAGCCATGAGGAGCAAAACAGTACGCAGCACTCCTCCGTGTCCTCTGCATTACCTCCTGCCTCCAGGTTCCTGCCCTGCTTGAGTTCCCTGGAGCCCTGATGTCATTCTATAACAGTGATGTGGAGGGAGGTGTAAGCTAAGCCCTTTCCTCCCTCAGTTGCTTTGGGTTGTGCAGTGTCACCACAGCAATGGAAACCCTAACTAAGACAGCCGTGTTCATCACTCTCTGCTCCCTGACTGTGATATGATCCATCAACTGCCCAGGCTTCTCCCACTGTGCCTTCTAGATCTGGATGGATTGTGCCCTTGAACTGCAAACCAAAATAAATGCTTTCCCCTGCACTGCCTTTTTTTTTTCAGGATGTTTTATCACACGGACAGGAAAAGTACTTAAGATGCAACCACAGGGTAAATATCCTTCCCCTGAGAGGTTTATCAGCGATCTCAGGTAGTGCTTGGTGCCCTGTTGGGTTATGTGCCTGTCTCTCAGAGACTTTAGGCTGTGACAGACCCACCTTAGATCACTGTGCAGATGCCATAGAGTTATCCCCATAAACATCACACAATCTGGAAATGATGTTGCAGCCCCAAAGGGCAAGATGAATTCAGGAAATGCAGAAAATATGGCAGAAAAATTCCTTTCACAGCCCTGGCTACAGCAGGTGTCACATGTGACTGAAGAGACTTGCCCTCCATGTCTGGAGACCTGGTTCAGGTAGTCTGGAAATTTCTTTTCTTTGTCTTTGCATTTTTTTTTCTAGACAGGAAACCTGTGTACCTTTGGAGCCTGTCCTGATACTTACTGTGTAGACCAGGCTGGCATCAAACTCACATAGATCTGCCTGTCTCTGCCTCCTAAGTGCTGGGATTAAAGGTGTGCTCCACGATGGCCCAGCTCGTCTGTAAGTTTCTAAGAAGTTGCTTAAGTTCTTCAATACCCATTCCCTCAGGTGAAAAGCACATGTCATTTAACTTATACAGACGTGGTAGAATAAGTTCTTATTAAGGATTTGTGAGAACGGAGGGTGCAGAGCAACCAACAGAGTGACCACCTAATGTGAAATAGGCCCTGGCTCCAATTCCCAGCACTACATAAAGTGGGCATGCCCATGATCTCAGTACTTACAGGGGTGGAGCAGGAGGAGCAGGAGTTCAAGGCCATTCTCAGGTGTACAGAGTTCATTCTGTTCACCTGTACAGAATGGGATGCACGAGACCCTGTCTAATTTATATATTTATACCCGTGTGTGTATGTGTGGGGCACATGCACATTTGGCTGCACACACAGCAGAAATATTTTCAATCCACACCACTATTTCCTCTTCTACACAGCTCAAAGAATATGAAGAATCGCTGCATGACCAAAGACTAAATTATGGAAATGACAGCTATGAAAAACCCAACTTCTAGAGGCACCAAAATAGATTTACATGGACTTTTAAACTAGAGCTATGAGACAATCCTATATGGTAAGGAATAGGGGGAGCTAGGAAAGGGACTTCCAGGATCGTCCTTCAGTTTTCTCATTTACATACCCTGGTAGCAGCTACAGGTATCCCCTGGCTTCCATGTGACCTGATGCTTGCATTGGGAAGAAGCACGCAGTGCAGTAGTGACTGGAGGCTTTGCTAGCTCAGCATCTTCTGTGTTAGTCTGGGTGCTCCAAGAAGCAAAAGTAAGGCTTTGTATTAGAGAGAGAAAGAAGCAAAGGTTGGAGTGGAAGAGCTATTGGACTCTAAATCAGGCTCCTGGTGAATGGGAGAAGGTAGGAGGGCTTGGCGGGAAAATTGTGGACCACTGGGGTGCTCAAGAAAGCTCAGTAGGGCTAGGGAGCACTTGTCTCCAGAAGCGGGGCTGCTGCAGTGTCCCTGGTCCCTACCTCACTTGGGCATCTGAGCAAAACATACTGCAGAAACTGGTGAATTTATTTGATCAGCAGATCCTGGCACACTCCACTCTGTGCTTAGAGGTGCAGCCGCATGGATTCCACATCTCTTCATTCTTTTGCTCATTTATCCAGCAACTTTATACTGAGTTTCTAATTCCTGTCTGTCACAGGTTTTACGTAGTTTGATCTTCGAGCTGAAGATTTTGGCTCCTCCCAAGGACTGAAGTTCAAGACCAGACCAGTAGAAGCTAAGAACACTTATCTACTTTCAGGTCCTGCCTGGGATGCTGTTATTAGTAACACTGATATTCCCTCCACTAGCAACCTAATACACAGCCTTGACGTCTCCTCGCCCTTGACCCCTAACAAAACACACCATGTCTTTGTTGCCCTGGTTCTGTCCTTTACGTGGACCGAACTCACTATCTACTCAGGGTTTGTGATCTGGCTAAAATGTTTTTGGATTGGTTGGTGGATTCTTGTTTCCAGACCTCACATTACAGCATTACTGTCTCAAAGAGGTCTTCCTTTGCCACCCAATTCAAAGTACCTACTGTGTATGTGTGCATATATTTTTCTTTGCTTTATGTCTTTGCTCATAAATAGAGTGTATTTTGTAAACAAACAGCCGATCTATACTCTATCTTATTAACCACTGTTTCCAGTCTGGAGCCTATCACATAAACTCACCTGCAGTTTGGACTCAAGGAATGAAGAGAAACGAATGGAGTTGTGGTCAACGGCTTCAGGACCACGGAGAGCTCCCAGTGAGGCTCCTGTCCAAGCTTTATGAACGCATCCAATGTCTTGAAGTCCTGTTGAGATCCGTGTGTGTGCCTGAATGTGCATGTGAGTGTGCGCACATGCATATGGAAGCAAAAGGACACCACCAGTATCTTCCTTAATTTCTCTACGTTTTATTTTTGGAGGCAATGCCACTTACTGAGCCTGGAGCTTACTGATTTGGCTAGGGTAGCTGGCCAGAAAGCCCCAGGGAGCCAACTGTCTCTGTCTCTATTGCTGGGATACAAGTACGCACCAAACTAATTTTTACATGGGTACGGAGAATCTACATTTGGTTCTCACACTTGTGTGGCTAGCGCTTTATCCACCGATCCGTCTCCATAGCCCTCACCTCTGTTTTGTAGAAAGCCTTCTTTCTTTTCCGTAAGGTGGACAATCGCTGTTGGGCACTGCCAGTGGACTAGAGTTCTGCCTGCTGTTAATTTACGACGGAAAGGATTTGCTGTCCCCTAAGGGAGCAGGTTACAAAAGAAAAATGAAAGATGATCCGTGAGGGCTGAGGGAGTGTGATGCCTGCAGAATGGTGCTTTCTTAACACAGAAGCATTTGACCTGGTTGCTCAGGAATCAGCAGGGGGTTGAAAAGGGCAATTTAGAGGGATGGGGCAAGTGGTCTGCTGTGAGGCAAGGCAGCAGGAATACAAGAAGAAGCTGGGAACTGAGCGGCAGAGATCTGAGTGGTGCGGGCAGGGGGTGGGGGATGGGGTGAGGGGTGGGGGTGGAAGGTGGTCCAGATGACAGAGATGACTCCAGGCACTATGCTGCAGTGTGGGCAGATCAGACTCAGGAGGCTCAGCGAGGAGGAGAGGTCGTTTTAGGTGTGATGTTTTGGGAAAAACTTCTGTGCTGCCTGGATGGACCAAAAGTTTATTTTGTTTTTCAGCAATCCATCGTTTTCCAGCCGAGGTGGTCACTCTCATTGTAAGTCCCTGTTTGTTCGGTGGAAGCACATCTTTGGATTCGTTCAGTTAAAAAACTGTTCTATGCTGGGTATGGTGGCACCTGCTGGCAATCTCAGATACTTGGGGGGCTGAGGCAGGAGGGTTGGGGGGTTCAAGGCCCAGCCTGAGTAACTCAGTGACACGTTGTCTCATGCAAAAAAAATTGTGTGTTGTGACTCTGTGCTAAAGTACTTGCCTAGCAGGAGTCTTGGTCTTCAGTTCTATCCTCAGCATGTCACAAGATAGACAGATGAGCAAACAAATAAATCCCAAACACAGCCCCTTCTTGTAGATACAAGTTTGTAATAGGAACAAATGTGGGGGAGCAATAAAGAGAAAAATGATGCTGATGCCATCACTCAGAGATAAACAGAAGGGGACTTCCCGCCCCTGTGTGTGTGTGTGTGTGTGGTGCGTGCATGCATGTGTGTGTGTGGCGCGTGCATGCATGTGTGTGTTGCAGGGTGCTGCTTCACAGACTTTGCATATATCCTCTGTATATACTTTTGTCTTTCATCACAGAGAGAGCATAAACATCCTAAATCATGTTGATGAACATAGATGTGTCTTACTGTAACGGCGGCCTTTGCTACCATTGCCTTGGTGTACTCCAGGCCTTTGATGTAAGGATAAGATAAATTCTTCTCTCGGTAAGAGAAACATGGTGGAAAACGAAGAAAGGCCTACAGATTGTAATCATTGACCGAGGGGAATGCTTTGAGGATTTTGAAGGAGGTGGTTAACATGGTTGGTTCCCACTTGGCACACAGTGCCAAACTCTGTGAAGCTCTCAGTGAATTGCTGGCTTGCTTGGCTGGACATACAGTTTCAGGGTGACCCTCAGGGAAGCTACACAGCTTAGTGGTTCTTATCTGTCTGCTGCCATGACCAGAAATTGGCATCTGAGGCTGAGCTGTCCCGAATCTGGCAGGCCAGAGTGGTTTCTAGTCCCTCAGCTGTGAGCCTTCAGCCCACAGCCCGCTAAGCTTCCTTTACCAGATCCCCTCTCAGTCAGTGCAACTGAGCATGCTTCTCAAATTTATGTACACACTTTAAAATTAGGTTTGCGTTCTCTGGACTGGAAATTTGGTGCATTACAAAACACAGGGCAGCTAGGAAATATAAAAGCAAAGAGCCAGAATTAGATATTTTAAGATAAAAGCATTTTATCTTAAATATCTTAGATATTTTAAAATGTCATCAAAAGCATGTTGTTAATATTTAGGGCTGACAAATAGGGTTAAACTGGGATTGCTACTTTTCATTTTTCAAAAGGTTTTCGTATTTTAGTTACGTGCTTATGTGTATGCCTGTGTGGGTTTGTGCATATGCATTCAGTTCCCACAGATGCCAGCAGAGGGTGTTGGTTCCTCAGGAACTGGAGTTACCAGCTCTGGGGAGCTGCCTATTAACAGGTCCTTTACAAGGGCCACTGGAGCCAGCAGTTAACCCCTGAGCAATCTCTCCAGATCCCATTGTTTATTTTGAAAATTTTAAGACTTTGAGATTTATGAATTTTTGTCCAGGCTCAGCTTATTTTGATACTTCCTTTTAAATGACTGCTGACATCAGGAAGATACATGTACCAGGGTACACCCATCCTCCCGAAAAAAAAAAAAGTATAGTTGGGGCAGGGTGGGGCGGGGTGGGGGCTTTGTAAATTATGGTGCTCACTTTAAATACCCCTGACGCTTTCTGTAAAGATTTGGGTTAAGATTTAGCAAGTGAATTTCTTTCTCACTGGTTGCTAAATTGTGATTTTTTTCTTTTTAATTTAAAACTAGGTTAAACCCACTGGAATGCTTCAATGGGGAGATTTTCTTATGGATGACAGGGATGCAGGTTTTATTCAGGACTTAGCTTAGGCAATATGCAAGGAGAAAATGCTTCTAATGGTTGTTTTCCAAATGCTCTCTCTGTAGAGTTTTCTTTTGAAAATCTACTTATTAAGATAATAAAAAATTCACTTTCACCTTGAAGGATGAATTTAAAAATAACTATTAAAGTTCCTGTTTAGGGGACCAGGAAGATGTCTCAGTCAGTAAAGTGCCTGCCTTGTGAGAGGAAGGTCCAAGTAAAATAGGTCCCAAGGAGGGACCTATGTAAAATAGGCCAGGCACAGTGTCATGCTCCCCCTCCTTCCCACTCTCCTCCCTCCTTCTCTCCCTCCCTCCCATCCCTTTTTCCTTGCCTCCTTTTTTTCATTCCTTTCTTTCTGAGACAGAATCTCACTGTGCACTCCTGGTAGAACTCACTATGTAGACAAGGCTGGTCTAGAACTCAGTGATCCTTCTGCCTCTGCCCACTTCCTGAGTGCTGAGATAGGATGTGTGTGTTGCCACACTGAGCCAGGTGATGTTTTGGTAATCCTGGCTCTAGGGAAGTGGAGACTGGAGACCAGTGGCTCCCTGGGGCTTGGTGATTGCCCTGTCTAGTCTAATTGGTAAGCTTCAGGCCAATTAAAGACCTATGGGTTTCTTCCTCCTTCTCCTCCTCTTCCTCCTCTTGTTCAAATAATTTGAAATACCAGTCCGTGAGAGCTTAGAATTTACAAGTGTAAATCTCTTCCACAGCCAGATGCATGAGTCCAAAAATCGGTGAGTGTGTTTGGAGGTAGGACCTGTGCTGGGAAGAGCCCCAGGCTAATTCAAAGCCTCCTGTTGATAGTGTGCTGCCTCTTCACTCTCACGAATGGGATTTTTGCTCCTCTGGCCAACCTAGCATTTTTAAATTTCAACTTTGATTTAAAAATTAGGGAAGAGACTAAGTCCAAACAGTACTAAATCACCCTAGAGCTCACAGGACACCTTTGATCGCCAAGTTTTCACGTGATGAAAGTGTTTTGGAGGAAGAGAGTGTGAACAGAGGATGCCTGCTAGGAGGTGGCTTCCACAGTGGGGACAGCCAGGCACAGGCCGCTGAGGCCAAGCAGCTGTCTAAGGGCACAGACCTAGGGAGCTGTCAAGCTTGGAACGTATACTACAAAGTGTTTCCCGGAAGATGGCAGAATAACCTCCCATGACGTTTCATGAACTGGTGACTTTCTGCTTCTCAAACGGGCAAAGCATTTCCTTTGAGGCTTTGGGGCTGTGCTTGGGAGGCACCTGAGGTCACACGACACCACACACACCCTGTGGTGATAACTTTTCTTGGATGTACCATCTCTATCAAACATTAAAAACAAGAGCCAGGAAGATAGCTCAGCTGGTAAAGGCATTAACCTGGCAAGTCTGGAGAGCCAAGTTCGATCCCCAGAAGATGTGTAAAAAGCCAGCTGTGATGTCATGCATCTGTAATCACAGCACTCTGGGGGTGAGATGGGAGGCAGACACAGACAATCAGCTGCGAAGCTCAGGGGCCAGGTAGCTCCATGCAAGCCGCGCAGTCGCAGAACAAGAGAGCCCCCACGGCAGCATGGTCCTTTACCAAATGTCTGGGACCCAAGACTCTGTGGTGAGTGGGCCAGTCAAAGAGTCTCGGGAAGAAGAACAGAGTAAAATTGGTTGCCGGCATGAGCAGGCAGTTCCATCTTAGTGGTAAGGAGTCCAGTCAACCATCACAGGGTGGGGATGGAAGAAGGAAAGGGTACCTGCTGGTTTCCTGGGGACTGACCTGGGAATTCCTGAGCCTCCTGCCCTCCTGCTCTGTTTTCCTCCCCGCTCCCATCCCCTCTGCCTGCCAGGCCGGAGAGGTAATGCCCCTTCACTGCACTGTTGCTCTGTTGGAAAAGTTTGGGTACACTTTGACTGAGTGTGCCGTGGGGACAGAGAGCGGACGCTCCTGTTTTTCTCGTCCCTCGGATGCCCACGGCAGATGTCACCAGTCAGTCTCAACAGTTTTGTTTTCGTGAGACTGGATCTTGTGTAGCCCAGGCTGGCTTTGGACTTGCGATGCAAGTATCAACTGTTGAGATACTGGTGAAGGAATTAGGATGTCCCCAGGAGTCTCATGTTGGGAGAAGGAAAAGGCCCAAGATTGGTGTCAGTCATGGGGGAGCTTGCCTTTCAGGAAGAAGTCTTCCCACAGTTTTGACAACCTGTCAGACCACCTGGGCCAGGTGACGGGAGCTGAGAAGATGATGACGGGCAGGGACCACACCTTGACCAGGACTTGCTTGGCTAGGAGCACTCCTTGCTTTCTAGTTCAACCTAAACTTCATGTCAAGACATCGGGAATGGACTTGGAGGCATCACTTGGCCTCTTTGTTCTTCTTCCCTGTATGGCCACATCTAACAAATCTCCTTTTCTTGCTTTTTGCTTTGCTACTGCCTGTTTAGTTAGTCTATTGAGGACAGGCAGCTGACCTTGATGGTTAGGGCTCCAGTGACAATGCTGTCTAGAAAATCAGATCTGGAGGTTGTAGGAACCCAGGGGTCCAGCACGAAGTTCTCATCACAGCCTTGCTACCTCATTGACACGGTGTTCACAACAGGTAGCTTCGGCAGAAATGGCGATGCTTGTCTCCCGAAGGCCATGCTGCTTCCAGCCTAGATGGGAGGACAGAGGGGCTGGGAGCCCGGGCTGGCCTGGGTGGGTCATGTTTACGATTCTGTTGCTGGAGACTCCAGTGGTGGTACCTGGCCTGTGTGGCATGTAGAGTGTAGTGGGGACAGGGGAAGTGTACTGAGGACCAAGAGTTCCAATCCCCAGACAACCTTCCTTCTGGTCCAGCCCTTTGTTCACACTGCAACAAACATGCGCATAGGGTTGATTTGCATATTCAGACTGGGGTACCTGCTCCTTGGGGGGGGGGCTGGGCTATGCACTGGGATGGACCCTGTGGACATCTCGGTTCTCTCCAGTGTCCCAAAGAACGGTCTCTCATGACAGCACCACATGTGGAGTCTGTGAGGACCAAAGGCACGATACTCACAGGAACCCTAAGGATTAGCACTTTAAATTATAATTACAAATTTAATCATAATTTTAAATTCTGTCCTACACAACAAAACAGCACCAGAACAAAGTTTATCCTGGCAGAGGATACACAGCTAACCCACCCTTCTTAGACAGCTGAGCAAGAACGTGGCTATAGCCTAAGGGCTGAACATGTGAGTAGCTCTTGGCAGGGCACTGACTACCGGTACCAGGATAGCGCCCCCTGGGGGAAAGAAGCTGCAAAGCAGGGGAGGGGTTACAGCTACTTTTAGAAGGGCGGAGAGAATCTAGATTAATTCTCCTTCTTTCACCTGCTTGTTCTGGGCCATGTCAGCCCCTGTGAAGTACATATTATTTTCCAATTTCACAGAACATCATTCTTCCCTGCTTTTTTTCCCCCCTCAGCTTCTCACTCTTCTGTGTTTAGCCAGACCCTCTGGCGCTTGTTCTCAGGGGAGCGCTGGCTGTTAGTCAAATCCTTCTCCCCTCAGGGAGGCACACGCAAATCAATATCTGCTATTAAAGAACCCGGAAGACTCCAGTGATTTAACACTTCCCATAAACCTCAGCTGGCCCCGCAGCTGTGGATGGCCTCACGCTGCGCATCTGTCATTTCTCCTCTCTCCTTGCAAAGGTCCCTTGATGCCTCCCCCTCCCTTGCAGTTGCCTCAGAGAGGCAAGGACAAAAGAAGCTTGGAAGAAATACCGAGAGGCAGAGCCATCCCTGTTGCTGAAGGTGTTTGATGACTTTTCACGCAGGTTTCGGGGGCTCATTCAGGACTCAGAAAAGTCAGACTAACAATGACACACACTTGGAATCCAGGGACGGGCTGAGGCTAGAGCTGGCAAGATGCTGTGGGAACTGCTCGGGTTCTGCTCATCTCCTGGCTCTACTGCCTGTTGTAGGAGCTTGTTCTCCGAGATGAGAGAGACACTCAGGACCTGTCATCTTTTGTGTGCATGCATGTGTGTGTGTGTGTGTGTGTGTGTGTGTGTATGGCCCTGTGTGTGTGAGCCCCATACACAGATGTCTACAGGGCTCAGAGGTCAGCCTTAGTTGTCCTTCCTCAGAGGCTGTTCTAGTTTCATTTCTTAGGGAAGGAAACGGTTTATTTGAGTTTCAGATTACAGCCCATCACTGCCAGAGGAGGTCAACTTCAACCTACTGGTCACATGACATCCACAGTCAAAAGCAGAGAGAAAGAATGGACGCATGCTCACTTTGCTTGCTTTTGCTCAGCTCAGTCACGCTACTGCTGCAGATACTGTGGTCTGAACCAAGACAGAGTTCTAACATTACCTTCTCCCACTGGACCTCAGAGACACATCATTTGTATCAATGTCCCCTGTTCCACTGGGAGTGATCACCCATGTGACCAGAAACTAAGGGTGCGGGGCTGCAAAGCACAACTGGAGCTGGCACCCTACAACCTTAACACTTAGTCGGTGTATTAGCCACATGTCTCGCCGTCCATCATGGTGGGAAAGGTACGGCTGCAGAAACAGGCAGCTGGTCACCATCCACCCACAGCTGGGAGCAGGAAGTTAAGAATGCTGGGGATGAGCTCAGTAGCTCATTTTCTCTTTCTGAAATGTAGTACAGGACCCCCGCCCATTGGGTGGTCTGTCTACATTTAGGGCGAGTCTGCCTTCCCAGTTAAATCTTCCTGGAAATGCCCACCCTTGCAGACACATCCAGTGGTTTATCTCATAGGTGATTCTAAACCTGGTCTAGTAGACAGGTCCAACCATGACAGCAACTGCCCAGCAAGTAAGTACTCATAGCCTGGGTGCCGGCACGGCCATGTGAGAACCCTTCCACCAGGAGAACATCACTTCTTTTGTTTTTAATTGATTTTATTGAGTTATACATTTTTCTCTGCTCCCTTCCCTGTCTTCCCCCTCCCCTACAACCCTCTCCTATGGCCCCCATTCTCCCGATTTACTCAGGAGATCTTGTCGTTTACTAATTCCCATGTAAATTAGATCCATGTATGTCTCTCTTAGAGTCTCGTTGTTGGCTAGGTTCTCTGGTATTGTGATTTGTAGGCTGGTTTTCTTTGCTGTTTGTTTAAAAGTGAGTGAGTACATGTGATAATTGTCTTTCTGGGTCTGGGTTACCTCACTCAATATGATGTTTTCTAGCTCTATCCATTTGCCTGCAAATTTCAAGATGTCATTATTTTTCTCTGCTGTGTAGGTAACATTCCTGCATTGCTGTTGGGAGTGCAAGCTGGTACAGCCCCTTTGGATATCTGTATGGTGATTTCTCAGAAAATTAGGAAACAACCTTCCTCAAGACCCAGCAATGCCATTTTTGGGTATATATCCAAAGGATGCTCAATCATACCACAAGGATGTGTGCTCAGCCACGTTCATAGCAGCATTGTTTGTTATAGCCAGAACCTGAAAACAACCTAAATGTCCCTCGACAGAAGACTGGATAAGGAAAATGTGGTACACTTACACAACAGAGTATTACACAGCAGAGAACAGCACTTCTCAGGTCTTGAATCCTTTCTACCAGAATCCTCCTTTCAAATGCTAATGATCCCAGAGCTCTGCATTCTCTGCTCTGAGGAAATGACAGCTATTTCTTGGGGAAGAATGGCAAGTTTGAGGAGAGGGTGGCTGTAGAGAGGGAGTTGGGAGTACGGACAGACCACAGAGGCCTATCAAGGCTGGAAATGTGGGAATGGTATGGGAGTTGAGAAAACAGAAAGGGGTGAACTCTTTTGTGCATCATAAGTTGGTGGAAATACGCTGGTGGAAATAGGTTGATGGAAACCAGGCATGGTAGCTCAGGTCTCCAATTCCAGCATTTTGGAGGCTGAGGCAGGAGGACCACTGTAAGTATTCGGTCAGTCTGGGTTACATAGTGAGTTCCTGGCCAGCCTGGGCTACAGGACAAGGCTCTAACTCCACAAGCTAAAGAAACAAACAAACACAACAAAAACAAAGCCTAAAACCCAAAGCCCAAACCTGCTGACAAACAACAGCAAAGGATGGATAATATAATGAATGCTCATGGACCGGTCATCGAGTTTGGGAAATAAAGTAGTGTAGATGAAATACAAGCGCTGGGGCTGGGGAGGAGGCTCAGCAGAAAGAGGTGCTTGCCAGCAGGCCTGATGTCCTGAGTTCCTGGGATCCTCGTGGTAGAAGGAGAGAACTGCTCACGTGAGCTATCCTCTCACCTCTCCGCGGGCAAGGCAGTATGTTCACACACACACACACACACACACACACACACACACACACACCTGACACACACACACACACACACACCTGGCACACACAAATAAGCAATAGGTCTTTGAAATAAGCCCCTTCTGTGGCCTTGCCTCATTCCCATCCTCACATTTCCTGAGCTAGTGGTGATGGTGATTTAACTCTTAATATTCCCATAGTGCCTTTGTGTCTCCTAATACACGTACAAGCATATGCCGTATAGAGAGTTGGCTATATAGTGTAATTCATAGAAATGCGATCATTATTTTCAATTGGCCGCCTTCCTTTGCTTCAGTATTTGCTTGCTTTTTTGTTTGCATGCACGAGTGTCCACGACTACAAGTGACAGCAGAAGAGGTGCTGAATCTCTTGAAGATGGAGTTACAGGCAGTCATGAGCTACCCGATGTGAGTGCTAGAAAGCAAACTTGGGTCCTCTGCAAGAGCAGCAAGCCCCTTTCAGTCACTGAGTCATCTCCCCAGCTCCCACCTTCTTTCTACCTTCCCTTTTGTTTCTTTCATTTTTCCACCCTGAGCTTCAATTCTAGTTGAAGCGCCTTCGTATGAAACCCACTAGGCTGCCACTCACCTAGAATGCAAACAAATGCAGTTCAGATTGTAGTTTTGCAAAAACAAGCCAGCCGATGCTAATTCCTAACACACCATCACTCCCTGCCAGTTCCCTTCCCTTAGTTTGCTTTTCTCTCACTCTGCTTGAGTTTCTACCCTAAATAACACACTGTGATTAAGTCCCATGTTTTAAGTGCATCCTTGTCACAGCTGGAGCTGAGTGCTCACCCAGGACACAGACAGAGGCCCAGGAATGGCCCACAACTTCCTCTCTACCAAACACCAGGCTCCGTCTTCTGAGGGTTTGCATGTGTTTGTTCCCGTTAGTACTCACTCTTGTGTAACTCTGGCCCAGCCTGTGGGTCACTTAGTCCCACTTCTTCATGTCACGTGGGTTCTGGGATTTTGATTAAATACCCCCAGTCTTCCCAGCACACACTGTCTAAGAGAAGGAGAGGTAGATGGAAATGTCTGGGACATTTGACTTTTGTACAGTTACAGATTTGGTCCAGATACCACGTAAACATTGTGCTTTGAGTCTTGTTTCTGCTGTGCACTGGTCTGTCTCTCTGTCCCTCATCTTTTCCTCTGTTAAGTGGAGAATATTTGGGATGTTCCCTTTCTGGATCATTTGAAACAGCAGATAAGTAAATACTCTGAATACACCTGGTGTAGTGACTATCCTGGAACACACTCGGTGCAGTGACTATCCTGGTCCTCAGAAAGTGGTCAGCGTAGGCCATCCTGTGACATCATTACAGGCCATATTTTCACATTTATTCTGAGGACTCTATTTTTCAGTTGAGCTCACAGTTAATTTTTTTCTGTGCTCAACAAGCCTCATGAATTAAGCAACATTCAGTTCTTTATTTTGTTTTGAGCTGTCAAGGCCATATGTGCCTGTCAATCAAACAGCTTGACTGGCAGAAGGGAACAGGTTGATGTTCTAAGATGGTGGAATTCCATTCCTAAACAAGGGCAGTTTGCTTTTAGAAAGAGAGAAGGGTGGCTTCACCACCTATAACCTCAAAATTTCCATCAGGGCTTTAGAAATACTGTGTCTGAGTTAGGCATAATGCATGCCTATAATGCTAGTGATGGGGGTGGGGTGGAAGCAGAAGAATCAGGAGTTCAAGCCCTCAGCTACACAGTAAGTTTGAGGTTAGCCTAGGTTTCATGTGCTCTGTCTAATATATATAACTGTACACACACACACACACACACACTATATGCTATCTCTGAATAATAACTTCCTTCTTCCTTTCCATGCTGGTCTGGTCTCTATTTTGAGACCCTTATCTAGCTTGATGACTGTGTCTAATGGATATGATATGGAGAACCCCAAAGAGCAGGATCCTCTGGTTGGCTCCTTCATAGACTCACAGAATTATTTGGTGGCCTCAGTTCTCATAGATGACTAATTAGAAGTGAGCTACTGGTGTTTGACAAAAATCTCCAAAACTCGGTGACTCAGTAGCAATAACTTATCACTTCTCATGGTTGTTTGGGTGAGACAGCTCGGCTAGGTGACTCTCACTGGGGACCCCTCCTGGGGTTGCAGTTAGACAGTGACCAGGCTGCAGACATCTGAAGCCTTGATGGGTGAGCATCCAAGATGGCAGCCGTCTGAACCTTGTAGTGGCGGTTGACTGGCCAGCATGCTTGCCAATGGTTGCTCAATTCATATTGTGACTACATTTGCTTTACAGCATGCTGGCTAGGTTTTTGGATGAAACATCTCAAGGAGACCAACCCAACCAATAATAATGAAGCAGAATCTTCTGGGCCAGTGGAGGGCCGAGCATGGACCAGACAGAGCTTCTCCTCTGTGACATTCTACAGACCTTGACCCACAGGACATGAAGTAGGTTCCAGCTCTTGATGCTTCAGGAGGAGGGACGGCATCACATAGCAGAGAAGCATGTAGGTGAAATGTTTTTGAGCTGTCTATGGAGAAGGGTGGCAATTCCCATGTGGCGTCTTTTATTTCCTTCCTCCCGGGAGTTTGAAATCATCGGTGGTGATTTACAGGAAGTAAATGGAATGGAGGCCTTCCCTCCCAGCCTTGAGAGGAAGGAGAGGTACATCAGCAGGAAGACTCATGGTGCTTGAGAGCCCCTCCTCTTTCCAGCATGAAGGAATATTAAGTGTTTTTATTCTTTACAAAACCTTCTAGGAGCACTATGTACATACCAGCAAGAATGGGAGTTTTTTTTATATAAAAAACTTGTTTTTAGAAATGTTCATAATAAAACATCCTGTACTTGAATTATTAAAAACAATGTTGAGTAAAGAATCGCCTAATTTAGTAAATAATTTTAAAGCAAGCCATGATTTTCTCCAAATTTGGGTTTGCTGAAAGCACTCCAAGAATTTTATCAGCAGTACGGCCGCATGATGAAATTGTGTAATTAGCCATCCATCTGACGCTGCTGGAGAGATTTCATTCTGCACAGGGCAAGAACAAAATGCAGTACTTGTTATTTTTTTTAGAGTGCAAGGGGGACAGATCCTTGCTTAGTTTTTTTTCTTTTTCTTTCCTTCTGCTTCCCTTGTAACACTTTCAGGTGTGTAACACAGCTAGTGTGAGGAGGTTAGGATGGCCTGAAGAAGTTCTCTCCTTTTATCTTATAGGTTCTGAGAACTGAACTCAGGCTATCAGGCATGGGACCAAGAACCTTTACCCACTGAGACATCTCATTGGCCCTGTGCTATGTATTATTCTAAGATTCATTGTGTAGCTGAAGCCACAGAGAAAATAGCCAGCATTGATTGGCATTAGGTCTATGGACAAAGCATGTGGTTTGGAATCAGACTGATCTGTGTTTGACTCCTGGAACTGCCCCGTGCTACTGACCATTAAAAAAAAAGAAAAGGAAAGAAAAGAAAAGAAAATTACAGAATCCAAATTCTTTTTCTTTAAAATGAGAATAATGCCTTCTACCTTCTATTACATGTGGTGATGTTGTTTTGTAAGTGGAATAATGTACACAGACAGCCTGGGGTAGAGCTTGGTGGTTCTGAGTGAGGCTTCTCCTCCTGCCTAACCCTGTTGTTGACCTAACCTCAAATGGTCAGTTTAAGATCTGTTGCACGCTTGTGTAATGTTTACTCTTCATTGTAGACTGGATGTAGAAGCACCCAGAAGATATGTTTCTGGGTATGTCTATGAAGGCATTTCTCAGATAGCGTTAACTGAGAAGAGAAGACGGCCACCTCAGTATGGGATGGGTCTTGTGGACTGGATAAAAAGGAAATAAGGAGAAAAAAAGCCGAGCACCAGCATGCGCCTCTCTCTGCTTTCTGAGTGTGTGTGCAAGGGTGATCGGCTGCTGCACACTCCCACTGCGGTATCATCCCTATTGCAATGGACCGTGTCCCTTCAAACTATAAGCCAAAACAAAAGTCTCCTTAAGTGACTTTTGCCAGGTGCTCTTTTCACAGCAAGAAGAAAAGTAATGAATACAGTATATCCATTGGTCAAACGCTAGGGCTGCCCGTCAACTAGATGACCAGGTCTTCACACAGAGTGTCTGATCAAGAGGTTTACAGCTGACACACTTAGACTCGACCATCTACGTTACATCTCACACAAAGGATTTTCCTATTTTAGTTGGCTTTGAGGTACAAAGTGAATTGGGAGGTAGAATGCACTGCTGTGTGATCTGAGGGTTCTGGTTCTTAATCTTCCTGTTCCCTCTTCCAAGAATATCCCTGAGCCTCAAGGGGAGGAGTGTGATAGAGATGTCCCATGTAGGGCAGAGCATGCCGCCATCTTGGTCTCTGACCTTGACCAGTTGTGGGTCTCTTTATCAACCACCATCTACTGCAAGAAGCAGCTTCTCTGGTGAAGGATGAGAGATGCATTGATCTATAGGCATAGCAATAAATCATTAGGAGTTGTATTTTTTTCCTGTATTTTTTTTTGAGACATGGTTTCTTTGTAGCTTTGGAGACTGTTCTGGAACTAGTTCTTGTAGACCAAGCTGGCCTTGAACTCACAGAAATCCACCTGCCTCTGCCTCTGGAGTGCTGGGATTAAAGGTGTGTACCACTACCACTTGGCCATTTGGAGTTGTTTTAATGCTATGTCTGTTTAGTAGAATAGTCATGGCAGGCTTTCCCCTAGGGTCTATGACCTATCTAGCCATAGGCTCTTGGCTCCTTTAGCAGTGACAGCTACAGATGCCATCACACAGAGCAGGCCTTCCATCCAACAAAAAAGTAGTTGGTGACTCCCATAACATTCATGCCACTGCAGTAGCAGTGGGCATAACTTGTCTGGCCAGTCATTATTGCAACTTATAGGGCCCACAGCTGGGTGAGACTGAGAATTACTTTTGTCCTCTGGTTGCATACCCAGCACCTTCTAGCTCTATGAAAGCTAACCAGTAGCCATGAAGTTTCCTTGTCTGCACCTACTTGATCTCTCCATGTTTTACGAGTCAAATATGTGGTGTCTTCAACAATATCATCTTACTGTCATGTTATGGAAGGTCACCTATTGTATCTGGGGGAGGTGTCTGTGGGACCTCCCCAGCAAACAACTCAAAAAGAGAGAACCCACTTCTGGACTGAGAGTTTTAACTTGCTATTTAGTGTCCAGTTGGAGTATATCCTCCAGATACAGGATAACTGCTGGGGGAGAATGCTCTTGTACACTGAAAAGATTTGTAACTCGTATTGGTTTAATAAAACACTGATTGGCCAGGCAGGAAGGATAAGTGGAACAACCAGACTAGGAGAATTCTGGGAAGAGGAAAGACAGAGACACAGTCACCAGCCAGATGCAGAGGAAGCAAGATGAAAATGCCTCACTGGAAAAAGCTGCAGGACTGGGTGGGACAGAAACTTCCATCTACAGATAACTCCATTTGAAATAGTCTCATACATGTATGTACTTTAGGAAACTTCTGTAGCAGTTAATTTTCCTATTTTGTTTTTCAAAGCAGTCTCAGTATTAGTGGATCCTGTGGTATTTCTTCTTGGTGTCAAGTTGGCTGTGTTTAGAACCACCTTGGAGACACACCTCTGACCACGTCTGCAAGGGTATTTCCAGAAAGGTTTAACTGAGTAGGGGGGACCCGTCTTAAAGGTGGATGGCAGTATCCCATGGACTAGAGTCCTGGACTGGTTGAAAAGGAGAAGGGGATCTGGGCACCAGCCTCCCTCTCTTCCTCTTTCTGCTTCCTGACTGTGGACACAATGTGACAGCTGCCTCAAGCTCTTGCTGCCATATGTTCCTCGCTCCCCGTGTCGCCCCCCCAGGAGAGACATTACCTTTTTTTTTTTTACATTAACTATAAACTGATTGGCCCATTATCTCAGGTTTCTTATTAACTCTCATAACTTAGCCCATTATTCTTGTCTATGTTAGCCACGTGGCTTGGTACCTTTTTTGGTGAGGCAGTTACTTATACCTTGCTTGCTCTGTGGCTGGGTCAGGACTGCAGACAAAGCTTTCCTCTTTCCAGACTTCTCCTGTTCTCCTTGACCTGCCTCTACTTCCTGTCTAGTGAGAGAGATGACCTTTTACCCAGAGAGACACTACCTTTTACCCATAAGCCCAAGCAAACCGTTCTTTCCTCCCTTTGTCTGGTATTTTGTCACAGCAACAGGAAAAATATGGTCCTGTAGGCAGAAGGAACCAGATTCTGCTAAACATGTGAGCGTATAAGGGGGCTAGATGACACAGGTTTTTGCCCGTGAGACCCTAATTGGAGAGCCCACGTACACCCAGACTTCTGCCCTACAGAATTAGGTCAGAATTAATGTCTGTGTTGTGAGTCAGCTAGCTGGCTGGGGGCAATTTGTTACACAGCCGTAGAATCTAACACTCAGGTAATTCTCCTTGTGCAATCTTAAATTGAATGCTTTCCTCTCTTCAACTGTCAGTTTCTCTGCCTTGGAACCAGAGGGTTGTCTAATTCTCATTGGTGTCCTTATTAATTACACATCAAACTCACCATCAGAGGTGAATGTAGATGCAGATCTTGCTCCTGAGGCCCTGCCTCAGAAGAGAGGGGGATTGGTGGGGCTGTCTCATTAGCAGGGTTCCCTGGTGAACCTGATGCTTCCAGCTGAGTTATTCTGTGGCGAAGCGACCTCTCTGTTTTTCCTAGAACTGACAGGGGAGGTGACAAGGATGTCCCCTCTTGTGATAGTTTGTATCACAGGAGCCCTCACGCCACATAGTCACAGGGCTCATGCTAAGGCATTGTCCGTGGGCTCTTTTAACATCGCTGCCTCAAGCCTTGCAATGTGACCTCCAGGGTCCTGGAAGGTGAGCACGGTCAGTAGCCAAGCCTCCTTTGCAGTTTGAAGATACCACAGCTCTGAAGAGGTGACCCTGGAGGCTGGACCCCAGCTTCTGTCATGACCAGAAAGATTAATCTATTCTTTTACATGCATTTATCTATTTATGTCACGTGTGTAGTGAGGATGTGCCATGAAGGGTGGTCTGAATGCCAGGTCCCCAGCAGCTGGCCTCACTTATGTCCTGGAGGCAGGGCCTTTGTGGTGAGACCCTGTACTCACTGACTCTTGAGCTTCAGCAAGTCAGTCCTCTGCCACTCAGCTTGCTGTGTGACCTTGGGCAGACCGTGTGCCCTTTCTTGTGTCTCTGTGGAAGGATTACAGTAGGTGAGAGTTATAGATTCTGCTTCTAATCTGGCCTTCGGGATGATGGTAATTGAGGCAGGAGGATAGCCAGGTTGAGGCTAGTCTGGGTTACATAGTATTTCACAAAAAAAGGAAAGAAAGTAAGAAAGAAAAGAAGAAAAGCAAGAAAGCAAGCAAGCAAGAAAGAAAGAGAGATCATTAAGCAGCTCATGGGGTTCAGTTAGTTGCCACCAAATCTGATGGCCCAAGTTCAATACCCAGAGCCCACATTGTGGGGGAGGTGGAAAGAGAGAGCTACCATTAGAAACTTCCTTCTGGCTTCCGCATGTGTATCATGGCAAGTGTGCACGTGCACCGAAACGGTAAATGTGAAAAAGGAAGGCTGACAGCAACACCTGCATACTTACCCACCACCCACGCTCTCTGGCCCACTCCAGACCACTGAGTAGGGAGCACTAGGGCTGGAGCCCACAGTCAGCCTTCCCCGAGGGCGTCCTTGACCCTGCGCTGAGCACCACAGCTCTGGAGGACTTCTCAGGCCCCGTAGTCTTGCCTGGCAACCTTGCTTCTCGGTTGGGTGGGATCCTTGGAGGAGGGATGGCCTTCGGGGGCCAGGACTTTGCTGGTTTCCTCCCTCCTGGTTCATAGTTTCAATGTCTGCTCCTTCTCCCTGTTTCCTGCGTGTCCTGTGACGACCTGAGCTTATTAAGGCAGTGGGTGGGTTTTCCATAGGCCGGTCTCAGAGGTCCTGAGGAGGAATTTTAATTGCCTGACTCCACATTGAGGGTGTTAACATTTATTAACGTCAGCTTCTCTGATTGCCTTTTAACCAGGCAGCCACTGTGTGTAGGAGATAACGCTGGCTTCAGTCCTGTGGGGCCTTAGAGGCGGCTTAGAATAGTCCAGCGCTGGGAAATAGCAAGGCTGCGGGTTGCAGGAGGAACGGTGACGCAGGCCAGGCTCTGACTGGCGGTGTGTGGGCAGCTGTGCTGGTGCAGACCCAGCAGGATGAGTAGCTGATTAGAACGTCAGTGATGGGTAGAGGTTGGGATGTTGCAAGTCCACAGCCAAATTATCCTGGGGCTCCTTTAGCCCCTCCCCTCAAATAGGCAGTTTTTGTTGACCTCTGTATGTGAACTAACATCTTTGTGGCCACTAACAGATCTCTAGCTCCCGCCAACCAAAAGACTAAGGATGATGTAAGAGGTCTAGACCATTCCCTGGGCAGATGGTCCTGGGCTGTATAAGCCAGTTAACTGAGCATGAGCCCAAGAATGAGCCACCAAGCCGCGTCCTTCCATGGTTCTGGCTGTACTTCTTGGCTGTGACCGACAAGTAATGCCACATGGGAGAGTAAGCAGGCCTGCCTTCAGGTTTCTGCTTTGAGTTCCTGTCCTGACTTCCCTCCATTACGGACAGGAAGCATAAGCTGTATTAAACCCTTTTCTACCCTACGGAGCTTTTGGTAAAAGTGTTTAATCACATCAGAAGGAATTGAACAGGAGCCTTACCTGTATTTTTTCAGTCCCGAGGACGAAAACACCCCTCTAGTAGGAAATACGGGGAGAAAGAGACAGGCGATCATGGGAAAGTGGCAGGTGCTGTAAGACTGTGGCATGCAAAGGTTACCAGCGGTCCTGGGCTCGCTGAGAAGGGTGCTGCACTGGATAGTTTTATGTCACTATAATAACACACCATGATCAAAGGTACTTACAAAGGAAAGTTTTACTTTGTCTCATGGTTCCAGAGTGATAGAGTCCATCACGGTTGGGAAAGCATAGCGGCGATAGAAACCGGAAGCTGGCTGGTTACATTTTCATCCACACACAGGAAGCAGAGAGGGGGAACAGGAAGTGGGTCCCGGCTATAAATTCTCAAAGCCCTCCTGCCCCCCCCCCCCGCAGTGACACACTTCCTCCAGCAAGGCTCTACATCCTAAAGGTTCCATAATCTCCTCAAACGGTGCCACCAGCTGGGGACCAAGTGTTCAAACGTGTGTACGTGTGTGTGTGTGTGTGTGTGTGTGTGTGTGTGTGTGTCTGAACCCCTTGTCATTCAAACTGTCACAGGTGTAAACACACAGACAGCTGAGGAATTTGGTGACTACTCTTACAAAGCATCCAGGTTTCTTTCTTGAGCTCCCCCTTCCCTCCCTGAAGACTTCTTTCATCGCCCCATCCCCCTTTGAGTACCCCGAGCTCTGAGCCTCTGACATTGCCTGTGTGGGGCCATCTCATCTCCAGATTGTTGGTTGTCTTTTCTTCCCGCAGGTGTGTGTCATTCCTCCTGGATTCTGATCTCCTTGACAACAGAAACTTTTATTTCTTCCTTCTCCCAAATGGCATCTATTATTGTGCTGGGCATCAAGAAGAGCTGGATAAATAATCAATTCTGTTCGAGACCCTCTGCCCTCCCTTCCCATGATGCACTGTTCCAGAGGCGTAGAGTCCTGCGAGGACTGAGTTCCAGGACTTTTTCTTTCTGATATGCTTCCCCATGGTGTGTGGGATGTGCCATCTGTCTGCTGGGAACCGACACACAAGGGTATTTATATCCAAGCCTGCCACCGAGGTGGCCCAGGGGCTGTCATCTGAGCCTGCAGCCCTCAGAGGAAGGCAACCGGGCAGACGTGGGGGCCAGGAGGGTTTATTCTATTGCTGGGTGTGGAATAAAAACACATTAGACTCAAGATGAAATTTAGTACGTGACTCATTGGGGGATTTGAAGCAAACCACACGGCAAGCCCTGCAGTCATATATCCTGAGATTCATGTGTATGTATTATGTATGTGTGTGTCTGTGTGTGTGTGTGTGTGAATGTATATATGTATGGGTGTGTATATGTGTGTGCACTCAGGTCAGAGGCTGTTGTCAAGATGTCTCTCTAAATCACTCTCCTCCTTTTCTTTACGAGACAGCGTCACTGACCAGTGAGATCTAGGGATGTCTGTGTCCTCCCACCAGTTCTGGGGCTAGGATTGTACGAGTCCACACCTGCTTTCTAATGTGGGTGTTGGGGATCCGAACTCAAGCCCTCAAGCTTATGCAGCAAGGACTTTACCCACTGAGTCATCTCGATTTCTTTAAGTGGAGATGAATTGAGACCATGTGAGGGAAGGCACAGGAATGGAGTCAGAACCTCAGAGCAGAACAGTGTCTCACCACCCAGCCTCCTGCCGCACCCCTGCCTGTGAGCCTGTTGTCTCAACGGCAGCCAGAGATGTCCTGTAACTG
This sequence comes from Myodes glareolus, assembly GCF_982192425.1. Lineage (NCBI taxonomy): Eukaryota > Metazoa > Chordata > Mammalia > Rodentia > Cricetidae > Myodes > Myodes glareolus. The sequence continues at coordinate 67,192,548 of NC_142034.1, forward strand.
AATTACGCCAGGGGTTGTCACTTTGCTCAGTTCTCAGGGCATCCTTCACACTCGAAGCCTACATTTACTGACAATGACCCACAGGCCCCTGTCACCAGGCTCTGTGGCCTCTGACACAATCTCCTACCTTCTCTGTCCTTGCTCCCCTCGACTGTTCCCACCACAGGGCCCAGGCAGGTGCGACTCACTCCCTAGGTATCTCTTTGACTTGAAGCAGCATCTGCTTCAGGATGTCACTCCCAGGTCACCTTTCTCAGCAAGCTTGTCCCTGACCATCCCCTAAACCACATGTCCCTTCCCTGCTTGTTTTTGTTTTTTTTTTTTTTCTCCTGGTCCAGACTGCCAGCCATGATTACATTTAAATTCCTGTTCTGTTTCATTTTTTATGTGCATTGTTTGAAACTCTCAGCAGCAGGAGGAGTCTTACTGCAGCCCCAGGGCCAGCGTGGTGACTGACAGAAGGTTGGTGCTCAGTGACTCAAGTGGATAGAGGAGCCATAGGCCCATGGTCAGATAAGGCAGCCTGCTGGGCACAACTTAATCCCTGGTTAGTAAGAATTCTTTAAGTTCTTACGTGCAATAGTAATTGTCAGCTTAGCACCATAAATCACAATGAGGGATTGTCTACATTGTTAGTCTGTGGGCGTGTTTGTGGGAATTTTCTTAGTTGATGTGAAAAGACTGAACCCATTGTGGGCAGCACCATTCCCAAGTCAGGGGCTCCTGAACTGCATCAGAGTAGAGAAATGGAGCTGAGCATATTGTGAGCAAGGGAGCATGCGTGCATTCATCTCTCTCAGCTCTTGGCTGTGGATGTGATGTGACTATCTTGAGTTCATGGCAGCAGAAATGATGCTAAGCCAATGGATGCTTACCCCTTCCCACAGGGTATTTATGGAGTTGGCATGCTGCAGTGTGAGGGGGTTGACGTGACACGCAGACCCAGGCTTGCTGGTTGTGAGCTTCTGCACCATCCTAACTCTCTGGACATGGGTTTCTCAGCTGTGATGGCAGCACCCATCCTGTAAGGTGGATGCAAAGATTAAATGTTAAGGTTTCTTTTTCTATAAAGTGTGTGGACAAGTCCCCGGCCCACAGTAAACTGCTGACCAATACATTTTCAGGGCAACAGTGTCTACCCCTAAGCATCCTCTAGGGGTAGACAGGAGCCAGTGTATTTCCAACAACAGCTCCTTTTCTATGGGCTTGTTAAGTGTTGTTACCAACACAACTTATTAAAAATATTTTCATTTATCTTTCAAAACTTTTATACCGCATTAATGTATCTTGATCATACTGCTACATCCCCACTTCCCAGCCGTTTCCCCCAGCGTTCTCCCCTTCCAACTTCATGTCCTTTTCTGTGTCTGATCAATGCTCCCCATATGCACATGGGTATGGGGCTGTCCACTGGAGCATGGACAACCTACTAGTGGCCCCGCCTTCAATGAAAAGAGAATCTCCCTCCTCTTGAAGCCATCAACTGCCAACAGTGCTTCGGTTAGGAGTGGGGCCTTAGTGATTCATCTCCCAACCATGTTAGAATTTTTGACTGGAAGAATATATCATAATATACACCTATAATCTATCTATCTATCTATCTATCTATCTATCTATCTATCTATCTATCTATCTATCTATCTATCTCTTATATAGATTGCCATAGATACTGTGGGTTCATGTGAAACAGCGTGTCATGTCCAGGATAAACCATTTCACAGCACACCTTCTCACTCTCTCATTCTTACATTTTTGTATTTCCGCTGCCACAGCAGGCACGCTGTTATCCCTTCCCCCACTTCCTGCAGCTCTCCCACTCTTCCCCTGATTCGTGGTATTCATCCCCTCTCGTACAGTTTCTCGATTCTCATCACTATAATCCTCTCAGCCTCGGTTTCCTAATCCATACAGTGGGGCTGGCAATCTTGCTTACCTCACAGAGCTGTTCTGAGAAGTTAGATGTGGTGATAACCCTCTGCTAGCAGGCCTGTTCACCTTTAACCTTTCTTCTTAGAGGCACATGTTTTTGAATGCTCAGCCAAGATCCCCTGTCTCCACTATGCCGGGGAATTGGGCTTAGTGTATAATAGCTTTTCTGTCCCTGATTCTGTGGGTTTATAATAAATGCCTGCTAGAGTCAATCAAGTTCATCTTTAGAGATCCACCTTGTAAAAAATATCATATTGGAGATGTCTCTCAGGCCAACATAATGTTTTACTATTAACTCTCAATGTGTTTTGAACCTGGTGTTCAATCTGTTGACAGCCCATTGAAATCTGGAAGACTTCTTTTGTGGGGATGGTTCAAGACAGGGTTTCTCTGTGTAACAGTTCTGGCTGCCCTGGAACTCACTTTGTAGACCAGGCTGGCCTCAAACTCACTGAGATCCGCCTGTCTCTGCCTCCCAAGTGCTGGGATTAAAGGTGTAAGCTACCACCACCCGATTTGGAATCTGGACGAATTTTTAATCTCATTAGACCCACTCACAGTGCTCACCCAGGGGCTTCTGCATCTACACAGTGTAATCTCATGGTTAGCATTGTCTGAGGAAGCCTTGGAGCAGAACTGGAAAAATTTTCAGGATGGAGGCCAATGTGTGCTGAGATGGCAGCTAGGGCCAGGAAGGGGTTACTTGTCTATCTTCCTTTAGGCTTCCTTTGTGTGCAGAGTGGGGGTTCTCAAGCTTTTGGTCCTGTTACAGTTGAGTACTAGGATGGACAAGCATAGCAAGCACTTTTGGAAGTCGGGTGCACAGCTGGGTTCTGCTCAGACAGCCTCGGAGAGGAGGTGCCTGCGTGGGACATGTTGAAGCTGCTGACCCGCGTCCTTTCCTTTGGCTATCTAATTTGAATTTATGTTTACTTGCTCCAGGTCCCTTCACCCTCATTTAGTCCTAGTTCGACTAGATGAAGCAGGCACCCCGAACAGTCCCTTCTCTCCTGATAAGACAAACTGAACCAACCTGCCCCACATAACACAGCTCATAAGAAACGGAGCTGGGATCCAAACCAGGTCTTCAAACCAACCAGTCCCGTCAGCTCGAGCAGCACAGTGGAGCATTTGGTCTGGAGTCTTTCAGGTGGGGAACTTTGACTGCGGTTTGGGCAGGGGCTCTGTTCCCACGATGCCTCTCCCAGCACCAGGGTTGCAGCTGTTCTTTGCGTAGCTGTCCTTTATAGAACCTTCGATCCCATATCAAAATTCCTTTCAAGAGGGGCTTTGGCTCATCCCAGGGGTTGCCGCATCATGACTGCTCATCATAGCGTTGCTCTTCCCGTTCCTCATCCACCTGTGTCTAGAATGCCACGTATCCGTGTCTAGTGTTCGTCTCTTCGGCCGGTTAGGACAAGAGCCTGGTTGGTTCTTTGACCCAGATACTCTACAGTAGTGCAGGTCAGAGCCCATTAGTGAGTCTTGAAATCAGTATTTGAGTTGAGTACACGTATATATAAATGATGTGTATGCCATTGATGTAAAAGGTGTCACTCACTGCATTACAGTTCTTGATTCTGAGGGTCTGGATCCAAAGTAGATTCCCATGGGGGTTAGAATCAGGTGACCTCCTGTCTCTCTCCTCTGGTGCTAGGGTATCTGAGGGTCAGTGAAGGGTCTTTGCAGCCCAGGGCCTATTTCTCACCCTCACCAGTGTTGTGTTACTTGGTACTGTTTGGCTATCCCTAGCTGCTTGGGAGGTGATTGTTCTTTCTCATTCAATTAAGCTCGCACTTGCTCTTCACCCTGCTAATGAAGCTTTCTAGCCCAGCTGAGAATCAGTGCTTCCATCAGTAACAAGGCTCCACATTTGCCCATTTCCTACAGCTGTGGATTCCAATTGTAATAGAACTCGGTGGAGCTTTTTCTTTGGGACTTAATTGTGTTTTTTTTTTCCCCTTATGGGTTGCCAGCTTCTGGTCCCTTTTGAGAGAAGAAATGTGTCAGGATTGGTGAACAAGGCCACAGAGCCTCTCCTGAGAGAGGCTAAGGTAAGCAGGAGGTTACTGCTTTTAAGATCTCGGGTCTCCATGGCAGAGGATCCCCTCTTTCCTCTAAGTTCCACGCGTCTTAGGGGTAGGTGTCATCATCTTTCCTTCATCCTTGCACGCTCCAGGACTGTCTCTGATACCATCTCAGATCATCTTAGGGGATACTCAGTCCCACCCAGAGGATGCTCAGCCCCATCCAGAGGATGTTCAATCCTACCCAGGCCTGTGCATTTAAATGTGTTGTCAGATGATATGAGAAATCTGTGGGCACAGGTCAGTGAGAGCCCCTATTCAGAGGCAGATGGGCACTGGTCTTCCTTCCCTCACCAGCTTCATGACCCTGGGCAAATCACTGACCTACAGGGTCTCACTTTCCTAATCTGTGTAATGGGACTTTCATGGCAATTGTTCATTGAGTAATTGAGAGTGGAGGTGTAGAGAAGTCTGCACAGAGGCACAGAGCAGCCATTGCTTTCTGCTTGTTATTTATTTATTTATTTATTTACTTATTTATGGTCTGTCTTTTTGAGACAAATTTATCAACGTAGCCCTGACCAGGCTGACTCTCACCATATAGACTACCTTCACCTGGAACTTGCAGTAATCCTACCTGCCCCTACCACCTGGAGCATATGCATGAACCACCATACCTTCTCTGTTTTTGATAGCCTGATGCTCTTATTGTTGACCTTGTTTTGAAGTCTCATGTGTGTACCTCCTCTTTGGTAGAGGTTGAAGATTCCCACCCTAGTTCACAGCCTGTGAACGCTTGTCAGAAACAAGACTATTCATCAAAGTCAAGCCTCAAAAGCATGCAACTTTTGTGACAATCATTTTTTTCCCTCAACAAATCATTGCAAGGTGGAGAGGATTATTGTTCTGATCAGTGCATTCTCTAAAGCCTGTAAAGTCCAGCCTTTCTGAAACGGCACCTGGAATGACGGATCTCCCATCATCCCCTACTCTAGATGGTCTACTGCTGTTCTGAAATGGCACCTGGAGTGACAGATCTCCCATCATCCCCAATTCTACATGGTCTACTGCTGTTCTCTGTGCCTCTCTTGCTCCAGTTAGACATAGACTACATTTCAGTAGGCCTGTTTAGACTCTTCCTCTCCAGTAGATACGAGGAACAGGGGAACCCATGCCTGAGAAGTCCTATTCATATCATGTAGCTAAGAAATGGAAGAGGAAGAGCTAAAGCTTTGGACCAGTTGATTTTCCCATGGCTGTAACAGGATACATGACGAAAGTCATTAGATGCAGGAAGGGCTTCTTGGCTCACAGTTTGAGTGTTTTCAGTTCCTTGTGGAGGGGAAGGCATGGTGGCAGGAGCTTGGGGAAGTCACACTGGATCTGCTTCCCAGAAGCAGAGAGAGAGAGAGAGGAATGCTGGTGCTCAGGCTCCCTTCCCTTTTTATTAAGGCCAAGACCCCAGTCTATGGGATGGTGCTACTCACATTTAGGATGTATCTTCCAACCACAAGTAACTAGTCTAGAAACTTCCTCATAGACATAGAGGTTTGTCTCCATGGTGATTCTAGTCCTGCCAAGTTGGTATTAAGAAGCATTTCCAAGGTCCAGTGGCCCTCTAGGGGTAGTCTCTTAATGACTCTGCTTCCTTCACTAGGCCCCACCTTCTAAGAATTCAGAACCTCCCCACAGTTTGCAGATGAGGAGATCATCTGCAGATCATGCATGTTTTCCCTCAGGATCCATTGACCTTTTTCACTGTCCCTCACGTTGGGTTGCAGGCATGTGCCCCCACACCCAGTTCATGAGCCACATCTCTTCTTACTCTTTCTTTTGTTCTGGGGAAGGCATGTTGAGACAGGATCTCACTCTGTATCCCCGCCTGGCTTTGAACTCATGCTCATCCCCCTGTCTCAGCCTTCCAAGTGCCAAAATTTCTTTAGTTTGTATTAAACCCCTCCAGTGGCTTCTCCTTGTGGACTCTCATCTCCGCAGCCACCACCTGGCATGGCGTCTGTCTTGTACCAGTCACCCAGTTAGTGCCCGCTCCACCATATCCGATGTTTCAGAGTTCAGTGGCTGTAACATGAGGGGGCCGGCTTGTTGGGGTATCGGTTCCCGCCCAGTACCCCACAGCCAGCAAGTCCCAAAGAAAATCACACGGAGTCTACATTAGGTTATAAACTGATTGGCCCATTAGGTCAGGCTTCTTATTAGTCCTTGTAACTTATATTAATCCATTATCATTATCTAAGTTAGCCATATGGCTTGGTACCTCTTTCAGCTGTCAGCTCACATGCTGTTGCCTCTTCGGTGGTCTGCACAGGAATGGCTAGGGAGCTTCTGCTTCCAGAATACTCCCAGTCTCTTTGCTCCACCCCTACTTCCTGTCTGGCTTTTCCGCCTATACTGCCTGCCTGGCCAATCAGCGTTTTATTAAAATATGATTGACAGAATACAGACAATTCTCCCACACCAAGTGGCTAACTCACAGATGCTGGCCAACAGGTCCCTGTGACGGATTAAGTGCACGGCTGGTTCTGGGCTGTAATCATGTCAGGGGACTATCAGACCTGGGATCGGTTATCTTTGCTCCCTGCTACACGGTTGGTAACACTTGGAGATTATTATTCCTTAGGTTACATGTTGGATTGAAGAATGTTGGGAATGGGATAGCCAGGGGAGTTGGAACCATGCCAGATGTCATCCAGAGAGCAGGAACTTCTGGATCGGGAGTTGAAGCGAGGCCGATGCACAGAGATAGAGTGTACTGTCTCATTTGTTCTGGTGTCCGGTTGATGTGGGCTGCATTGGGAAGGTGTTTCCTCAGGTTCTGGTTTACCTGAGATTTTAATTCATTCCTAGAATATATGGGTTTGCTCATTCATCACCGAGGGGCACCCTGTTAGGCCCCTGATAAAGACACCCAACATCTGTACATTTGAGTTTATAATCAAATAGGGTAGAAGATATCCATTTCTTCTTTTGTAATCCTAGAAGTGCCTTTGTGTGTGTGTGTGTATGTGTGTGTTTGTGTGTGTGTGTATGTGTGCATGTATGTGTGAAGTGTGTGTAAGTGTTTGCAGGTACGCATGCATGTTTGCATATATATGTGGAGGCCAGAGGACAATCTTGTATATTTTCCCTCAGGATCCATTAACCGTTTTTATTAATATTGTTTTTAAGACAGGTTCTCTTTGCTGGGACCTGAGACTTGCCTGTTAGACTAGGTGGCTAGCCGGTGAGCTAACCATGCTAAGATTACAAACACATACCACTTTCCTGGATTCTTCCATGGATCCTAGGGCTTAAACTCAGGCCCTTGTGCTTACAAATCAGATACTTTACCCATTGAGTCACCTTACCTAGTCCCTCTAGAGAGTTCTTGGTCATCAGACCTCCTACATGGTGCAAAATATCACCAGATGTTAAGGCTCCTAAAAGCCAAATGGAGTGCAAATGAGAAGTCAGAGCCCCAGCTAGGACTGTGCCGGCAGGAGGGACACTAAGTTAGAATGTTTGTTTACCCGAGTGAGCTCAATTGTGTAAAAGCCAGCTGGCTCCTGCTCCTTATCCACTTCTCCACTTCCCAATGCAGCTCCTCTCCACAGCTCCTGATCTGCAAAGCTCAGCCGACAGCAGGCTCTGTCTGCAAGAAACTTTCAGTGGCAATGACAGCAGATGTGGTTCCAAATACCCGCCTGTCTGGAGCAGGGACCTGATAGTGGTGGGCCTCCTGATTGTGTCTGAGGATTTCTTTGGCCAGCCTTGCTGCTCTGGTACTGTTTCCCAGGTTAGCATCTGTTTGAAAGGAACAGCCCCATCTCATTAGAAGCAAATGGTGGAGGATGCAAGGGTTCCTTCCTAGCTTGGGGTAGTGTCTTAGTGAGGGTTTCTCTCACTGTGAGAGAGAAATAAGCAATTTGGGGAGGGAAGAGTTTCAGGATACAGCTTGTAAGTCAGTCTCCCAGGAAAGTCAGGGCAGGAAGTGGAGGCAGGAACCTGGAGGCAGGAGCTGATGCAGAGGCCACAGACGAGTGCTGCTCACTGACTCTCTTCCCACAACGTATTTAGCCCGCTTTCTTATAGACCCCAGGACAACCAGCTCACAAGTAACGTCACCCACAGTGAGCTGGGCCCTCCCACATCAATCACCAACCAAGAAAAGTCATCATGACCCAATCTTGTAGACACATTTTTTTTTTCCAACTGAAATTCCCCCTCCCAGAATGACTCTAGCTTGTGTCAAGTTCACATAAAACAAGTTAGCAAAGGTGGTCACCATGATGCTTCACTGTGGCTTTCTCTAGATGGTTTGTGTCCCTTCCTAACAGTCAAAATTTCTCCCCTTGGAAAGGGACACCTGGTAGGAAGCAACTGAGAGAATACATTCACTTTAATTCAATTTAATTTTAACAGGGTCTTGCCATGTAGTGATCCTTCTGCCTCAGCTTCTTGAGTGCCGGATCCCAGGAGTACCCCACTATGCCCAGCTTGAAGAATAAGTCTGTGATATGTGTCTGTCTTACCGATCCTTTCTATTTCTTGCGACTCTGCTCTCCTGGTTGGCCGATGCTGGTTTTCCCCAGCTCTGTTTGGTATGGTACAATTTTGTCCTTCAGTCATTCCCAGCAGTAATCAGGACGGGAGGTGCAGGCTGGACGTCTTCAGATCCTGTCTGGCCAGTTTTCATCATGCTCACCAAGTGATGGGCGATCCCTCTTAGTGTTCACTGACTCTGAGCCCTGGGCACATATTTATCAAACTGATTATTCACCCAGAGCTTTGAGTCCCAGGCTTTCTTATTCTCCCTCTTCCTCTGAGAGGCTCTGAATCGCAGTCTGTCAGGGAGACTTGTTCAATAATTGCATTTATCTCTGACCGAGAGTGCTCAGACTTCGTGGACAACAAAGAATGGGAAGGCTCTGAAATCTTTATTTTGACAGCAACACAGAAACATGGGCAGTGTGCGAAACGACATTTTATAAATTCTACAAACACTGTCGGCTGCTGGGGTGTCTAGAGGAAGGTCGGCAGGTTCCGCGGTGAGAAGCATTCAACTTCCAGCTCCACCAGCTCCCGCTTACGTAAATTGGAGTTGGCTATAAGTTTTAAATTCTTGCCATCTAATCCATGTGATCAGGATAATAATGGAACTTTCACTGCAGGAAATTCACCGAAGCAGCACCACTTCCGCATTTGAGGGGCTAGGGAGGTAGCTCAGTTGCTGAAATGTCTGCCTTGCTAAAATGAAGGCCCGAGTTCAATCCTCAGAACTCAGGCATTGAAAAAAACAAACAAACAAAAAAAGGAACAGAAAAAGAAAAAAGAAAAATATTCCCAGAGCTCAGAGGTGGAGACATGGGGCTTGCTGGGCAATGAGCATACAAGGTGAGTCTCAGGTTCCAGTGAGGAACAAAAACCAACACGCAAGCAAGGAACCCCAAAAATGTGCACGATTCATGAGGAATGACCTCAAGCTCGAGTGAGCTCTGATCTCCACATGTATACACACACAGATGCACATACATTTGCACCACATGTGTGCACTTGTACATACATCAATGTAAACATACATATACGTAAACAAATACAAATTAAAAATATATTCAGGAGCTGGAGAGATGGCTCAGTGGATAAGAGAGTTTGCTGCTCTTTCAGAGGACCTGAGTTCTCAGCGCCCATGTCAGGCTGCTTAAAAGAGCCTGCAACTCCAGCTCTAGAGGACCTGTCACACTCTTCTGGCCTCTGTGGGCACTGCACACATGTGCGCACCTGTAAATATACATACATTGAAAATGAAATAAATTTTAAACTAGACGTATGTGTAAATAGCTATTCAGTGCTTGATGCACTGGGAGCATGTAGTGTGTGGTGGGTATTAAAGGAGTGTCATACTCCAGGAATGGATGGAACACCTTTGAGCCCTGGAATAAATGAGCTGGGACAAGGGTCACAGGAAATAGAAGCTGTAAACTGAGCCAGTGCCCCCAGGGGTAAGTCTCAGCTCTCTAAATGTTTGCCTGTTTATCTCTCTTTCATGGCTGTCCTGCCCTAGGTCTTTTCATAGCTATTGAGCCCCATCTGCTCTCATTTATATTCTGCTGCTATTTAGAACGTAAGTGTTAATTGTCTGCTTAACACCTCATTGCTACTGATTCTGAGCACTCTGTGTTCCTGCCTCCTTGGTTTACCATCTGCCCGGGGTCCCATACCACTGTGCTATTATCCGTGGCTCTATTGATTCTCCATTCTTTTAAAAAATAAGATATTTAAAAATAACTCTCTATTATTTTTAAATATATATTTCTGATTACAAAGGTTGTGTTATAACAATTAGGAAAACTACTGGGGAAATGCACCTTCTGTCAAGATGAAACAAGGCTTTGCTTGTTAAATATATTTTCTTCCAGTATTTTTCTCTGAGCTAAATTTGTCTCTCATACTCAGGATCATATTGTATTGGAATAGAGAGTTAGCGGTAAGTAATAAAATAACCAGCTCAAGCTCAGAGATAAAATGAAGAGATAGATGAAAGCATATCACCCAATGCAGAATTTTAGGGTCACCTCTGTCCATGTTTTGTCTCTTGGCTCTATCATCTGCTAGTTCAATTAATAAGGAAATATGACTCAAGGGCAATAGGTGCCATATTCACACACATGCACGCACACACTCACACATGCACACTCACACATGTGCACACACATGCACACACGTGCACACACATGCACATGCGTGCACACAAAAGCACACATGCGCATACATACACACATGTGCATCCACACACAAATGCACACATGTGCCCACATGCATGTTCACACACAGTGCACACATGTGTATGTATGTACAAACACACACGTGCGCACACATGCGCACACATTTACAAATGCACACACGCTCACATACTACACAGGACCAGATAGAGTATCTCTTCCCACATAAACTGTGAACCATGGAATACCTTAGCTAGTAGACTTCAGCTTTGCTTTACATCTCATTGGCATCTACCAAGTAATATGTTCATTCTGTGATCAGGATAGTGGTCAGCACTAGTTCTAATTTGACAGAATCTAGAATCACCTGGATGATAGCCAGCATGCATTACCTTGGTTCCATTGATTCGTGTGGGAAGATCCATCTTTGCTGTGGGTGGGACCATTCCCTGGACAGGGTATCCTGCACTGTGTAAGTGGAAAACAAAAACAAAAACAAAAAAACAAGTGTACATACATTCATTGCTCTTTGTTTCTGATATGAATGTAATGGAACAGTTGTCTCAAGCAGCTGTCATGGGGGCTCCCCTACCAAGATGCGGTATAACCTGCGGTTATGAACCAACACAGATTCTTTTCCCTTCAAGTGCCTTTTGTCAGGGTATGTTAACACAGATACAGGAGCAAAAACTGAGGCTGCATGTGGAAACTGTTGTTGTTTTTTAAAACTATTTTATGAATTTAGTTCGTGTGTATGTTTGCCTGTATGAGAATCACATGCATGCGGTACCCATAGAAGCTAGAAGAGGGCATCAGATTCCTTGGAACTAGAGTTACAGATGTGAGCAACCACGTGGGTGCTGGGAACTGAGCCAAGGTCCTTTGTAAAAGCAGCCAGTGCTTTTAAACCATTGAGCCAACTCTCCATCTTCTGGAAATTGGTTTTTCTGTCATGGCTGATTTTCCAGTATGTTCTCTATGGGAAATGAACCACGATAGCTGTGTTTTGGCTTAGGGTGGGGGACTTTGTTAGGTATATAACAAGAAAAAGTAGAAGAACAAACAGCAAGCAGAAGGAAGATAAAAGCAGCAGGTAGATAATAAAATAGCATAAGTCAGGTGCTCACCACATGTAGGAGAAATGGCATAGGAAACCCTGCTGCAACTGTCATGCTGGAGATCCTGACGAGGGATTTCCAGACAGAGCATTCTCTTCATGGGTGAACTTTCACCTTCTCACTACCACCGCAGGCCTTTTTATACCATAGGACAAGAAATAGTAACTAATTTCTGTTGGGATTGGTTCACCATCTGGCTATTCTCAAAGGTGCATTTTTTAAAAAAAACATTACTCCTAACATCTTGCAGCTCTTTGTCACAGAGGCAGGGGTCCAGCCTTTCCCAGAGAAGGGTCTCAGAAGACACTTGAGACACCTATGCTTGAGTCTGAGGTCAGGGGCTTCATCTTGTTCTCAACAAGTGCAAACAGTTCTTGACAGATTGCACATATTAAATATTTAATACCGACAGTGGTTCTTAATCCCCCAAGGGCTTGTTAAACCGCAGATCTCCAGGCTCTGTCTTCAGCAGTTTTGGTTCAGGACATTGAGAAGGTGCCCAGGACTTTGTGTTGACAATTATTCAGGTGGTGCTCACGTTGATGGTCCAGAACCCATTCTGATATTCAGGAGTTTACTTCACATACATAGCCTTCTGTAGAGATGAATTCAAGTTCCCTGAAGTCAGTTTCCCATCAGTGTGAGCAAGGAGAGATCTGACTGAGGTAAGAACTTGCTGGGCAGAGATTTGTCTATCTTCAGAGGTGTTACCACATGGCCCTTTGGCCCCCTCACTGTTTCTAGTGAGGATGAACTCAGGACAGGTGAAACAGAGCCATTTGCAACATGGCAGCTGGGTGATGAGAGAGGGGTAGAGGCAGGGCCCCAATAGCCCTTCATGGGTGTGCCTCCAGTGACCTGAGGTCCTCTAACGAGGCCCTATCTCCGTAAGTTCCCACCACCCCTGATAGCACATGAGCTGGGGACCAAGTCTTGAGCGCTCAGCTTTCTGGTAGACATTAAAGGTACACATCACACCACTACAGAGAAGAAGCAGCTGAGCCGTGTGCCGGTGAGAAAAACCAACGTGTCTACTCTCCTGGATTGCTTCCTGTTGCTGTGATCAGCACCATAACCAAAGCATTTGGGGGGAAATCTTTATTTCGTCTTACAGCTTATGGTCTATGATGAAGGGAAGCAGACTTAGCAGCTGAAGCAGAGGCCATGGAGAAATATTGCTCATTTGCTTGCTCCCCATGGCTTTCTCACCCTGCTTTATTATACACTCAGGACCACCTACTTGGGAGTGGTCCCATCCGGTGTGGTCTGGGACCTCCCATATTAGTCAGGGAAGTGCCCCATAGGCTTGGCCACAGGTCAGCTTGATGCAGGCAATTCCTCAGCTGAGGCTCCCTCTTCCTAGATGACACCTGAGCTTGTGTCAACTGAGGAAAAAACCTACCCAGCATGTCTTTGAATATTCCCCATAGAAGGTCTCTCTCTCTCTCTCTCTCTCTCTCTCTCTCTCTCTCTCTCTCTCTCTCTCTCTCACACACACACACACACACACACACACACAGAGAGAGAGAGAGAGAGAGAGAGAGAGTTTACTTCACATACATAGCCTTCTGTAGAGATGAATTCAAGTTCCCTGAAGTCAGTTTCCCATCAGTGTGAGCAAGGAGAGATCTGACTGAGGTAAGAACTTGCTGAGGAGAGATTTGTCTATCTTCAGAGGTGTTACCACATGGCCCCTTGGCCCCCTCACTGTTTCTAGTGAGGATGAACTTAGGACAGGTGAAACAGAGCCATTTGCAACATGGCAGCTGGGTGATGAGAGCTCACACACACAGAGAGAGAGAGAGAGAGAGAGAGAGAGAGAGAGAGAGAGAGAGAGAGAAAGAGAGAGAGAGAGAGGGAGGGAGGGAGGGAGAGAGAGAGAGAGAGGGGAAACTCTGGGCATTTTTAAATTAATTCTTTATTTTTCAAAATTATAATATAATTGCTTTATTTCCTTTTTCTCTTTGCTCCCTCCAAATGCCTCTCATGTACCCACTTGTTCTCTTTCAAATTCATAGCCTTGTTTCTTTATCATTTCACACAGACACACACACACACACACACACACACACACACACGTATAGGTATTGTTCTCTCTCTACCTTATGTTTTGTTGTTGTTTTGTTTTTAGAGACAGGGTCTCCCTATATAGCTTTGGCTGTCTCAGAACTCACTATGTAGGTCAGACTGACCTCGAACTTACAGAGATTCACCTGGCTCTGCCTCCTGAGCACTGAGATCAAAGGTGCCTAGCACTATACCTAGCTTCTGCCTTAGTTTGTGAGACACAGTTTCTTTGTGAACCTGGAACTTGGTGGTTCAGAAGGACGGACTGGTCAGTAAGCCCAAAGTGTCCTCTTGTCTCAGCCCCACCCTTTCCTGCTAGGATTACAGGTCTGCTCAGCCATGTCTGGCTTTGTACATGAATACAGGAAATCTGAACTTGGCTCCTTATGTTTGTGAAATAGACACTTTATCCACTGAGCCCATCTCCACACCCAAAATGTTGTTCAAAGGTATGGCTTTTATTGATCAAAGAAGCCTTGATACTTGGGTGAGGGGTTACTGTTTAACCCATTCCGTGCTATTGGGCACTGATGGTTTGCTCTTATGAATGTATAGAGTAAAGAACATTAATGCACATTGTGTTTGCGCTTCCCTGGTCACCCAAGAACACACTTGGAGAGGCAGATTCCTACTGTTCTAATCTTTCTGACTAATGAGTCTTTTTGCCTGAGGGAATAAACCTTCTGTTCCCCCTCTCTCCAGTTTTCTTAAATGTTCAGACCCATAAATCCTGTCTATGGTGATATAAGTTTCACAGAGTGGAGACTGTAGGGTTAGGGTTGGGTGGGGAGGAGAACAAGAAGACTCAAGCAGTGGGCTGCACGGCACACTTGGTAGGCCAGGGTGTGCCTGGGGATCTGGTATCAGGTGTAACGGTGGGAGTGAGGAACGACTTAGTCTGAAGGTCCCTTTTGGTCATGTTTTCTAAACTCCAGTCACTTGTAACATTATAATTTTCGTCAAATTTGCATTCCACTCCCATTAATATATAATCACGTTAGTCAATTCCATTAAATCAGTTAATTCACTTTCCAAGGAAATTTTTTATCAGTAGGGTTAATTGAAAACACCCTTAGTAACTGACTGTAAATGGGAAAGAACTATATTAATAGTAACAACTCTATTAAATTCTAGCCCAGTGTTATTCCCAGCCATTGTCTTTGACCATGGAGCCTGTAGTGTTGGTTATGGGGTAGATAAATGAACTTGTGTGAAGAGATGGTTTGTGTGAAGACAGACCAAGGTCAGAAAGAAGAAGTCTGATGCTAGATATATGCAGAGAGGTTAAAAGAGGGATTGAAAAGAAATCATATTCTCCTGCTATGCGGGAATGTCTTTTACCTTAAGTCTCCAGTGCCACAGGCTGTGGACTAGGTTGTGAAGCCTTGGGATGGTCTAGAGAACTTTACTTTAATTCTTTGAGAATGGCATATATGTATACAATGAAGTGTGGTCATATTCAGCCCCCATTTCCCATGAAGTTGGGAAAGGGAGGGGTGTGCTAGGGAGGATATGGGGAGAGATGAAGGAGGGTAACTGGAAATTGTGGGTTATTAGTGCAGCTCATGTGCAGGGTTGGGGTGGGAGTCATCCACTGGAATGTGGGAGACCTGCCAGTGGCCACACCCTCAAGGGAGAATGAGTCTCTCTCCCCCCAGTAGCTATCAACAGCCAATGGAGCCTTCAGAAGGGTTGGGATTGGAGAGCACATGACCCTGTCTATGAGGGAATGTTGACTGACTTGATCTTGTGTAGGTAACCAGAGCTGTTGTG
Source organism: Myodes glareolus (assembly GCF_982192425.1). Taxonomy (NCBI): domain Eukaryota; kingdom Metazoa; phylum Chordata; class Mammalia; order Rodentia; family Cricetidae; genus Myodes; species Myodes glareolus. Next base: position 67,208,178 of record NC_142034.1, read on the forward strand.
AGGTTGTGACCACGACTGTCACACCACATGGAAAAGATAGCTTTTCGCAGCACTCCTTTCTGTCCTCAGCTCTTAGGTTCTTTCCGCCCCCTCTGCTGTGATGTTCCTTGAACCTTGACAGGGGTTGGGTGGGTTGATAAACATGTCCCGTCTAGGGACGAGTTTGCAGCCTCTTGCTCTTAAAACTTTGATCAATTGTGTGTGTCTGCATTGACCGGTGCCCTCTGCTGAGAGTATAGACAACTGGTTAAACAGATAGACTTTTGGAATCAGCCTCCTAGGCTGGGGTGGGAGGCTGGCCCAAGGGTCTTCTTTACCATGGTTTTGTCGTCAGCTGTCTCTCTGACTTAAAAGAAAACCATTGTTTGAAAGAAAAACTGAACTTATTGTATAGAACAACCAAGGTTCCCCCCTCTCATTTTTGCAAAGTATTTCATTTGTGAAAATAATTTTAAGGTCATAGAAATGATAGGAACACAGCACAAAGATGTTCTGCTCTGCTGGGATTGTTAATTATGGCTTTTTATTTGCTCTGCTTTTCTCTGTCTACTCCATGTGTGTGTATCTTTGTGCCTGCGTGTTTGTGTCTGTGTATCTACATACACATATCCATACTCCCCGAGCTCTTTGAGACTGTTAGAGACAATATGCACCCTTATTTCTATAGCTCATTGTATATTTTCCAAGAATACAAATATTCTCTTACATAATCGAAGTGCAGTTGTTAATTTTAGAAAAATTTCCATTGATAAACTATCTACTTAGTTCATATTCTAATTTTGTTAACTGACAAGGGACTGGAAATCAACATAATAACAATGCCCCACATATCAGTCATGCCCTCTAGGATAGGTTCTGGCTGTTAGTCATGTATTCTGTCAATTGTGCTACCCCCTTAGTCTTTAACGTGGAAGAGTTCCTCAGTTTTGGTATTGGAAGAAGAACAGTTTTGATGACCCCTTGTTCATCATGGCTGGGTGTATGTCATTTCTGGCTAGAATAGTCTATGGCACAAGTATCACACCCAGAGACACACAGCATCCATCTGCCACTCCAGGTACCACACCAGAGATACTGCCTTATTCATTTGTCATTTTTTGGAAATTTTTTTCACGTGTGTGTATGTGTGTGTACACGTGGAGGTCAGAGGACAGCCTTAGCTCAGTCACTGTCTGCCTTGTTTTTTGAGATATGTTCTTTCTCTGGTGTAACATGAGGGGGCCTGCTTGTTGGGATTTTCTGTCCTGCCCAGTTCCCACAGCTGTTTAGCTCCAAAGAAAAATCACACAGAGATCTCCGTAAGTTATAAAGCTGATTGACCCATTAGGTCAGGCTACTTATTAGCTAAACATCTTGATTAACCCATTTTTCTGATCTATTTTAGCCATATGGCTCAGTACCTTTTTCAGCTGGCAGATCACATCTTGCTGCTTAGGTGATCTGGGTGGGAGTGGGAAGAATCAACTTCCTCCTTCCCAGAATTCTTCTGTTCTCATTGCATCATTTCTACTTCCTGTATGGTTTTCCTGCCTATACTTCCTGTCTGGCCAATCAGCGTTTATTTAAAACATCATTGACAGAAACAGACAATTCTCCCGCACCACTCTGGCACCTAGAGCTCTCGGATTACACTAGCCCAGGTGGCCAGCTAGCTCTGAGAATCCTTCTGTTTCTGCCTCTCCAGTGTTTGGGTTACAATTGTGCCTCAACACACTGGGTTTATTTATGTGGATTCTGGGTTTGGACTCAAGTCCTGGTGCTTGCGAGGCAGCCAGTCCCTTTAATCACTTCAATGACTGAGCCATCTCCCCAGCCTGCCTTTGGCAAATTTTCATTTTGGTCACTTGGTCAAACTGTTGCCTGGGTTCGCCACTCTCCATATGGCATGTTTTCTTTGAAGCTAACACATAATCTGTGGGAGGGAAGCTTTAAACATGGATGTGCTGTGATTCTGTACATAGAGAGTAGCCTGAAGAGAAGAATAAAGATCTAGAGGTGCCAGCTAGAGACCCGTCAAATCTGTTACTGCAAACTACATGGGAAATAAAGAAGGGGGTGAGGGAGTAAAGGAGAAAGAGAAAGAGAGAGAGGAGGATAGAGAACATCTAGGAACATCCAAGGAACCCCACACATGGGTATGGTCACCTAGAAAAACCTGACACTCACATTAGCAATTTCCACAGTGAAGATAAAATGGAGTCATAGTTCTTGGACTGCTACAAAGAGTGTTCAGTATAGATTAGTTAGAGCAGTGGGATGGCTTGTCTCTATATATTTACCACTTAAAATGGTGTGTGTGTGCATGTGTATGCACACATGCATGTGAGTGTGAGTGAGTACAGGCATGCTCATGTGTGTGAGTACAGGCATGTGCACTTCACAGCACACATGTGGAGGTCAGATGACAACTTTAGCTGTTGGTCCTCACCTTCCACCTTATTTGAAGTCTGGGTTTTGTTCCCTCCTGCACACGCCAGGCTAAGCGATTCACGAGTGTCCAAGGATTCTTCTGTCTCTGTCTTCTATCTCCTTGTGGGTAACAGATGCATACTGCCACACCAGGCTTTCCATGGGCTCTAGGAATCCACAGTCAGGTGACGGGCACACCTACTAAGCCATCTTCCCAGCACCTTGCTGACTTTTGATGATAATTTTCCTTTTTTCCCCAAGTCCTCAGGTCTCAGCAAAAGTCAGTGGAAACTCTCACCATGATGCACTGTGGTCCTACTTTTACACCTTCTCACATCCTCTCTTCTGAGAATGTATTTAGCCTTCCCTTTACAGTGCACTTTTTTTGTTCTTATACACAAAGAGTGAGTATATCCTGCAAGCAGGATATAATTAGATTTTAGCTTCTAATCAATGTCTTATAATTGGAGTATTTGGACAATTTACATTTAATTACTGAGATAGTGGGATTTAATGATATCATCTTGCTATTTGTTTTCTATTTGATTTACTCTTTTCTTTGTTTCTTTATTCTTTGATAAATCAATGATTTTTATTACTATATTTCTCTCTCACGTCAGTCTTTAATTAGACACCACATTATTATTCCTTTAGTAGCTTCCTTAGAAATTACATTAATACCTGGATTTATTAGACTCTTCAATACAGAACTTTTATCTCTTCCTGAGGGAGGCAAAGATCGTGTTGCTGGTTAATTCAGTTTACTTTTCTCATTTTTTGAGACATTGTTGTTATATAGTTGAGTGTCTTACATTAATTCGCGTGTTTTAGTGTGTGTGTGTGTGTGTGTTTGTGTGTGTGTGTTTGTGCGTATGCACATATGCATGCTCATGCACAAGTCATAGTGCAAGGATAGGGATCAGAGGACAACTTGTGTGAATTGGTTCTCTCTTTCTAACAATGGATTCTGGGGATTGAACTCAGGTTGTTAGGCTTAGCAGCATATATTTTTACTTACTGAGATATTTTTCCAGTCCTTTTTTATGTATTAAAACTCATATACATACATATTCTTTTATCAAATGTTTACTTTCATTTAACTAAAATGAAGATGAGACAGCAGCTTGATTTCTTACTCGGGTAGTAAACCTCCTGCCTCAGCCTACTGTATAGATGGGATTACAGGCATGTGTTATATGCCAAGTTTTCCAGCCTTCACAGCCATGGGAAATTAATTTCTGTTGTTTATTAATTGCCCAGTCTGTAATATTTTGTTATAGCACAGCCCCTCCCCAGGATCTCCTTACCACACTGAGTCAGATAAAGAATTTAAAGCAGTGATGGTGTGGAGTTTAATGAGATCCAAGAGAATATAGAGACATAATTGTAGGCAGAGACTGAATCTCATTTTCTAGTAGCCCAGACCTGAATAATCACACAAAACTCTATTAATTACAACACTATTTGGCCGATGGCTCAGGTGTATTTCTAGCTAGCTCTTACATCTTAAATTAACTAATTTCTATTAATCTGTGTATCACCATGAGTCTGTGACCTACCAATAAGGTTCTGGAATCTTTCTCTTTTGGCAGCTATATGGCATCTCTCTGACTCTGCCATTTTTCTTCTTCTATCTCTGGATTTCTTGCCTTGCTATATTCTGCCTTGTCATAGGCCAAAGCAGCTTCTTTATTAACCAATGGTGATAAAACATATTCATAGCATACAGAGGAGAATCCCACATCATCTCTCCTTTTCTGTTTAAATAAAAGAAAGGTTTTAACTTTAACATAGTTAAATTACATATAACAAAATAGGTATCAAGTAAGGATTACAGTTACAATATTTCTAAATCTAATGTTTTATATCTAACTTATTTTTATCATAACTAAAGAAACTATAACTATAACTATCTGTCTTGAACTCCATCAAAGACCCCAGAAGGATATAATATTACCTATGTAAACAGGAAGTGTATTGTAAGCAACTTTCAAAAGCCTAGAATTGACAGAGACATCTCGCTGCTTGGAAAGTTCTTCTGTAACATTGGGGGACCCATCTTCAGCCTACAGGCCCATAGTATCCAGCAGACTTTTCCATGAAGCAGGAAACTCGGAAGACTGTTTTGCCTATATTGACAATTTGTCAGTCACTTTCTTCTGTGTTCTGCAGAATGTATGGCAGACTCTTTCATGAAACAGGAACCCTGAAGAACTGTCTTACCTTTTAAAAGCAAGTTCAGCAGTTTTATTTCTGTGGGTCCTGCATGTTCAGTTTATGTAGCATACCATCAAACAATCCAGGCAAGAACAGTTTCTTGCCCAAATGGCTAGCTTTGCCACATTGACAAGGCAAATTCCATAATGAATTTCTTCAATGCCCATCAACCTCTCTGAAGTAATTGGTGCTGCCAGAAGCAGACATGTCCCATTGCCAAGAAAAGTCTAAGTTCTTAAAACCTTTTAAATGCCACTTCTGTAGGTCTTTGAAGTATTGAAGAATATCAAACTTAAGTATATCTCTGTATTTCTAGAAAATCTAACTAATATAATTAAAAGTTTGATTATTATAGATGACTATCTATTAACATGTATTTCTTAATTACATGTTATATTTTTAAATGAGCTGCACAAACCCAATGCCTTAAACAAGAGCAAAAATACATATACACAGTGTAACAAATCAACCTTAAATTTGTATCTCTAGACCAAAGTCCATACCAATGTAAAATATTCATCTCTATATATCATATCCCCCTTTAAATGAAAACATTTTGGGAATTTGGGTGTAGTTTTCTCTAAACTGTTTCTTGCTATTTGTTAGGCAAAGTATTTTTAAGGTTCATGGAGACCTTTTTTGGGGATCTTATTCCATCAAACCACATTAGCCTGGAAGGAATCCACAGGTTCTTATATTCTGTGGAAACAAAAGCACAACCTCTTTTCAAAAGTAAACATAGACTTAAATTCAAATTTTGAAATCAAGATACCTTTAAAATATATATGTTGGTATAGCTTAGCAGCCCCCAGAATAAAATGTCTCTCAACAATTAGCTCATTAACAGTCAAAAATTTTAAAGAAAACACAATAGTATACATAACCCAGACTCTGTGTATTTTCTGTCTGTATGTGACATTTTCTCTATCACTTATAATATTTATTTTGTTATCTTTACTCCTTTAATCCAGGATTGTTTCTTTTCTTTCTTTTCTTTCTTTTTAGCCCATGTACATTTATCCAACACTGTGATACATTCAGAGATCATTTTAATATGAATCTGTCTTATTGTGTATCTGTAATCATTTCTGATCAGAAAAAGTTTTTTTTTAATGTTAAGCAGTCATAGCTAGGACAAATTTTGTGGCTTTGCCTGTTGGCTCCACAAGCCTACCATGGCAGAGATAGGTTCATTCCCTCTGGGAGTCATGCTCACCACCCCAACTCCAGGGACACAGCAGGTCTATGTTGCCTTTAAACAATTTGTAGAACTCTGCTCACAAACCCCATTCTGGTGCAGGACCTCCAGAAAGAGCCAGAGCCATTTGTGCCACCAGCATGAACCAGGAAGCCATCTTTTAAAGGAGCCTCACAGTTTTTGCTGCTAACACTGAGTCAGGAAGCCTTCTCTTAAAGAAATTTTGCCTCTGCTTGCCTCTAACAAACAGAGAACACCCAAGAAAATGCTGCTACCAAGAAGCCATGCTTAACTCTGTTCTTTTGTGTCTAGAATTTCTTCCCAGGCTCTCTCAGGTTTTTAAAAATTGTTTTTATTGATATATATATTTTTCTTTACTCCCCTCACTTCCTCCCCCTCCTTTCTACCCTCTCCCATGGTTTCCATGATCCTTATTTACTCAGGAGATCTTGTCTTTTTATACTTCTTATATAGATTAGATTTATGTATGTCTCTCTTAGGGTTCGCTTTGTTGCCTAGGATTGTGAATTGTAGTCTGATTTTTCTTTTCTATATGTCTAAAAGCCACTTATGAGTGAGTACATATTATCTTTGTCTTTCTGGGTCTGGTTTACCCCATCAATATGATGTTTTACAGATTTATCCATTTGTCCACAAATTTCAAGATGCCATTATTTTTTCCTCTGTATAATACTCCATTGTGTAAATGTACCCACATCTTCTTTTTTCATTCTTCGGTCAAGGGGCATTTAGGTTGTTTCCAGGATCTGACTATGACAAATAATGCTGTTATGAACATAGCTAAGAATATGTCCTTGTGGTATGATTGAGCATCCTTTGGGTATACACCCAAAAGTGGTATTTCTGGGTCCTGGGGTAGGTTGTTTCCTAATTTTTTGAGAAATTGCTAAAGTGTTATTGAAAGTGGCTGTACCAGTTTGCACTCCAACCAGCAATGCAGGAGTGTTCTCTTTACTTCACAACCTCTCCAGCATAAATTGTCATCAGTGTTTTTGATATTGACCATTTTCGCCTGTGTAAGATGGAGTCTCATATTTGTTTTAATTTGCATTTCTCTGATGGCTAAGGATGTTGAGCATTTCCTTAAGTGTCTTTCAGCCACTTTAGATTCTTCTGTTGGGAGTTCTCTGTTTAGGTCTGTACCCTATTTTTTTTATTTGATTACTTGTTCTATTGATGACCATTTTTTTTTTTTTTAGTTCTTTGTATATTTTGGAGATCAGCCCTCTGTCTGATGTGGAGTTGGTCAAGATCTTTTTCCATTCTGTAGCTGCCGTTTTGTTTTGTTGACCACGTTCTCTGCTTTACAGAAGCTTCTCAATTTCAGGAAGTCCCATTTATTAATTGTTTCTCTCAGTGTCTGTGCTGCTGGTGTTATATTTAGGAAGTGGTCTCCTTTGCCAATACGTTCAAGTGTACTTCCCACTTTCTCTTCTATGAGGTTTGGTGTGGTTGGTTTTATGTTAAGGTCTTTGAGCCATTTGGACTTGAGTTTTGTGCATGGTGATAGATAAGGATCTATTTTTGTTCTTGTACATGTTGATGTCTAGTTATGCCAGCAACATTTGTTGAATATTGTAGAAGGAACAGGCGGGCTGCGCTCCTGCCACCCGGATCCTGGCTAGCTTACACCCGAAATAATTACATGGAAACTGTATTCTTTTAAACACTACCTGACCCATTATCTGTAGCCTCTTATTGGCTAACTCTCACATCTTGATTAACCCATTTCTAACAATCTGTGTAGCACCATGAGGTGGTGGCCTACCGGGAAAGATTCAGCATGTCTGGCCTGGTGGCTGGTTCCATGGCGTCTGCCTCATTACCTTCTTCCCAGCTTTCTGTTCTGTCTACTCCACCCACCTATGTTCTGACCTATCAGGCCAAGCAGTTTCTTTATTAATTAACCAATGAAAGCAACAGAAATACAGAAGATTCTCCTACATCAGAATATGCTTTCCTTTTTTCATTTGATATTTTTTGCTTCTTTGTCAAAAATCAGGTGTTCATAGGTGTTACTGATATCCAGGTTGATGTATTGATATCCAGGTCTTTGATTCAGTTCCATAGGTCCTCCTGTCTTTTAATATGCCAATACCAGGATGCTTTCAGTACTGTAGTTCTGTAGTAGAGTTTGAAGTCAGGGATTGCGATGCCTCCAGAAGTTCCTTTATTATTCAGGATTGTTTTGGCTATCTTGATTTTTTTTGGTTTTCCATATGAAGCTGAGTATTGTTCTTTTGAGGTCTGTGAAGAATTTTGCTGGGATTTTGATGGGCATTGCATTGAATCTGTAGATTGCTTTTGGCAAGATTGCCAGTTTTACTATGTTAATTCTACCTACCCAAGAGCATGGGAGATCTTTCCATTTTCTCATGTTGTCTTCAATTTCTTTCTTCAAAGATTTAAAGTTCTTGTCATATAGGTCTTCCACTTGTTTGGTTAGAGTTACTCCAAGATATCTTATGTTATTTGTGGCTATTGTGAAGAGTGATATTTCTCTGATTTCTTTCTCAGTCCATTTATCATCTGTGTACAGGAGGGCTACTGATTTTTTTGAGTTAATCTTGTATCCTGCTACATTACTGAAGGTATTTATGAGTTGTAAAGTTTCTTGGTAGAATTTTTGGGGTCACTTATGTAAACTATCATATCATCAGCAAATAATGAGAGTTTGACTTCTTCTTTTCTGATTTGCATCTCCTTGATCTCTTTTTGTTGTTCTTTTTCTTTTTGGCTTTTTTTGAGACAGGAATTTTATGTAGCTTTGGAGCCTGTCCTGGAACCATGCTGGCCTCCAACTCAGAGAGATCCATCTGCCTCTACCTTCTTTGTGCTGGGATTAAAGGTGCGTACCATCACTGCTGGCTTTCTTTTGTTGTCTTATTGCTCTAGCTAGAACCTCAAGTACTATATTGAATAAATATTGAGACAGTGGACAACCTTGTCTTGTTCCTGATTTCAGTGGGATCGCTTTGAGTTCTCTCGATTTAGTTTGATGCTGAATGTTGGCATACTGTATATTGCCTTTATTATGTTTAGGTATGTTCCTTGTATCCCTGTTCTCTCCAAGACCTTTATCATGAAGGGATGTTGTATTTTGTCAAAGGCTTTTCAGCTTCTAATGAGATGATCATGTGGGATTTTTTTTGGTTGTTTATATGGTAGATTACATTGACAGATTTTTGTATGTTGAACCATCCATGCATCTCTGGGATGAAGCCTACTTGGTAATGGTGGAGGGGTTTTCTGATGTGTTCTTGGATTCAGTTTTCCAGTATTTTATTGAGTATTTTTGCATCAATATTTATGAGTGAGATTTATATGTAATTCTCTTTCTTAATAATGTCTTTGTGTGGTTTGGGCATCAGGGTAATTGTAGCCTTGGAAAAAGAGTTCGGCAATGTTCTTTCTGTTTCTGTTGTGTGGAACAATTTGACGAGTGCTGGTATTAGTTCTTCTTTGAAAATCTTGTAAAATTCTGAGCTGAAACCATTTGGCCCTGGGCTTTTTGTGGTTGGGAGACTTTTGATGACTGTTCCTATTTCTTTAGAAGTTATAGGTCTATTTAATTTGCTTCTCTGGTCTTGATTTAATTTTGGTAAGTGTTATTTATCCAGAAAATTATCCATTTCCTTTAGGTTTTCCAATTTTGTGGAGTATAGGTTTTTGAAGTATGACCTGATGATTCTCTGGATTTCCTGCATGTCTGTTGTTATGTCCCACTTTTCATTTCTTGTTTTGTTAATTTGAATATTATCTCTCTGGCTTTTGGTTTGTTTGGAAAAAGGTTTGTCTATTTTGTTGATTTTCTCAAAGAACCAACTCTTTTTCTCATTGATCCTTTGTATTGTTTTCTTTGTTTCTATTTTGTTGATTTCAGCTCTCAATTTGATTATTTCCTATCATCTAATCCTCCTGGGTGAGTTTGTTTCTTTTTGTTCTAGAGTTTTCAGGTGTTTTGTTAACTTACTAGTGTGGGATTTTTCCAGCTTCTTTATGTAGTCATTTAGTGCTATGAACTCTCCTCTTAACACTGCTTTCATTGTGTCTCATAAATAAATGGGTGTGTTGTGTGATCATTTTCATTGAATTTTAAGAAGTCTTTAATTTCCTCCCTTATCTCTTCCTTGACCCATTGGTGATTCATGTGACATTGTTTAATTTCCATGTGCTTGTGGGCTTTCCTGAAATTAATGTTGCTGTTAAATTCTAATTTTAAGCCTTGGTCATCTGATAGGATACATTGGGTTATTCCATTTCTTTGTATCTGTTGAGGTTTGCTTTGTTACCTAGTATATGGTCAGTTTTTGAGAAGGTTCCATGAGGTGCCGAGGAGAAGGTATTTTTTCTTTTATGTTTGGATGGATTGTTCTGTAGATCTCTGTTGAGTTCATTTGAGTCATAACATTTGTTAGTTTCCTTATTTCTCTGTTTATTTTATGTCTGGTAGACTTGTCTGGTGGTGAGAGTAGGGTGTTGAAGTCTCCCACTATTAGTATGTGTGGTTTAATGTATGATTTAAACTTTAATAGTGTTTAAGTATGAGAGTGCCCTTGTATTTGGGGCATATATGTTCAGAATTGAGATTTCCTCTTGATGGATTTTTACTGTGACTAATATGAAATGACCTTCTTTGTCTCTTTTGATTGAAGTCTATTTTGTTAGCTATTGGCATAGCTGTACCAACTTGTTTCTTAGGTCCATTTGATTAAAAACATTTTTTCCCAACCCTTTACTCTGAGGTGATATCTGTCTTTGAGTTTGAGGTATGTTTCTTGTATGCAGCAGGAGAGTGGATTCTGTTTTGGTATCCAATCTGTTAGCCTGTTTATTTTTATAGGTGAGCTGAGTCCATTCATATTAAGCAATATTTATGACCAGTGATTGCTAGTTCCCATTATTTTAGTTTTAGTTGTTGGTGATGTTATTGTGTGTGTTTTCCCCTTCTTTGGGATTTGCTACTGTGAGATCATCTATTGTCCGTGTTTTTGAGGATGTAAATGACTTTCTTGGGTTGGAGTTTTCCTTCTAGTACTTTGTGTAGGGCTGGGTTTGTGCCTCGGTATTGGTTTTATCTGGTTCTGTCATGGAATATCTTGTTTTGTCCATCTATGGTGGTTCAAAGTTTTGCTGGGTATAGTACTCTGGGCTGCCATCCTTTGTCTCTTAATGCCTGCATAATGCTTGACCAGGACCTTTTAGCTTTTATCATTTCCATTGAAACATCAGGAATAATCCCGATTGTTCTGCCTTTATATGTTACTTGGCCTTTTTATTTTGCAGCTCTTAATATTCTTTCTTTATTCTATATGTTTAGTGTTTCAATTATTATGTGGGAAGGGGACTTTTATTTTGAGAACCTAGAGCAGGAGCGAGTGCAGCCAGAGTTGACAGGATGAACAGGGAGATAGAGCAGCAAGATGAGGTGATGTCACTGTGGTGTTCAGAGCACCCAGTCAACAGGGTGACAGGCCTGCCTGGGTGCTCACAGCTGATTTCTTGATACCTCATTTTATAAACCCCACACTATTAAACCTGAAGAGAGGTACTGGTCCCCAAACAGTAACAGTCAGGGACTTCAACACCCTCTTTCGTCAACAGAGAGATAGCAAACAAACAAACAACAACAACAACAACAAAAAAAAAAAACTAAAGCAATAAACCCAGCCAACCAAGCCAGGACCACCTATTAAACCATACCATGGGTCAAACGTGTTTAACATACATAAGACATTCCATCCTGCAGTCATGGAATGAGCATGCTTTTATCAACACATGGTTTTTCTCTAGAGAAATTCCTATGTTAGGCCACAAATGAACTAAATGGAGGAAAGTGATATTAACACATCTGAGAGATGGCTTAGTGGTAAAACACTTGTCTTGAAACTGTGAGGACCTGAGCTTGAGCCCCCAAAACTTATGTAAAGCTGGATGCTATAGCTTATGTCTGCAATTGTATCAAAAAGTTCCACAATAGCCCAGGATGGAGCGTAACAAAGGTTTATTTATTTGGGGATAAATTTACAGTAAGGGTAGCAATCTACAACCCTCTGTGTGCACTGGGAATTGCACCCGAATCCAGCAGTAAAAAGGGCCATACACACTTTTCATTTGCACTTGTACATGAGATCATCTTAAAGGCTATTGGCTGAAGGAGTTCCCACAACACATGTCTGTAACTCCAACACTAAATCCCTGGAAGATTGAGGGCCAGCTAGCCTGACACACACAGAAGTGAACATGAGACCCTGTCTTAGTCAAGGTGAAGGTGAGGACTGGAAGCTGATGTTGTACTCTGATGTGTCCTTCACATGTGTATGTGGCATATGCTCATGCAGGTACCTGCCTGCCCCCAGAGGGCACACACGCATGCACATGTGCACACACGCACACACACACACACACACACACACACACACAGAGGCACACACACACACACAGAGGCACACACACACACAAGTATCATACTTACATAGGTAAAGAATATAAACAATGGAAAAACCCAAGATACAACACAAAGTGTAAATCCTCTAACTACAGGCTAAGTGACCCTACTTCAGAAATCCAAAATCCAAAATGTTCCAAATCCTAAACTTTTAATTTTAATTTCATTAATTTATTTTTATTTTGAGACAGGGTTTCACTGTAGAGCCTTAGCTGGCCTGGAATTACCCATGTGAACCTGGCTGACCTTGAGCTCATAGGGATTTGCTTACTGCTGACTCCCAGATACTGTGATTAAAGGTGCGTATCACCACACCTGGCATGGACTTTTTTGCTCACAGGTTCAGGTGTCAGAGCATCTCATGCTGTGGATTTCCAGATGAGAGATGCTTGACCAGTAACATCCATGTGAATATTTTAAAGTGAAGAAGTTGAAAATGGGAAGTATTTCCACTCTCAAGCAGGGGCACGGCTTATTTATATAGCATGGGACTCTTTATGATGCTCAGAATCAAAATAAACACAATAACTTTTTTTTTTGAGACAGGGTTTCACTGTGTAGTGTCACCACCACCACCTGTCTCACAAATCACTTTTATACATAGAAATGTATTAAAAATGCATTATACCAATAAAAAAATGCAAGAGAATGGTGGTCATGAGGGGGTGGTGGTATTGTGGGGCCGGGATGAAGGAGTGCCTATGGGCTGGTGCAGGGTTCAGCCCAAATCAGTATTGGCTGGAAGTTAAGGACTCAGGAGTGCTGCTTGTATGGCCTACAAGGCTAATGAAAGGATTAGCCATGTGAGTAAGATCTGGACAAGCACATGGAATATATTAAAAAACCTCAAGGGGAAAACTTTCTGTGATAAAGTCTGCTAGCATCCCAGGACAGTCCAGAAAGGCGTCTCTGTGAGCTGCTTTTTCAGGACGCAGCAGGAGTTGGTTCTATATAAGCAGGAAGAGGAGATGGCTCAATGGGTAAGAGTGTTCGCCATGCAAGCAAGAGGACCTGGAGCCACATCTCCAGCATGCACATAAAAGCTGGGCATTACAGCATATGCATGCCTGTAACCCCATACCTGCAGGCAGGAACTTGCTGACCAGCTGCATTAGCTGCAATGATGAGATTCTGGTGCAGCGAGAGACTCTGTAGCAAGGGAATAAAGAGAGTGGCAGAGGAAGACACCTGTGAGGACATGGACACACTCAGGTAGGCTCCCACACACAAGTGCACATAAATATAACATACACATAAACACACATGCACACTCAGCAAACTCATTCCACGAAGAGGAAGGCACATAATGACATTTTAAATTATTTTATTTTATGTGTGTGTGTGTATTTCATCTGCATGTATGTATTGCATCATGTGCACGTTTGGTCCTCTTGGATGTCATAAGAAGGCATTCTCGGACCTCCTGAACCTGATGTTATACATGATTATGAGTCGCCCTGGAAAAAACCTCATGCTCCTAATCTCTGAGCCATCTTTCCAGCCCCCAACATAATGGAGATGCTAACGTAGAGAGCATTTGGTGTCTGTTGTGGGTTTGCCATAGTCTCTGCAGCCACTAATGAGGCCTGCCAGAGTGGAGGGCGTAGGCATGAACAATGCAAGTGGAATTGTGATGCACTAGTCCATTTATGACAAATCAAGGGGAATGATAGCGCCTGTGGGTTGCAGAGCTAGCACACAGTGACAACAGTGGCTCCACTGCTCATCACGGCACACAAGAGTGACTCCTGGGCTTCTAACTCGCTGGTAGAGCATGCTTGGAGAATTTTCTGAGCTGACATGGTAGAGTTTTGCTGAGATGTGGATCAAACCCAAGTCTGCTAGGCAAGCTGTATGCCCTGACACTATCTGTGGAGAAAAGAAGGTGCAGCCACAAATTGACCTGAACCCACAGGAGTTAGAGTCCTGAATGGGGAGGCACTGAGTGGGAAGACTGGAGACGGAGGAATAAGGGAGACAAAAGCAATAGCTGGGACCAGGAGCCGTGCACAAGCTGATGACGAACAGTGAGCAAGCTTATTAAGAAACACAGCATGCTACATACCATCTGCAGGGGGAGAATGGCCAAGATCACCTGCGAGCTAAATCAGATAATGTTGTCAAAGAGCACACAGGACACCTTAGGCTCAGGTGCATTAGGACTGGGGAAAAGTTGGATCCCCAGAAACAGCAACCTTAATTCCTTCAAGGCCCTGGCTCTAGCCCCAGACTGGACCTTGTCAAGTATGCTCCTGGACAAGGGCACAGGACTGATAGTCCCTTTGTCCTTCCATCAGAGCCTCTGAGAAAGCCTTGGATCAGTCTGGACCCCAAGAATGAATCAAGGTTGTTTTAGAGAGCGCGTGTCCCGTGACACATGTTCCTGGGAGTCACCGTGACACCTGAAGTTGTGCAAGAAGTCACAAAGCTTAAAGGGAAAATGAGGACCAGACTTGGGGCAGGAAGACATTCAGGCTCTGGGCAGTAGAGTGCCATTATGATTCTTTGAAGCAGCGTCTTGCCCAGTGCCAGGATGGATGGGGCAGACGAGGCCCACACGTCGTGGCGGGCAGACAGGCATTATGATAGTGAGCAAATGTATTGTGCACTATGGGAAAGCACGCAAGAGAGCCAAAATGGCTCACTCATGTCCTGTGGACAGAGGCGGATCTGAGGAAATGAAAACAGCGAGGAGTGGCCTGATGCGTGCCACCCAGGGTCATGGTAATGTCTGGGCTGCCATTGGGCCTCACGTCTGGGTTCATGGCCCTGCTGCAACTGTGGTCTCTTTTGATGTCAGGACTCCTGATACTATCCAAGGCTGGCAAGCCAGGGCTGTACAGAATTGGCCCTGACCTCTCACTGGCTACAATTCGATGGGGAACTGGTCCTTCCCCTCAATGACTGAAGTACTCAGGAGAGAAATCAGCATCTCACCTGAGCAGCACAACAGAGCTGACCCTGTTCACAGGAGCAAAGGCAAACTGACCCCGAGGGTGGGAAAAGGGGAGAGCAGGTCACACCTGCCATGTGGTGAGGGAAAGATGTCTCTCCTCAGCCCTCATCACCTGCAGCAGGTGCGGGACCAGACCCAACCCCTCAGCAGCTGCAGCACTCTTGCGGGCAGCATAGTAGAGTTGACCCTGTAGACATAGGCACGGGGGAGCCAGCTCTGAGTGCAGGAGAAGGGCATAGCTGGTACCGCCTCCCTCAGCCAAGGTGTGGTGGTGGGCATGAGGAAAAGATACCCTCCCTCTTATTTCTCCCACCTCCCGTGGACAAGGAAGCTGACCCCTTTACCAGGTGCAGCGCTTGCAATTGCGGGCCCTGCAACTCCTCTGGCAGCACAGTGGAGCTGACCCTGTTGCTGAGGGCACAGGTGAGCCGGCCTGGGAATGTGAGCTCGGGAGACCTGGCCCTGCCCCTCCTCTGCCTTATGACAGCATGGGTCAGGGAGAGATGCCCTCCCCCATCAGTGTCTGAGGCAGGTGAGAGAGCTGGCCCTAAGGTCACAAGGGTGGGAGAGCTGCCCCTGCGCACTATCAACTGCCACCCTTAAGAGAGCAAGTCGTGCATCGGTGCGGGCAGTACAATAGAGCCAACCCTGTTGGTGGAGCTACAGGAGAGCCAGCCCTGAAGTTGTGAGCATGGGAGAGCTGTTGCCCTTACCCATCCTTCATGTGGTGGCATGAGCAAGGGAGAGCTGACCCTGAGGTCATCAGGACAGGAGAGCTGACCCTGTCCCCCACCAGTGGCAACACTTAGGAGAGTAGGGCCCTCCCTGCACCTTGTGTGGGAAGCACAATAGAACCACCCCCATCGGTGGAGATGTGGGCGAACCAGCGCCAAAGTTGTTAGCACGGTACATCTGCCGTGTGGTGGCACAGGTGGGTTAGAGATGCCTTTCCCCCCACCCATCAACACCTGAGGCAGGTGGGAGGGCTGACCCTGAGGTCATAAAGGGCAGGAGGGCTGGCCCTGCCCCTCATCAGTTGCAGCACTTGGGAGAGTCACCCCTAGGTCACATCTGGGCAACATAGTAGAGCTGACCTGGAAGGTATGGGTGTGGGAGAGCTCACCCTGGTGGTGAGGACAAGGTAGAGCTGGTCAGCTGATCAACCCTGCACCTACTCAGGGCCAGATTCAGGGCTATGTGTTGGCCCACCCCAGCATCTACTCCATCTGTGATCTCCTGGAACACGTGGAAGAACCGATCCTGCAGACCCAAAGCTGCAGGACTTCCACAACACAGGGCAATAGCAGGATAACCAAGAGGAGTTCCAGTGAGGGCCCAGCTTCAACAGCGCAGCAGAAACCAGAGGCCTCAAACCAGACCAATGACTTTGCAATGAACACAAGCAAAGACATATGGACAAAAGGGTTCACAGCGTGACTCACGGTGTCACACTATAGCTTCTGGGATGAGATTGGTTTCTTCTTTCTCTCTTTTTCTTTTTTCTCTTAAGTTTTATTTTTTTGGGGGGAGGTTGAAAGGGCTGAGGGTGCATATAAAGGGACATGGGAATGAATGGGATGAAGATGTATGACGTGAAAGACAAAAGAATAAATTAAAAGAAGGAAAAAAAAGAGGGAGAACTGACCCTGACGGCATGATCTTAGGGGAGCTGACTCCACCCCTTGCCTTAGCAGGGTGGCCCTAGTAGCCCAGACTGACCAGCTCAGCTACCACCCAGGCTCACACGCGGGCCTTGAGTTGGTCCACCCAAACGTATGCCCCCATCGAGGACCTGCTGGAGCTTGTGAAGTGACTGGGCCCGTGGAATGATACCTGCAGGATCTCCATGATTCGTGGTGGCCGAGGGATATCTGGAAGAAGCTTTGGTTAGGATGTAGTGATAATGGGAAGGCAGAAACCAGAGGACTTGAACCAGACTAATGATTCATTACAATGAACATTTGCAAGTAAAGCTGATTGGACTAAAAGATCTACTGTGTGACGTACCTTGGCTTCCCAATGCCTCCAGGACGAATGAAGAGGTGTTGGAGAGCTTCGAAGAGGTGGACGAGTGAAGAGGCTTTTTGTTTTATTTTCTTTTGCTTGCTTGCTTGTTTTGTTTTTATTTGAAAAATGTTCTTTTGGGGTGCTGCAGGGGTGAGGGGAGAATATAGGGAAGCTTGGAGGTGAATGAAATTAGGGGCATGATGTGAAATTCCCAAAGAATCAATAAAGAAATTATGTTAAATAAAAAAAGGGAAAACAAGATTATGGGTGCAAAGGCCAAAAGTTCAATAGGGACTCAGGGGAGAAGGTAGGGTTTTGTAAGAGCAAGAGTGCAGATTTGTACAGCTGAACAAGTTGGGACCATAAAAACCACAGTCAGTGGTACCTGGTCTGTAAAAAGAATTCCACTTTTGCTTGTGCAAAGACTAGCTTGTGGGATGTCTGAGGTGAGTTTGTGTTTATGTCTCTTGAATTTCCACATAGCTTTACCAAGTAAGGATGCTTTATGTCTGATGTTGCTTCGAGAGGAAATTGCACATGACCAAATGAGAAGTTTGCGTTATGCTAAAATTATTCTCCAACATACCTAAGTCACACTGTAGCACATTGGTCCTTCTGAACAAGTGTTCTCAAAAGTTATACCTGTGATGTTTTGGGAGGAAACAGGAATGTCCATCCCAGACTTTTTAATTATGGTTAGGTCTGCTCGTAAACACCTGTAGTCTCTGCACTGGGGAGGCAGAGGCAGGAAGATTGCTTGTAATCAGAGACTGCTCATTCATTTCCTGACTGTCCAGACCTGAATAATCACACAGAAATTATAATTGCAATACTGTTTGGCTAATGACTCAGGAATATTCCTAGCTAGCTCTTACATCTTAAATTAACTCATTTCTATTAATTTGTGTATCACCATGAGACTATGGCCTAATGATAGAATTCTGACTGTGCCTTTCTCCTTCAGCAGCTACATGGTGTCTCCTTGACTCCATCTACTCTATCTCTGTTCTGATTTCCAGCCCGGCTTTGCTCTGCTAAGCTATTGGCCAAAACAGCTTTATTCACCAACCAATAAAAGCAACACATATATAGAAGGAAATCAGAACAGGGATAGAGAGAGTAGGCAAAGTCAAAGAGACACCAAGGAGATGCTATGTAGCCCCAAAAGAGAAAGGTGCAGTACTTTACTGTTAGGCCACAGCCTCATGGTGATACACAAATTAATAGAAACGAATTAATTTAAGATGTAAGAGCTAACTAGGAATAGGCCTGAGTCATTGGTCAAACTGTTGTAATTAATATAATTTCTGTATGATTATTTGGTTCTGGGTGGCCGGAAAATGAACGAACAGTCTCCGTTTACAATTGCCAGCTTGGGACTACCCTAGGTTATATAGTAAGACCTTGTCTCAGAAGCAAAACAAACATCCTGGACCCCAGAAGCACTTACGGGGACGCAGAGCAAGTTGGTGGCCAATATACACTGGACAATTCTCCGCACAGAGACACTAAGTTGAATTGCCGGCATAGGGCTAAGGAAGCCCCTCGAGAAATCATCATAAAAAACCACAGTGCCCGTCTTCAATATATCTGAAAAAAAATGATGCAATGAGGGCCTTCCTATCACTGGACCTCCACTTCCCAGAAGCCCAGCATGCAACCAGGTGCCTCCTCCTTGGAGAGGGAATTCAGTCCAGGCTTTAAACTTGAAACCCAGTTACTCATTCCAGCATCATGGTGAAACCCAGTTTGGGCAAAGCCTTATGATCCTCACTGCCAGGCTAATGCCTGGGGTTTGAACCTCCCCAGCTGGGCTATGGCAGGCAGACATCTTCATCGCCTTCCCTCACCATCAATCTTGGGTGGCAAAGCAAGAAAGTCATCTCAGGGATTTGTCTCAGGGCTGGGTTCTAGCACCACTTGGGTTCCCAGGCCAGAGATCACAGATAAAACCCCCAGATTCGCCCTGACACCCTGAAACCTGTGCACCTGTCGGACAGACTGCAGATTTGACAGAACCAGGTCTTGCTGTGGAGTGGGCCTGAGGAACATGTACCCTGGGGAACATGGACACAGCCCTAGAGCAGATATCATGGAAGATGCACACTGACACACATGCACACGGCCCTAGGGCAGATATGGTGAAGCCATATTCTGACTGTAGTTTTGGGTGGTGGGGCTATGGACATTTTGGGTCCCCTTTCCTGACATTTCAGCAGCAAAATTATGCTTTCTTTCCATAGGGGAATTTGCTGGCTCACTAAAACTAGAAAGTACCGTGTCTGCTGCCTCTAGCTAGGACCCATCTTCCAGCTCCCTTGCCTCAGGCCTTTGTTTCCAGTCTTCCTTGCCAGTCTTCTCAGATGTTTTTGACTGTCCAGAAATGGAGCTGCCTCTAGATCCCATTCCAGCCCAGTTAGCTTTCAAGTCAGGGACATGCTTGGTATGGTATGTTTAATCTAAATTGCTCGTTCTGGAAGATGCAATGCTTTCTCTGTGCCCAGTTTCTGTCTTCAGGGAAATCAACTGGACATTATTCTCTGGCCACCAGAGCGTTGTTGATGTTAAACCGCCCTCAGCCTTCTCAGCAGGAGAATCTGTCTCTTTCCTCCATGACTGGCGGAGTTGCTGCTGTGTCTGCAGTAGACAGGGAGCCATGCCCACACCGCAGCGACAGGCTGAAGCTCGTTGTGTATGGGATGCGATGCTCAGTATCCTGGAGCTCTCTGTCTAGAGTGGTACCTCAGCCCCATGCCAAGGCCCAGTGCAGCAGTCAGGTTCATGGTGTACTTTCTATGCACAGTAGGAGACAGCCCGACCCAGGATACACTTTAGGGCAGGTTGGAAAGTTCCAATAGATGCTTATATATTAACCTGTTAAACACACGATAGGATCACCATGGTCAATTCGCCATGGTAACCCTTTTTAACTTTATTTATTTATTTATCTATTTATTTATTTATTTATTGCTGTGTCATAGGTACACTGTTCCTGCTGGTCTTGAAGTCATGTATCAAGCAATCTTACTACCTCAGCCTTCTGATTATCTGGGTCTATCAACCACTACCCACAATGCCTTTGCAGTAATTCTGAAATGGTTTGGGATCATCTGTACATCTGTTGTGCTCACCAGGCACGGGGAGCTGAAGATTCTTGGTCTTCGAGACATGCCAAAGTGCGATCTCTGGGAGGCAGCTCACAGTTTAGATCTTGCTCATCCCAAACTCCTCCTAGGGCCCATGGAAGAACGGGAACTGCTGACCTCCACAGAAGCTGCTTTCTTTCTTTCCACCTTTCCAATGCTCTACCACTGAGCTACATCTTCAACTTAAATGTCTCAAGAACATTATATTCCATGTGCAGTGAAGGGAGAGTTTAAAGCACCCCCTTTCTCTCATTTAAACCAGATGCACCACACACAGATCAGATGGGTTCCTTGTGGGACTTTCCCTGACTTCCTCACTGACCTGTGCTGGACCTCCTTCACACAGCTGCCCACACATCAGTTCTGCCCTGGGAGTACCTGCATGACATCCTGAAGGCTGCTGGTCTCATGTTCCATGCCACAGAGGGATTCCTTCACCGCCGGCAACTTGCAGTGGAGACATGGCCTTCTGATTGTCCAGTGAGCTGGTCTTTGGCAAAGGAACTTGTATCTGAGTTGGCTCACCCCCACACTCCCATTCCCCCCTGTCTGTGTTAGTTACTTCCCACTGTTTTGATAGAATGCCCACCAGAAACAGTCGAAGGCAAGGAGGGATTCTTTTAGGTTCAGTTTTAGGGGATTTCAAGCGGTTAATGCGGGGAAATGTCTTGCCCCTGTGGCAGCAGAAGCATGTGGCTGAGACTTCCTATACAGCCACATATCAGGAAGTAGAAAGCTCAGGTTTCAGTCAGGAACAGATATGATATTGAGGCCTCAACTGAACCACCCATTTCTGCTAATGTGGCCATACACCCCTGCTGTGGTTTGAATGAGAATGGCTCCTATAGGCTCATATGTTTGAATACTTGGCCCCCAGTTGGTGGAACTATTTGAGAAGGACTAGAAGGTGTGGCCTTGTTGGAGGAGGTGTGTCACTCAGAGTGACCTGTGAGGTTTCAAAAGCCCATACCATTCCAGTTAGTTGCCTTATGTTTGTGGATATAAGTTTTAGCTACTGCTCCAACACCATATTTGCCTGCCTGCTGCTTTGCTCCCTGTCGTGATGGTCATGGACTCTTAACCTGCTGAAACTGTAAGCCTCAAGTGAATTCTTCCTTCTACAAGTTGCCTTGGTCATGGCGTCTTATACAGCAGTAACAGAATAACTAAGGTGGTCTTTCTGGAAGATTTTACAACCCCTGAGAACAGTACCACTGGTGTCCAAACACAGAAACCTCTGGAAGATACTTTATATCTAAACCATAACAGTATCTGAACTTAATACATAATTGGGAAAAGCTTCCTTACTACAAAATGAGGTGTGTGTGTGTGTGTGTGTGTGTGTATGTGTGTGTGCGCGCGTTTGCGCACACACACACACACACACACACACCCCTCTTCAACTATGGGCTGCAATAAAAGTTAAAAAGTTAAAATTGTGACTCTCTGCTGCCTCAGTAAAATCACCCCTATGCACAATTCTGCTGCGACTCTACAGTTCAGTTACCCACAAAGCACAGAAAGCTTGAAGAGCCCGTGAGTCAGATGAAGTTCTCTCATTGTTAAAAATCCGCCCTTCTCCCCCCTCTCGTGTGAGAAGGCACACAGGAATGAGCTGTGGCAGTGACTTTGGGTTTGGACTGATGTGTAAGGCAAACACACTGGGTACAGCTTTTGATTGGCGTAGGCACTTCCCAAAGGCAGTGAAGCTATTTGCTAGGCCTGAGAGCTGCTGGGTGCTACCCACAGAGCGGCAGTAGCTGGCAACAGGGGTGTCCTTTGCAGAGCATGGCACCATGGGTTGTTGTATGAACTGTGAGCTATTTGTGACTGGGGCCAGGCATGGTGTGGTCGGGGGTGGGGGTTGGAATGGGGTGGGGAGGTGGTCAATGAAAATTTGACAACTTGGGTGCACAATGATGAATGTTCTTGTCTACTGCAGTGGGATTCGGAGGGAGGGTAGTGAGGGGAGGACTGGCTAAGATGCCTTTAGAGGATCCTAGCTGAAGGGTTCAGATGTCTGGGGGACAGTGGATCAGTTCCTATTCTGTTGCTGTGGTTAAGTGTCCTGACTGAAACCAACTTATGGGAGAAAGTGTGCGGTTTGACTTATAGTTCCAGAGGGCATAAAATCTGTCAAGGGGACAAGAAATAGCAACAGCTGTGGAATGCATGACCGCAAGAGTCAGAAGCTGGCTGGTCACATTTTATTCACATACAGGAAACAGGAAGGGAAAGCAGGAATCAGGTGACACTATAAATCCCCAAAGTCCACCCCTGCCCCCCCCCCCCCCAGTGACATATTCCCTCTAACAACAGCTCCATCAACTAAGGACCAAACATTCAAGTACAGGAATCCGAGAGGGACATTTCTCATCAGGAATATTTTCTGGTTGCACCTTTTCTCCCGAGGAAAGTGGAGAGAACCAATCGGGATGGTAAATGACTCTACATGGCAGCAAATACCCAAGTTACCCCAGGGAGCAATAGGAAAACTCTCTTCAAGGATTTCAGGCCATTCCCACACCCCTGGGCTGAGCAGAAACCCCAGCTGGGGGATTCCTTGGACAATTATGGGAAACTGCACAGCAGTGCCAAGCCTTTAATGCAAGGCCCATAAATCTGGGGCAGGATTTGGCTTTGACAATTTTCTTCTTTCGTCTGTGTTTTCCGTCTATGGTTCTTCCTTGGACAGGATGTGTTGTTAAGGCAGCTTTAAGACATTTTCCCTTCTCAATCTACTTCTATTCTCTTCTGCGAGAGGCTTGGGGATGCAGTGAGGCTTGGTACCTTCCTGCTGGAGTCCTGCAAAAAAGACAGTGAGCTGGGACTTGGCGGGGACATGTAGATGCTGCATACATCCTTAGTCACTTGTCCCATCAGGGAAGCGTGCCTGTCTGGTTGCTGCAGGAATCCTTTTATGTAAAGAGCAAGTGAGGGTCTAGGGAGATAGTCAAGTTGTTACATAAGTTGTAGGCGTTAGGACATGAGATCAGCTGGAGACAGGTGCATTCCTGAAGTTTGTTGGTTGAAGAGTCTAGACTATTCCATGAGATCTGGGCTAGTGACTAAAACCACCCATAGTCACGATGTCACAGTTCTGTGGGTTTGAAGTGTGAGCGCTGCTTAGGTCTTTTGGTTCTGAGTCTTACAATGCTTCAGAGTGTTGCAAAGGGCCCTGGCATCATCTGAAGGTCCCTTGTGGGGAAGGGATGCTTCTAAATTCAATTACTAGGCAGGTTCAGTTCTTGTGAGCTGTTGAACTAAATGTCTCCGCTCCTGGCTGTTGGCTAGATGCCTTGCTGTGTTTGCGTCTTCAAGATGTCAGCCTGATTTATTAAACCATATACTCTGAGAAGGAAATTGGGACAGTCGGTTAGCTAGATGTAAGTGGCAGTCTTTTGTAATCTAACCATAGATGCCACACCCACTCAGTGTCACAGAATTCCGTTGTGAAAAGGAAGTCATTCAGTGGGACGAGATCATAGAAGGCCACAAATAGTAGGAAGTAGGAATAGTTTGGGGTCACACTAAAGTCTATCCACTGCAGAATTGAATTTATGGGTCAAAGAGTAGGTGCATGGAAAGTTGTTACGAACAAAATTGCTAAACTGCTTTCTAGAGTATTCGTAGCCCTTTGATGTCCCCATCGGCCACAACAGCAGATTCAAGTTCTCCATTCTCTTAACATTTTGTATTTCTAGACATTTCTTATTGCCTTAGACATTGAGTGTAGAGTAGTGTCTCAATGTGGATATACTTTATAATTTACATTTTTCTGCCAAGCATTTTTAAATTTTCTTTTCCTTCTTTTTTCTCTCTTTTTTACTTTTTAATTTTCTTACTGGCCATGTTCCTTTCTTTGAATCCATTTTAATGAAGTAGTTAAATTTTGTTGCCACATTTGAGGGTAATTTTTCTTTATATTATTGATGTATAAAATTTGTGTGTCTGTTTGGTGCTAGTCTCTCTGAAAACAAATCTTGTTCCGATACTGATACTGAAGTTTTAGTTTCTTAATGGTGTCTTTTGAGACATCTTTAATGCTGATAAATTTAGATCATCATCTCTTTATGCGTATGTGCAGATATCTGTATAGGTTAGGAAGGGACATCAGATCCCCGGGAACTGGAGCTACAGGCAGTTGTGAGCTGTCTGGATGTGGGCACCGGGGACTGAACCTGGATTCTCCTAGAGAACCACAAGCACTCTACACCACTGGATCACCTTTCCTGCCTCCAATTTTTTAAAGAGAGCCTTTGGGAGTTTGATTGACATTTCATTTGCTTCATTCAGGTAAATGTGGGGAAAATGGCCATTTTGCCAGCATTGTCTTCCATCCTATATACACTATAGTGCAGTCTTTCTTATTTCAATCACGTTTTAAAGTTTTAGTTATAAAGTTATTTGTTCTCCCTATCAAATTAATTACTATTTGTACTATTGGGAATCGATTTGGGTCCTCTACAGGAGCAGTACACAATCATAACATTTAAACTATCTCTCTAGCCTTCTGTCTTCTCTTTTAATCTTAGGATCAAGTGGTATTTTCATTTTTGAGTGTTTGTGTGGGATTGGTTATAGGAAATTGTCTCCCCATGTTACAAATACCAACATCTGTGGATGATCAGGTCCCTTATGTTAAATGGCACACCATTTGTAAGTGACTTATATCCATCATTTTGTATAGTTAAAACCATCTCTAGATTGCTTATACTACCAGATAGAATATAAATTTTGTGTATATAATTGTGTTAATCATATAGGCAATAACAACAAGAAAAACTGCATGCATTTACTACTGATAGTACTTTTTCTGAAAATACACAATGCATTCCTGGTTGAATCAAAGGATAGAGAAACCACAGACACACTGCTGACTCTCCCCAGGGAGATGGACGTTTCTGTGTTTAACCATGATATTAAGTAAGGTTCTTTAGACTTTCTTAAACAGATTGAGGAGACATTCTGTTTCTGGTTTGTAGCGAGTCTTTATTCTTAATGAGTCTTAAATTTTTGTCAAATGCATCTTTTCATGTATGGATACCATAAATGATATCTCTATTTTTAATATGAAAAATTATAGTAATTTTGATTGCTGAATAAATTTTGAATTCCCAGGACCTGGCTTGGTCATTATTAATACACACACCCATGTATAATGTATTATATAATGTGTTGTATGCTCTCTTTTGTTGTGGCTATTCTACATGAGTATGCTTTATTGGATTCAATTTGCTAAAACTTGGCTGAGGATTTGGTACCT
This sequence comes from Myodes glareolus, assembly GCF_982192425.1. NCBI lineage: Eukaryota > Metazoa > Chordata > Mammalia > Rodentia > Cricetidae > Myodes > Myodes glareolus. Next base: position 67,233,846 of record NC_142034.1, read on the forward strand.
GTATTCATGAGGGCTATTATCTGTAGGTTTCTCTTATAACAACACTGTCAGGTTTGAACATCAAGTGTGAGAGCCCAAGGTATATTTTAAGTTTTAATTACTATGCCTAAGAGATTCACGAAACAAAGATGCCTCTGATCTATAAGCCCCTTGCCCAAGGACAGATAGTTCCTGAAATGCTGGAGGCCATTGTTTATGTGAACCAACAAGACACATGTTTTCACTCCCCTAAACAAGTATGACCCAACTACATTGGATGTGTTTGATAGCAAATCGGCGGGAGGTTCATGGGCTGGAAATTTGTCAGGATGCATGCTTGCCCCTGAATGGATGTAGGTGGGAGGTACATAGGCAGGACATATGTCAGGATGTATGCCTGTCCCTGATTAGGCCTGATCAGAAATGTAAATTGTAGGTTTGATCTTCTTAAGCCCCTGCAAAATGTGACTCAGGGTCATTTGCGGGGAATCTGAGAATGGACCTGGCCATAGCCCATCCACCTGACCAGTATCTAATAAAAGTTGGCTTCAAATTTGGCTTTGAACTGTGGTAGTAGTCTTATTCATGATCAGTGGGGTTAACACAAGGTGGTCTGAACATAAAATGCCCTCCATAGGCTTGCAGGTTGTATGCTCAGACCCAGCTTGTGGTGCTATTCTGAAGACTGTAGAGCCTTTGAAGGTGGGGTCTGGTTGGCAGACGTCATCATCAGGGGTGGGCTCCAAAAGATATATACTCCTTGGTCCTACCCTGAGCTTTCAGCTTCCTGGCTGGTCACCATGTGAAAGCCCATCACCATAGGCTCTCACTGCAAGGAAGGAGTTGCTCTATCAGGTCCTCCTGCTATGATGGGCTATATGCCCTGAAACTGTGAGCCACAGCAAAACCTTTCTCTCTCTTGTTGCTTCTGTAGGCTATTGTGGTTACTAAGATGGGAAAAAACTGATATAAAAGATGACTGTGGCCTTACAAAACCATCAGGGAAGCATTTCTTGTCCATGATCAAAAGTTTTATTAAAAAAATTTTATATTATTTCTTCCTTAGTTTTTAAATGACATTTACTGAGTGACCAGAGTCTCATTTGGGAAAGCGATATTTAATCTGACTCAGCTACAGGCATTAAGAGATGGCTCAGGTGTTAAGCACATAGGCTGCTCTTGCAGGGGGCTTGAGTTTGGTTCCCAAACATCCACACCAAGAGGCTCACAACTGCCTGTAACTCCATTTACATGGGGAATCGGACACCTCTGTCCTCTGCGTGGGCCTGTTCTCACGTGTTCACTTTCCACCCTGCCCATGACACATACACATTAACATAATTGAAAAAATTAAAAATGGTTCTCAAATATTCCAAATAACACATCCCAAACTACCTGTTGTGGTCATTGTTTTTTTGTTGTCAAGAGACACCATGACCAAAGCAACTCATATTAAAGAAAGCATTTAATTGTGGCCTTACTTACAGCGTCAGAAGTTACTCCATTATCATCATGGTGGCCTCCAGGCAGACATGATGCTGGAGAAGTAGCTGAGAGTTTTACACCCTGACCCATAGGCAGGGAGAGAGGAGAGAGACACTAGACCTGGCATGGGCTTTTTAAACTTCAAAGTTTACCACCAGTGACACACTTCTCCCAACAAGCCCACATTTTCTAATCATTTTCAAGTAGTGCCAATTCCTGATGACTCAGAATTAATTCAAATATTTAAGTCTATGGGTGTCATTCTTATTCAAACCACCATATTTTACTCCTGGCTTGTAGTTAGATCACAAGGCAAAAATGCATTCAATGCAATTTCCAAAGTTCCCATCGTCTTTCACAGTCTCTCCTGAGACTCATAGCAATCTCTTAACCATCCCTGTAAAATCAAAATTTAAAAAAAAATCAGATCACATACTTCCACCATATAATGGCACAGGATATACATTCTTATCCCAAAAGGATGAAAGCGAGCACAGTGAAGAAATATTGGACTAAAGTGAGAACAAAACCCGACATTCCAAATTCTGCATCTCCATGTCTGGTGTCAAAGTGCTCTTCAGAGATCCAACTATTTTCGACTTTGTTGACTGCAACACCCTTCTCTCTCTTGGGTCGGTTTCACTCCCTGTTAGCAGCTCTCCTTGGCAGGTTTCCCATCATGCTGGCATCCCCAACATTCTGGGGTCTCCAACACAATGCAGACCTCACCTTCACAGCTTCACTCAATGGCCTCTCTGGGCCTCTGTGCCGGGACACCTCGGACACATGCCTGGCCTCAGCAGCTTTCCTTAGCTGCAGAGGGAGAGTCCCTAACCCCTTTCTTGTGTCCCTGATTCTAAAGCCATAACCGCATGACTGAAGCTGTCAAGTTCTGCTGATTGGTGGGGCTAGAACTTGACCAATAAACACTCATCGCATTTGCACTAGCTTTCTGTTGTTGATGTTTTCCTTCACTGATCGAGCTTTTCTTTAATTTCTTTTCACAAGTTGGAAGCATAATTGGGTGTGTGTGTGGGGTCTAACCCTGAGGTCACTTCTCCTTTTATTTCATTTAACATCAGGATCTTCTTGAAGCTTTATAGCTCCTTGAGCCTGCCCTAGACTCCAACACTACATTTCCTGGTTCTCCTTTTCTCTTTAAACTACATTTTGTACTTTTCCTTGCTGAGCTTGCTCCTTTTCATTAGAGATCTGCCTAAGAGTGACTATTAATAGATCTGCATAAGAATGACCACTAATAACCACCTCACACAGTCAATACATCAATACTAGGCTGTCTTGAAATCTCCTCTGCCAAGGTTATTAATCCAGAACTCTTTAATTTAGCCTTAGGCAGATTTTTTATTTTGATCAAGTCAGAAAGCAGCCATGTCCTTCACCAAAATATCACAAAACAGTCTCTAGGATATTTATTAATATTTTTCTCCTCTGAAAACTTTTAAGTCAGGCTGTCATAATCTATATTGCACTCAGTACCACTGTCTTCCATGTGTCTCCTAGTATGACCCATTTGCCCCAACCTCACATAGAACATTCAATTGCTTTCATAATCCAAAGTTCCAAAATTCGTGTTCTACTAGAAATGGAATGATCAGGCCTGTCACACGATACCGTGCTCCCTGATACCAGGTTCTAGGGATTAAACTCAGGTCACTTTGCCTTCTGAGCCACCATCCAGAATTACTCACTAAGGATTTATTTTTCTGTTTCCCCCTTTGTATGGTTTTTTTTTTTTTAAGATTTGGATTCATTAAAGGGCATTTCCCCATCTCCCAGATTTTGAGTACAAGGGTTAAATTAAAGAAAGCTTTCTGGGAAAAAGTAAGCCACACCCATGGGTGTGGCTTCTCAAGAAAGCCAGCTCCCTCTTCATCTTTATACTGTGAGCTCTTTGTCTATTGTTTTAGACATTTCTTTTTCTCCATCGTAATCCTCCAAGCCCACAAAACTTACTGTTAAATATATCCCAGCAACTTCAGTATGTTCTGCTTTCATTTTTCTTTTATTCAGAATATTCTGAAATCATTTCTGCTCCCTCTTTGGCTCATGGTGCTTTAATTTCTAAATATCTAGGAATTGTCCAAAGTTTCCCATAGCTGATGATTTTTGAGTTAATTTTGTTGCATTCAGAATGTGGTGCCTATGACATCATCTCTGCTGCATGGCGTGGAACATGTTCTATTCTGACAAATGATTTGTATGCACTCCCGTCTGTGTGTTCCACAGTTTTTGGCTATGATGCTTTAAATAGAATTAGTTTAAATTGGTTGGCTGTTTTCCTCACACATGCTGTCTGTGCTGGTGTTCTGATCTACTTGTGACATCAGTTACTGAGTGTGGGAGTTAATGTCATCCACTATGATTGTGAAGTTGTCCAATCCTTTTCTTGCTTTCAATTTTGGTTCCCCAGATATTGGTTGTAGGATATTAGGTTAATGCACACCCACAACTTAAAGCATCTTGGTAACTTGGTCCTTTCATCCCTCTGAACAGTACCCACTAATCTCTGTTAACACATGCCATGGGATCTGTTTAACACAACCCTCATCGACTTTCCTACACAAATCTTTAATACATTCTCCCTTCTTATTTCCACCCTTCATGTGTCTTATGTTTAAATATGACTCCTGCTTCATCAAGTATGACAGTTTCTGCCATTTTATTGGAATGCTTCACCCAGTTTCATTTGGAGCATTTAGTGATGTGGGCAGATTTTCCTTGACCATGTTAGTATTTTTCTTCTTTTCCCTTCTATGTCCACTGTTTCTGTTTTCCCTTTCCTCTCCATGTTGAGTATTTCATCATGCTGTATTTTTAGTGTTCACTAAAAGAATTATAATAAAACCTCACTGCTGTGTAATTTAAATTGGGATTAAATAGCTTCAACTTCTCTATAGGAACTTCCCAAGAATACACATTCATTTTTAGTCATATCCATCTTTTTTTTAAGGCGTTTTGCGCCAGAGTCTTATATATAGGCTAGACTTTTCTTAAATTCTAAATGCCTTTTTTCTTACCTCTTAAGATTGAGTGACAGGTGTGTATCATCCCATTTATCCTTTGTGTTATATGTTTTTATTATTTATGTATTTTTGCCATATATTTTACTCGTGTGCATTATAAACTCACACTGTGTTATTATTTCTGATTCAAATAGCAAAAAACTTTTAAAATGTTTAAAAAAGAAATTAAAAATAATCTTTTAAGCCAAGTATTGTGGTATGTGTTTCTAATTCCAGCACTTGTCAGGTTGAGGCTGGGGCATCACGAGTTCAAGATCAGTGTGGGAAATGGTGTAAGACTGTACTCCAAAATTCAAAATCAAGCATAAAAACACAACAAAATCCCCAAAATGATGTCAAAATGCTTATTTGCAAGATCCATGATTTGCCAGTTTGTGCAGGTGAATGCTGTTATCAATTGTCATTTGCCTGCAACACAAGGGAGAACTTAAGTGGTAGCTTTGGTTTCTCTGAACTGACATTCATCAGGGAATCTTCTATCTACTTTTGAGACATGATCTTACTATGTAGCTAAGTTATCCTGTCACTCATGGTCCTCCTGCCTCAGCTTCCTGAGAGTGAGACTTAAAGGTTCTGTTATTTTCCTCTGAAGATGTTTGTTTTGTTATATGCAGAGAGTTAAATTATTGGGAGCACTCTGACATTTTCAGGGCTTCACTAGGAGGGGGTGATTCTATATTAGGTTATCTTTTAAACTTCTGGGGGACATCTTTGCTTTAGGATGTAGTCTTTTCTTCATTTTAATTTAATTTCTAACTATTTTCTACATGTTCGTAATATATTGCAAACATATTCACTTTGTTACTCTCTTTGCCCACCCCCTCTTTCATACCCCATCATTCTTCCCAAAGAGTCCCTTCATACTGTCACATCTTATTTTTTGTACAGGTTGTGTGGAGGTAGCTGCCGTGTACTCCGGACTACATCAGTCTCATCATATCAAGAAGACAGTGTGTCATAGGACTCCTTCCCACCTGCCACCTCTTACAATCTCTCCATCCCCGCTTCATGGTGTTCCCTGGGTTTTGGAGTGGGTGATGTATTATGTTTAGGAATGAACACTTAATAGTCATTTGTTCTTTGTATTTTGGCAAATTATAAACCTCTATATTAACTATAGAAAGACGGCTCAGTAGTTATGAGCGCATACCGCTCGTGCAGAGAACCCAAGTTCAGTTCCCAGCACCTATATGGAATGATTCACAACTGCCTGCAAGTCCAGTTCCAGGACATCTGACCCTCATTTCTGGGCTCTTTGGGTACTACATTCACATGCATGAAGCCACATATATGCATACTGTGATTAAAATAAAAACTAAATCTTCAAAGGAATCTTCTCTGGCAAAGATGAATAGTTAATCTAATTTAAGAACATAAATACGTTTAGAAGCAGTTTGGCTATCTCTCTACTTAGCTTAATATCAGCATTAATTCCCCCTGGGAGCCTGTGATATATTCATATCTTCAGCCATAGTTTTTTTTTGGGGGTCTAGGTTTACAGTACTAAGTATATTTTTCTCATGAAATTGATTTGAAATCTAATCATACAGTGGTTGGTTGCTCTAAAACTATTGTGCCACTACTGCACCCACGAGAAGGTCTTGCCTGGAGGTCAGAACACCCAGCTGAGAAAGACTGTTGATGCCAGCAGCCTGCATTGCCCCTTCTGTCATTATGAACACTATCCATCAGGGTGGAGGCTTTCATCTTAGATCCAACGTAATTTATCTGTGAGCCATATCCCAACAGTGTGATGTATTCTGCAGTAGTGTGGTACCATCTAGGTCTGATGGGTGGCCTTTTCTTCTAAGACATAGCTCTTCTAGGGTGTTCCATGCAAACTTCTAGGACATGGGGCTGGAGAGTTACTGCAGCAGTTAAGAGCTCTTTGTTACCCTTCCAGAAGACTTGAGTTTGCTTCTTAGCCCCCATGTTGGATCGCTCACAATTGTCTGTAACTTCAGTTCCAGGGGATTGGTGTCCTTTTCTGTCCACTTTTGTGGGCACGGGGTACATTGCATGCACACACACACACACACACACACACACACACACACATATATATAAAATTAAAAATAAAAATCTAAAAAAAATGCCTGCAGTGTTTATCAAGGCCCTTCACACAGCTTCGGGGAATCTGAACTCGGAGGTACTTCTGAAAGAGCTTGGTGGTTTTATTTCTCTTCAGTCTTCTCCAGCTTTCTCTTTAGTTGCCATTTCCAACTCCTCAGGCTGAGACTGGAGGTCCCTGCTTGAACTCCATTTACCAAATTACCTAGCCCATGGACCATAACAGGTCCTTAGGTTGAAATAAAGCAGGTCCTATCTTTTAGGGCTTAAAGCCACTCAGCGTCTGCTCATTCTTGTCTGTTCCTGAGGGAACTTCAAACTCACTAGGTTAAAAATAAAAAGACACGAACATGGAAGAGAGACTAATTGGGAAGAGGGACCTGAAAGCAGTCATGAAAGGGGAACAAGAGATGGTGGTGGGTAACGATGATCAAAATATATTATACACATATATAAAATGTCACAATATTATTATTATACCTAGCATTATGAATAATTAATACATGAGCTGCCATGTGGGTCCTGGGAATTGAACATGGGTGTTTTGGGACAGCAGTCAGTGGTCTTAACCACTGAACCATCTCTCCAGCCCCCTTGTAACTAATATATGATAGAAACATTGTGCATTCAGAGCTTTGCCATCTGCTGCACTTTAGTATGGAAAATGCAGTTGTCTTCCTGACTGAACTTTTTGAACAAAGAGTTAAAGTGTGATGACAGGAAAGGACACGAGTCAGGGAGATGTCTGCGAGTGAAGCCAGGCAGCCAGCCCAGTCCCAAAGACAGCACTGCTCAGCACGGCCTATGCTCACAGGCATGGCTGTTCCAGAGTGATCTTCCTCTGATCTCTGAGCAGCGTGGTTAGCATTGACAAGACCCACTGTCTGTTAGCCCTGCACTCTACAGCTTGCTGCTGTGTCAGCTGTCTCTCTTACCGTCTTTCTTTAAAATTTAACATATATGATGAATCCTTTATATAGCTTATTTTTAATTTTTATTTATCAGTGTGTGAGTGCACACGTGTGTGTGTGCATGTGCGAAGGCTGGTGGACAACCTTGGGTGTTCTTCTCCAGGTGCTTTCTACATTGTTTTTGTGAAACAGGGTCTCTCATTGGCTTGGAGCTCATCAAATAACCAGCAAGGCCTTGCGATCCATCTAGTGTAGTTTCTCTATAACTGGGTCGCAAACTCACTCCACCATACCTATCTTTATTGTTTGTTGTTTTAACATCGTTGTGAGGGCTGAACACAGGTCCTAGTGCTTGCACTTTAATGAATATTTCTTTGTACCTCAGATTTAGCAACTATAACATGAGAAAATCGGATCATATCTCTCCAAAGATTTTCTTTTTTTAAGTAACAATACTACTATGAGCTGAGGATTTACTGTATGTGGTATTGTCTGTTCTTTTCATCCACAATCTTTTTTAATCCTTTCAACACTCAGAAACAAGGGCGCAAAGAAGCAAAACTGTGCTGCCAGAGGATGCGCAGTTCTCAGAAGGATAGGCCAGAGTTTGGTACCATGGTGAGTCTTCGGATACTTGCTGGGTTAATCCTACTAGACAGGACACAGAGTCCTGTGGCTCACAGGGGTAGGCAGTTAAAAGAGAGTTTTAGACTATAGCATCTTACCTGGGTCCATGGGTACATAGTACAATAGGAAACTTCAGGTAGGTGCTGCCATCTGTTTAAAACCGAATGCCGTGTGTGTGTGTGTGTGTGTGTGTGTGTGTATGTATGTTTTATCAAAGTGATTGATGCCATCTCAACAAAACACAACCAACCAAACTTTAACCAACCGAATAAGCCATACTTTTAGGATGTCTAGGTACGGTCATCTAATCCTATGAAAGAAGGAAGACAGGCTTAGAGAGGGGGAATGATGTGTTCACACAGTAGTGATGGATGATGGTGATGACAATGATGTCGATGGTGATGATGGTGATGGGGACTGGGTAGGTTGAATGATAATGGCCTCCATCGGCTCATATGTTTGAGTATTTGGCACCTAGTTGGTGGAACTATTTGGGAAGGATTAGGGGATATAGCCTTGTTGGAGGAAATATGTCATTGGGGGTGCACTTGAGGTTTCAAAAAGGCTTGTGCGATCTCCAGTGTGCACTCTACTTTCTGTTTGTGCGTTCTCAGCTGCTGCCAGTGCCATGCCTGCTTCCCCGCTGCCATGCTCCCCATTATGAGAGTGGTGCACTCCTATCCCTCTGGAACTGTAAGCCCAAACAAACCCTTCTTTTTGTAGGTTGCCTTGGCCATGGTGTTTTTTTCACAGCATGAAACTAAGACAAGAGTAGTGGAAGTGATGATGATGATGATGATTGCGGGGCGCCATCCTGTCCAGCAGGAATGAACCCCACCAAAAACGAGAATTCCTTCTCTGGTCACATCTTTATTTGGAGCATTCCCTTGAGGAAAATTGGGGGAAGGGACGATAGAGCAGGGACGAGAGAAAGCTTAGAGAGAGGAAGTAGGGTCCCGAGGCATCTGCTTTTAAACGGTGGAGCAGCTTGAACGCTGTCCTGATTGGTTAATGCCATTCTGCTGGTCTGAGCATGTGCAGGCAAGGGTGCAGGCAGGGTTGCTCAGCCCCACGTGGCTACCTCCAAACTGCAGGACCACCTGTGCCTCCAGGTGGCTCCCAACATCTCCCCCTAATTATTGTCTTTAAGAGCAATAAGGCAAAACTATTTTCCAATCTGGTCCCCACCTAGACGCAGCATGCCAAGGATATCTCTGCTCCCACCCATTCCTAAGGAAGGAAAAGGCAAAGTAGAGTAAGAGATAAGAGGTTGCACAGGGTGTTGCTCAAGTCGATGGTGTGAAACAGCTGCTCTTGGCACCGCCCAGAAGGTCATCTCTGCTGTCTCCGTACGAATCTTCCACAGCAGGACATTCAGCATCCATTGGGTCATCTTCTTTATCTCTCTGGTCGGTCTCGCTGGCATCCAGATGTATGTCAGCATTCCTAGAAAAACATAAACAAAACTCTCCTCCCAAATTAACATTTAAGAGTATTAAAAACTCTCAGTGTAAAAATTCAGCACAATCAGTACTGGAAGTAGGCTGGTTTTGAACTTAGAGATCTGCAGGTCTCTGCTTCAAAAAGCAAATCTTGTTTGCCTGTACCAGCAAAATTTTGAATTAAAAATTAAGTGTAAAGAATGCAAGAGAAATCCTTTCTCTGGGGGAAGCTGTCACTGGTAGTGTAGTCCCCCTCTATTGTTTAAAAACCAAAGCAGTTGTCACTGGGAATTGAACTTAGGACCTTTGGAAGAGCAGTCAGTGCTCTTAACCTCTGAGCCATCTCTCCAGCCCTCTATTTAGATGGAAAAACCTCTAGGTAACATTGTTTATTTCACCCGTTGCCAGGGGCAATAGGTAATGATAACCAGGTTGACGCGCCTTTATTATGATAATTAGGACCAGTTCTTTGAGGGAGAATGGACGTCGATCATCTGGCTACTTCCTGCTGACAAAGGGGCGATGTTTGGGGGATAAATGTTTTTATCTGACTGAATTCTTGGCGACAAATGTTTTTATCTGACTGAATTCTTAGCGACCTTGGCTGAGGGCGGCGGCAGCGGACGGCGGCGGCAGCAGACGGCGGCGGCTGCCATAGCTCCGCCTCTGAGGCCCAATGTGGCGCGCTCCGCATGGCCCCGCCCCGGGCCGTGCGCGGGCTCGCCGTTTCACCTCAGGCAATGAACTCGCACCACCGGCTGTGAGTCTTTTTCAAGCTCCGGCGAGGGGGGGCATCCGCCCACCCGTGGAGGGGCTTCTCCTGCCCGGTCCGCCCGCGCGCAGAGCCCCGTTCTCTGGGAACTCATCTCCGCCCGCCCATGATGCTATGGAAACACAGTTTTTCCGCAGAGCCGATTCAGCTCCTCTCTGCCTTCTATGGCGCCGCTGCTCACCACACAGCTTCCGCCTCAGTCAGGCGAGTCCGCTCAGGTGCTGAAAAGGTCCTCCAAAAACCATAGCCCCGCCAGAAGGCCGGGACATATAGCCTCTGATGACACACGGACTTTAGCCCGCCCGTCGCCATGGTGACCTGGCTGTTCGTAGACCTCCAGCAAACTCCCCGCCAGCAACTGGTTGCGTCTCCCTCCTGAGTAGCTGGGATCACAGGTGTGCACCACCGTGCCTGGCCCACTTCCGTGTTTCTAATCAGGCATTACCGCTCAAAGGCGGGCCGGCTGCCGCCAGCACTCTCAGCACGATCAAGCAGCTTGTCTTTCTCAGTCAAAAATTAAAGTTTTTTGTACGTGAGAGCCAGAGACTGAGCTCTCTAACAAAATTAGGCGAAAATCACCTCCAAAAGCTCTGTGGCTCTTTAAGAATAGGAAAGGCAGTGATCAAGTTTGCCTCCCTACGAGACTGTTGCCTCCAGTCTCTATCAGCGAGTACGCAGGTGGACGGAGAGGGAGCGGAAGCCGCGGTCTCCCGTACCCCATCGTCCTCAAAGTCCCGCCTTAGTTACCTCGCCTTTTTTGCTGCTGTTTACATTCCTCCTGCACTGAACTTAAGGGATTTTTCTTCCCCGTTGCTTTCTGTACCTTCTTTCAGATACCTTAACTTTGATTTTTTTTTTTTTTTTTTTTTTTTTTTTTTTTTTTTTTTTTTTTTGTATTTTCTTTTCTATTTAGGCCTATCCTTTGAAATTCCTTTTTACATTTCTTTTCCTCCCCTTTCTGGGGATTTCAACCGACGTCACTCACCGCTCCATGTTCTCAGAGTTCTGAAATTCAAGGCTCTCTGTGCTGGTGTCTGATCTTGGCTTTTTCTCCCGGGCTTTCTCAGGGTCCCCCGGCGTAGTTGTCAGGGTCCCTCAGCGTCCCGGGTTTCGGCACCAGTTGCGGGGCGCCATCCTGTCCAGCAGGAATGAACCCCACCAAAAACGAGAATTCCTTCTCTGGTCACATCTTTATTTGGAGCATTCCCTTGAGGAAAATTGGGGGAAGGGACGATAGAGCAGGGACGAGAGAAAGCTTAGAGAGAGGAAGTAGGGTCCCGAGGCATCTGCTTTTAAACGGTGGAGCAGCTTGAACGCTGTCCTGATTGGTTAATGCCATTCTGCTGGTCTGAGCATGTGCAGGCAAGGGTGCAGGCAGGGTTGCTCAGCCCCACGTGGCTACCTCCAAACTGCAGGACCACCTGTGCCTCCAGGTGGCTCCCAACAGATGATGATGATGATGATGATGGCGATGATGATGATGTTGATGGTGGTAGTGATGGTGAGGAAATCAGTGGTGATGATGATGATGACAGAGAATAGGAACTGTCATTTTCTAAGTGCATAGGCACCTGAGGCACTACTCTAAGCACTTTGCATAGATTTTATCACTTAATCACTCCTCAGCTCTGTGATAGGATTTCAATGACTAAAATAACTTATAGATGGGGAAACCAAAATATGTAGAGATTAAAGAGCTTGCCCAAATATCACCCAGCTAGGGAGTAGTTATGGTGGTGACGGAACCCAAGACTCTTGACTTTTATCCCAGGTCTCTTGTCAGCCTAATCAAAGGACAGATGGAGGCTCATGCGGAATACAGAGCCTGTCTCATGTTCCCTTGCAGGGGTTGGAGGCACTGCAGTGTGGAATGTCACCGCAGGCTGTATCAATGAGGGTGTGATGGGTGGTAGGAATGGCCTCTCTGGGAATCGGTTCCAAATCATTCTATGGTGACACTTACAGATGAGGCATATTTTCTTAACAAATAAGTATCTAATGGATTAGGTCTCATCTAATTATGTATTCTGCACTAAGCGGCACCTCTCCCTGACTGTTGCGGCTGCATAATTAAACCTAATGTACTTTTAATGATGTCTTCTTAATTCAAGCCTTCGTGTGTAATTAGCATCAAACAGGGATGAGCTGTTGTCGCAGGTCCAGGGGCTGTTCCTTCCATTTGCCCTACACAGCTCAAGTTTAGCTATGAATCCATCTTGGACTTCAAGGCTGGAAAATGTTGGCCTGGTGGGGGCAAAGATGGCTCATAATGATCACTCAGTCTCAATTTGAGTCAACAGCATGGCATTTTGTTCTAGCCTGGCTTGAATCACAAGTTCCAAGTCCTTGAAGTCAGTATGCAGCATGCATTTTGCTGCTTTGGTCCCAAGTTGCTAATGGTTTGTGAGCACAGAAAAGGTCCAAAGGCAGAGCCTAGGAGGAAGATAGGGAGTCACATACCAGCTCCAACAGTGACACCCTTCTTTGAATTTCACTTGTTTTAGCTCCAAAAAGAGAGTTGTGTTGAATGACATTTAGGATTCCTGCTCCCCAGACATGACTTAAATACTTAAATTACTATTGCTCTCCTCACTCTGATCTCCAGCCTACCCTCCTTACAACTCAGACTAGTAGCTTCTGAGCCATAGTTCTGGGCCCTTCCATGTCTAAATCATCTTCTATTAGTGTCACATGTCACCAGGATTTATTGAGCACTTACTATGTATACACTAGACATTGGTGTTTGGTGTCTTAGTTCAGTCTCAACCACCACATATGGTTAGCCCTGATAGATTCTAGTTTCATTGCTGTATCAAAATACTGGACAAAAGCAACCTGGTGGAGAACAGGCTTATTCTGGCTCACAGGTCAAAAAGCTCCACAGTCCATCATGGTGGGGAAGGTGTGGCAACGGGAGCCGATGTCACTCCTCACAGGATGTCCTCAGGTGACAGGAAATGGAACCAGGCTCCCAGTGACCCTCTTCCTCCAGCCAGCCTCCACCTCCCAAACTTCTACAGCACTTTCATCTGGGGACCGAGTGCTCAAACACAGGTGCCTATGGAGGGTATTCCACATTCCAACCCCAGCGTGCATTTTGTCAGTTTCCTAAGGAGGAGACAGCGACTTGGCGGAAGGCATGGCCCTGCTCTAGCAGCTGCCAAGTGGGGAGCTGAGGTCCACAGTCTGCTAATATCGGTGAGGCCAGGCCCTTCCTCAAATGCCCTCCGCAGAGGTAGGCATTCACAGCCCTCTTGGTGTCCGACTTAGGTTTCCTAGACTCTCTTCTTCCACTTCTGTTTCTTAGCCTCTCTCGCTGGCTCTTCACTCCTCTCCGCTAGGTGCTGTCTTACTCCACGGCTTTTCCCCATCCCACACCACACCAGTTCATACCAGCTTCAAGAAACGGCTCATATCCTGTCTCCACTGAGATTCCTCGCTCTGTCTCCACGGACATTCCTTGCTCAGCTCTTCCTTTTTTTTTTCACAGTGCGTCCTACCTGTCACACTTCCTGTTACTGATACCTGAAGGGTTTTGCTGTGCCACAGTTGAGTTTTTCACCTGTGTCTGTTGACTAAGTTGGCTGTGAACTATAGAGGGCACAGGGTGGCTCTTTCCCTCCCCTTTCTACAAGGTTTGTGTTGATCATTGGATTGGATCTGTGGTCCCCGAGGACATGTGGGGCATCAACCCCACTCTGTGATGTAATCAGGGAGTTGAGACAAGCAGCAGGCAGATGGTGAAACAGTTTTTACATCGCTCCCTCCCACTTCACCCTGGTGCCTCAAGATGCCTCTGTACCAGTCCAACACTGTCCGCTCTTCTGATTTCATCTCTGTTCACTGTACTCTAGACCAGTGTCTCGCCCCTCAGTTCTTCCAGCCCACCTGTTCTAGCCTGAAGGCTATCATTTCTTCCCTCCAGCACAGATGGCTCTGTCCTCAGCTCTGCCTTTGGTGGCTTCCTCTGCAAAGGCGAGCACTCTCCTCCAGCATCTTCATAGAGGGGCTCTCCTGACCGCTTGATGAACATCCTCATCCTCTTCACATTGCATCATTGGTATCTCAGGTCATGCTGAGCATCTCCTTCAGAGCCATTTATCGGCACTGTGGATGCTTTTCTTAAAAATGTCTTTTGATGCCTGGTGGTGGTGGTGCACGCCTTTAATCCCAGCACTTGGGAGGCAGAGGCAGGTGAATCTTGGTGAGTTCGAGGCCAGCTTGTTCTACAAGAGCTAGTTCCAGGACATCTAGGGCTATACCACAGAGAAACCCTGTCACGAAAACCCAAAACAGTCTATTTATTTAATTTATGTGTATGTGCACCGTGTGTGTGTGTGTGTGTGTGTGTGTGTGTGTGTGTGTGTGTAGGTAACTTCAGAGGCCACAAGAGAGTGTTGGGTTCCTTTGAATTGAAGTTTCAGGAAAAATTGCACTCTAAGTGAGTGATAAAGGTTGAATCCGGGTCCTCTGTAAGAGCAGCAAGTGCCCTTAACTCCTGAGCCATCTCTCCAGTCCCTGGCCTTCTGGCCTTCTTATTGTTAATACAGAGCATCTACTGGCATTCTTTGTCTTGACCTATTATGACTGACAGAATTTCAAAATTGCTTTCAAAAAGTCTTTGCTTTTAGATCTACAGGAATTTTCAAGGCAATCCACGTTTAGTGAAAATACAGATGCACACGTATTTGCACACTCACAAAGCTGTATTCCTGGGCCTTTGTGGATTAATAAGCAGGGCGGAGACCCTGCAGTCTCTATGAGGCATTGTTTCTGTGTAGATTTAATTGTTTCAATGGACAATTGCTTGTTTAATTAGAGAAATTAAACACTAAGAAATACTGTTATGAAGAAGTGGATATGGTCTTGGGTAAAATCCCAAAACCTCTCTGAGTTCCAGTTTTCTCATTTACAAAATGAGAAATTAAATGATCTCAGAGGGTCCTCTTGGAGCTCTAATATTCTTTGATTCCTTCTACCCTATTTCTTACATCACAGCCTGTGTGGACAGGAAGATCACTGGCAACTGTGGGGAACTGTTGTAGTTTTCTTTTTTAGGAGTAAATAGTTTTAGACTTGACGTTTGCTCCCAGAAGCCACATAGCATATGGTTCATTCATTTAGAGGTGTGTGCTGAGCCGAGTCCACAGGCCAGAGAGGACTCAAGGTGCACAGAGCAGAGCTGTGAGCAAAAGAGATGAGGTCTCTGTGCTCATAAGATCAACACAAAGGTGAAACAAGTCGTGGTCACTTAGGCTGTGGTGGGGGAGCACTGGCGAGAAAAGAGCAGTGTCTGGACAGCCTGTGCTCAGAGAGGCCTCACTGAGCAGGTTCAAGGAGTAGTTGTGTGTGTGTGTGTTCTGTCTACTCCACCCACCTATGTTCTGACCTATCAGGCCAAGCAGTTTTCTTTATTAATTAACCAATGAAAGCAACAGATAGATAGAAGACCCACCTACATCAGAAAGGACTTTGTTGGAGGAGAAAGAGAGCAGCAAGGCTGGAGAACGGAGGCGAGGGGAGACTGAGACTAGCCAGTCTGAGAACAGCAACACCAGCTACCATCTGCCATAATGCCAGGGGTCCCAAACTTCCATTCTGTAAGCAAAGCAGGCACCAGGGAGAGGTAACTCTAGAAGATGCTGGTGTCCTCTGATGGGGCTGTCGTTACCAAGGATGGCAAGTAGATCCAGATAGAACTTGGCAGTGAGGCAGATAAGGAGACTGAGGCCAATAGTGGGGTGAGTGGAGGAAATAAACAGGGTCATGGGATGGAGCAGCCACCACGCCTGATCAGAATCCTGCAGGGAACCACTCTCAGCCAAGGCTCAGAGGAATGTGCTCATTTGATTTCAGCACAGTCCTGGCAGCAGAGGGGAGGTGATGTAAGGAAGAGCTGACCTTGATCTTGAGGGCCTTACAGGTATCTTAGGCTAATGAGAGCACACACAAGAGAGGCTGCCATGACATTTTACAATTTGCCTGCAACTTCTTTGACTGTTCCCAGTGAGATATGACATCACTGTCTCCTCCCCTCTCCTCTGGGTGAACTCACAACTGCTTTAAACATGATGGTAGAGTGTGGAAGTGATGTTATGTGCCAGTGGGTATCACTCATCCAGGGGGTCTAAAAAGATGTTCATGCTTGGAACCTGAACCTCTATGACTAATGCCAACACATAGAAGGCTGAGGCAGATAGTTGCCGAAAGCTTGAGGTCTTCCTTGGCTACCTTGTGAATTCTGCGTGAGCTTCTGTCTCAAAAGCAGGAGCTAAGCTTCTATTCAGTTGGCAGAGCACCTGTTTTGCATGCATGAAGTTGAGGTTTAATCCCAAGCATAAATGGGTCCTGGTGGCACACACAGGAGGATCAGAAGTTCAAGGTCACCCTTTACAACATAGTAAGTTAGAAGACAACCTGTGATACATCAGACATTGTCTCAGAAACAACTCAGAACAGACTCAACACCCCAAAACAAAGCAAAGCGAACCATGATAGATCTTAGGTCTTGGAAACAGGTATCTGAGAAGCCTGACAGGAACCCAGAGTCTCTGTCACCCACTTGACTGGTGACGTTGGCCACACCCTACTCCTTCTTTGGGACTCCAATTCTTTAGTCCTGAAACAATGATTGGACAGAACTAGAGGTAAGAACTCTTTGTTCATCGTGGCAATGGCCAATGGAGGGAAAAGAAAGTTGTGAGAAGTTTGGGGAATGTTCTTAAAAGTCTCTCTCTCTCTCCAAAGAAGTGTCACAGAAGGTCACCCAATCTCAACTTCTTTGTCATCACGGCTCCTAGAATGTGTGAGCCTTCCTTTAAGTGCTTTGTGTGTTGGTGGTCACTAGGTAGGTCAGCCCTTTGAGGTAGGTGTGATGTTATAGTTAATTTTAAATCTCCTTTTGTTTTGAACATGACTCATGTTTTTAGTTGAACACTGGGTTTGCTGGAACCTACGCATTTGCCCTAAATACTCCAGTGGCATCTTTAGCCACAGGGCTAGCTGGTCAGGCTGTGGGTCTCAGATTTAAACTCAAAGTTTGACCCTCCTTTTTATAGTTTGAAGCCTCAGATGATTTTTTTTCTTTCCTTTTGCCTCCAAGTTCCTCATTTATAATCTGGGAATAATCCATCTCTCTCTAGTCCTGGACTCCTGAAAGGCTAAGTACCGATTTTTGTGATTGACAGGTCAACTCTGCACCTTTAAATGTGGGATGCTGCCTCCCTTCTTGTCTTGGGCGTGAAGGGACGACACTGAGGTGCATGGTGGCTGGCCTTTGTCATCAGATGGACACAGCCTGGATCAGGTTAGTCTATAGGGGTTGTCTTGATTGTTAACTGATAAAGGCACCTAGAGGAGGCAGCAGGGGTCACCCTGTAAGAATGAAAGAAAGAGGCCCATGTGATGAAGCCACTGTTCTGCCCAGTTCTCAAGCCGTCTCAGTTGTGAGTCTCGATTCCTGTGAAATTGCTTATGATTAAGTCAACGTGCAGAAAATGATAATCCTAAGATTCTTGACCACATTCCCACCCTGGGCACAGGCCTTGATACATCTTCATAATAAGATTGCAACAGGCAGAAGATGTTTCTGTGGAGCTGGGGCCTCACGTCAGGCCTGCCTACAAATCTTCTGACTGGAATCCAAGTGTGCCACTTGCCCTTACTGGTCCTGCTGTGCCGGACCGGGAGATGGTAAGGCTAAGGTGTCTCAAGTGGTAGGTGCCAGAGATGCTGGCGTCATGGGAAGCATGAGCTTGTGCAGAATGTTAGCTGGTGAGAAATGAGCAGACGGGAACACAGGAGAGGAAAGAACAAATGGGATGGAGGGTGCAGGTGGAAGATTGCCCTGGGGTAGGGGAGAAGGCAAACCGGAAGCCTGGGGATTCGGGAAGAAGATTTCCTGTACTTTGGGCCTTTTTACATGTCTTGACTTTTCTCTGGCAAGGACAATGGTGATGGGACATATAGTGAATCTAGAAGCATGGTGATCAGGAGAGCTAGCCGTTGAATGGGGTCATCTATTATTAATTTGCTCATTTACCGAGTACTGGATGTACGCGTGGCTGGTGAGGCAGTGGGATGTGAAGGTTTCCACGCTGTAGTTAAAAGCCCTGGTTTGGCCTTGGGCAACTCATTTGATTCCTCTGGGCTCCTTCTCTTGTCCGTACAATGGGCAGGCTAGGACTGTTTCTGTGTCCTTGGAGACTTATTTTGAGGCATAGGTGAGGCTGTGTGTATGGAAACCATTAGCAAGCTGACTCCGTAAAAACCCTTTCTTAGTGGATATTGGAGAAAAGATGGGAAACTGAGAAATTCTGTTGAAAATTTACAATCTGAAAAATGTGCCAGGAGTTAGTTTATAAAGCCAGCCTTCCAAGCCTCTGTCTGTCTGTCTGTCTGTCTCCCTCCGTGTGTATGAGTGTGCTTTCGCCGCTGCCAGAGGTTAGCATAAGCTGTCTTCCCCATCCCTCTCTACCCTAGTCTTTTGAAGCAGACTTCCTCAACCTGGAGCACACTGATATGACTGGACTGGCTGTCCAGGGAGCCCTGGGGGAATCCTTCTGACCCTGTCCCAGTAGTGCTGGGTTTACAGGTATCTGCTGTTGTGCTCAGATTTTACATGTTTCGGGGAAAGAACAACTCGGGTTTTCATGCTTCATGGCAAGAACTTCACAGACTGACCTTTTTCTCCAGCCCTTACTTAAAATTTTTTGTTTGTAGTGTCAGGGCTTGGTTAATTATGTCACGTCCTACCTGAGGGTGTTTTTCATTTTTCCTTCATACAAGGGGTCATACCCACAGCAGCCACCTGATGCTCTCACTTGACGGATGGTGGAGGTCAGAAGTTAGGACTCTCAGGCTCCACTCTAAACTCATCCACTTTCATCCATGTGATTCTGAGAAAATGTCTTGTCCTTCATGAGTCTTGGTTGTAATTTACAAAATGGGAGATACAGTCACTGTTATCTGCCCCTTGGGACATTGTGAAGGACCCAGAGAGACAACAGTTATGAAAAGACTTTGTGTCTGAGCGACAGATTCTCAGGGAACAGTGACCATCATTCTGAGTGGACGAGCTGTGCAAAGGGGGAGTTTTCTAATGTGCTAACTGAGGGTGTAGGTTTTCAAGGGGCTTCTGGGAGCCGATATTCTATTGGCTAACAGAGGGCGTAGGTTTTCAAGGGGCTTCTGAGAGCCGATATTCTATTGGCTGTTTATGCCTGTGAGTGAGAGTAATTTTCCCCCTTATTTGTTCCCTTCTTATGTTGTGTTTGTCTGTTCAGCTCGAGTCCTCACGGTGTTTGTGTATTTAATGTGTCTTCCCATCAGAGCTGGTGGGAAGTGGCTGATGCAAAGCCCGCAGTCAACTGCTGACGATCAGATTCTGCCGAACTGAAAGAAACATGGGTAACAAAGCCCCTTCCCTCAAATGATTCGAAGGGAAAGAAGACAGAGGGAGAGACCCTCTCTAATGAACTTCCTGCCCAAAGTTTAGGAAAATGAAATTTTATGTACAGAAAGGAACTGATATAAGCACTCACTTACTGCTTCTGTAACTCTGTATCTGAAGAACTCTCAACTGTTTATGACTTGGAGCTGACACCAGGCCAAAGGGGCAGGCTGGTAGAAAATCAGTCCTTACCTCGGGGTGCAGGAGACAATGGAGACTCATGGAAGTTAAATGGGGACATAGGTAGCATAATTGGCAGGATGACAGTAAGGACCACGGGATTAGAGAGTAGTAGGGGATGCCCTTCCAAAGGGAAGGATGTTAACATATGTAAACAATTGGAGAGATAAAAAATTTGAACTTAAAAATTATTTATTATCTAAATTTTATTTATATATGCATGTTTTGCCTGCAAGTATGTAGACACAACAAGTGCAAGATGTGCCAGTATAGGCCAGAAGAGGGCACTGGATCCCGTGGAACTGTATCTGCAGATTGTCATTAGCCATCACGTGGGTGCTAGTAACTGAACCCCAGTTCTCTGCAACAGCAGAGAGAGCTCTGAACCACTGAGCCATCGCTGTAGCCTCAGACTTTGAATTTGTTTAAATCATCTTGCAATTAGCTGCTGTAGCTATGGTGAGAGTTCAAATACTGGTTTGGTCTTAGTCATAGAGCTCCTGGCATGGGTTACATCTAGTGGAGTGGGCCTTATGTCAAAGTGGACGTCGGGTGTTTGCTCTCACAAGCTTTGCACCACCATTACTCTAGCACATCTTGCAGACAGAGCACTATTGTGAATCACAGGGTTTGTAACAATGTTGGTGTTTATGTTTCCCTTTTGTTAGCATGCAGAGTACCTTCCCATAGAAAAGACCACCGTCCATCTGCAGTTTGCTTCGACTGCCAAGCGCTGACCATTGGGCAAAAACTGCCTTTCACCTAAACTGTAGACTGCCAAGCGCTGACCATTGGGCAAAAACTGCCTTTCACCTAAACTGTAGACCTCCAAACGTGGACAGGATCACTGGAATCGACAGTCTAGCTGCCCAGGTCAAGGTAGGCCTGTCTTCCTAAAGATTTCTTAGTCCACAGGGTCTTCAAAAGCCTGGCAGGCTCTACATTAAACAACAAAGGTCAAATGCAACCTTCAGCGACCAGGGAGGACCCAACAGAGTAGCTCTGGATGCCAACCAAGTAAGTTCTCTGTCATTTTTTAATCAATAACTCAAGTAAAATCTTATCCTTCTCAAAGATCTCTGACAGTCTGATAGCTGAGAGGTTTTGCCAGGTTGTCTCATCAAATAAAAATACTTTTCATTATAATTTCTGTTTTTACAAACTCAAGGAGTTCTTAATACAATGTATATGTCGAAAACTTCTGCTTTTCTTATAAGTTCCAGGGAGCCAAATTAAAGAACCCACCGTAAACAGGTCAGATACATAACCCCTCAATTCCCTGGTCCTAAATTTTTTTTTCTCAGTTTAACTTTGTCCTCTGTTCTGCCAACACCCTAACCAGGTACAAGGGACACCAGACATTTCCATGCCACAGACATCTGTCCTGTTGGGAACAGAGACCAGCTATGCCAAAATGTGACCAACACCCAGCTTCTCTCAGATCTCCCTCACCCCCCCCAAAGACGACGCCCACAAATCAGCCGGAAGCAGTCTTGAGAATTCGCCGACCCAATTCCTTCAAACTGTAATGTCTAACCTTCTACTTTTTATTATAAAAAGGATCCGGGAATGTTATTCTTTTGCTGTCACTTTAAGAACTAACCACGCCCACCCCAGCCACTTCGGACCTCCCTCGCTGCCATCTTCTTTCTCTCTTGTGTGTTTGTCTCATGTCGTGTGTACGTGTGTCTTTGTTCTCTCTATATTTCTCTTATGTCTCTCTGTTTTCCTCTTCTTTAAGCAATAAATGTCTCCCTCTTCTTTAAATAATACTATGTCCTGTGAGCCTTTTATCCACCGTAACTGCCTGCCTGACTCCCCCGGCCGCACGGTGCTGCCACCCTGGAGATCTTGCAGGGACCCACAGCCATCTTTGTCGGACTAGGAGCTGCTCCGCGAGCCGCCGGGGGCATCCCAACATCATATTCTTTTTAAAAGAACAATAGTATATCCTTTTGTGTTTGGGTGTAATGTTTGGTAGATATCAGTTAGGTTCATTTGTTTAATAACATCTGTTAGCTCCAACATCCTTCTGGTTAGTTTTGCCTGGATGATCTGTCTATTGGCAAGAGTTGGGTATTGAAGTCTCCTACTATCAGTGTGTGAGGCTCAGTATGTGATTTAAGCTGTAGTAGAGTTTCATTTACAAACCTGGGTGCCCTTGTATTTTGGGGCATAGATTTTAAGACCTAAAATGCCCTCTTGGTGGGTTTTTTCCTTTGCTGAGTATGTAGTATTCTTTCCTATCTCTCTTCATTAGTTTTAGTTTGAAGTCTATTTTGTCAGATATTAAAATGGTTACACCAGCTTCCTTTTTTGGTCATTTTGTTTGGAGTATTTTTTCTATCCTTTTACCCTGAGGTAATGTTTATCCTTGATGCTAAGATGTGTTTCTTGGTTACAGTGGAAGGATGGATTTTGGTTTTGTATCTATTCTGTTAGTTTATGCCTTTTTATTGGGGAACTGAGACCATTGATTTTGAGAGGTGCCAATGAGCAGTGTTTACTGATTCCTGCTATTTTGTTGTTGATGTTTGTGTGTGCGTGTGTGTGTGTGTGTGTGTGTGTGTGTGTGTGTGTGTGTATTTGCCTGCATTTCCCCTCTTTTGATTTGCTTACCTGAGATTATTTATTACTTGTGTTTCTCTGGGTGTGGTTAACATCTTTAGGTTTGCATTTTCCTTCTAGGGCCTTCTGTAGAGCTGGGTGTGTATATCTATATATGTATATCTATCTCTTTATATATATCTACAAATATATAGCTTATAATATCTTTCTATCTATCTATCTATCTATCTATCTATCTATCTATCTATCTATCTATCTATCTATCTATCTATCATCTATCTATCTATGTATCTATATCTCAAATTTGGTTTTATCATATAATTTCTTATTTTTCCCATCTATCATGATTGAAAGTTTTGCTGGCTATAGTAGCCTGGGCTGGCATCCATGGTCTCTAGCTTTTGTAGAACCTCTGTCCAGACCCTTCTGCCTTTTAGAATCTTCATTGAGAAGTCAGATATTATTCTAATAAGTTTGCCTTTATACTGCCTTTATTTGTTCGTTTTCCCTTGCATCTTTTTAATATTCTTTCTTTGTTCTGCACATTTAGAGTTTTGGTTATTATGTGCTGAGAGGATTTTTTCTGGTCCACTCTGTTTGGTTTTCTTTCTACTTCTTGTATCAAGTTGATAGGTATCTTCTTCTTTAGGGGTATTTTCTTCTATTATTTTGTGGAAGTATTTTCTGTGCCTTTGACTTGGGTTTCTTTTCCTTCCTCTATTCTTATTATTCCTAGATTTGGTCTTTTCATAGTGTCCCAGATTTCATGGATTTTTTTTTTGGTGCCTAGACTGTTTTAGATTCAACATTTTCTTTGACTGATGTATCCATTTCTTCTATCATGTCTTCAATGCCTGAGATTATCTCTTCTATCTTTTGTATTCTGTTGCTGAGGCTTGTTTCTCACATTCTTAATCAAGTTCCTAAGTTTTCCATTTCCTGATTTCCCTCAGTTTGGGTTTTCTTTGTTGATTCTATTTCCACTTTCAAATGTTGAATGGTTTCATTCATTTCTTCCCACTGTGTGTTTTCACAGATTTCTTTAAGAGATTTGCTCATTTCATCTTTAAGGACCTGTATCATGTTAATAAAGATTGTTTTAAGGTCTTTGTCTTATGCTTCAGCCATGTTGCAGTTCTCAGGGTCTACTGTAGTAGGTTTGCTGTGCTCGAGTGGGGACCTATTGTCCTAGCTGTTACTTACTATGTTTTTATGATGGCTTTTAGGCATCTGCTTTTGGGATGATTATAAATCTAGGTGCTGATATCTGATCTTGTCTTGTTGGTTGGGTGTTTATTTCCTTGGTTTCTGCTGTCATCTCTGGTTCTTAGGCAGGTGAGGTGGCTGTCTGTTGTCTGGTAGGAAATTCTTCTGGGATCTTGTTAGGTGTGGTCTCTGAGGATTCCAGGTTAAATGTGCTTTTAGGTACTGGGAGCTGACATTTATGAATAGATTTGGGCGGAGAGATGGCTAGGGGCATCCAGAGGAGGGAGGTAATGAGGGTGTTCCACCATGATCTATTTGCTTCCCTGGGAACGGGGAAGACAGTGGAGAGTAGTCTCCTACAGACCTGGGATCAGACTAAGGGATTTGGAGGAGAAAGGAGAGTGAAGTTCTGAAGCTCACCTACCTGCTTAGCTGGCTTTCTTGCTTTTTCTGGCAGGCTTGTCTGGTGGGTTCCCAGGGAATGCCTGCTGGTGTTGGGGGGCTGGAAGAGGACAATGGAATGAAGGAAGGGGAAGAAGGTTGGAGGAAGCGGTCTGGTCTGTGTGATTCATGGAGATGGGGGCAGGGAGGAAGGGAAGGTGCAGCAGATGCTCTGCTGCAGAGCTGGGGATAAGATTGGGGACTGGATTTGGAGAAGAGGAGGGAGAAGATCTGCCATTAGTTTACCTGCTTTTCTGGTTGTAGATCCCCAAATTTCAAATTTTAAACATTCTTTAAAATGTTTTAATTGACCTGGGGTGGGTCCAGAAAAAGAAGGATTGTGTTTGCATGGAACACGGTATTAAGACTGGGTGATCATGTGACTGGGAGGATCACCTGTCTAAAGATTAGCAGGAGATAATGCCCCAATGAGGAGAAGCTGGGTTGCCCATACCTGGGTAGAAAACTCTAGTATGTGTTATTCTTATTTCTTAATGGTTTCCAAGACTGAGAAATTAATTTCTGTATCATCACTAAACGGTTTCTAACCAGTTCATTAAGCTGATTACTCAATCAAATTATGTTAACAGCTTCTTTATTTCCTCCTCAATGAGTTCATATGTGAACACAAGACTTCTGGATCACAACACATGTTTTTGTGAAAGAGAAAACAAAGGAAAAACCTTGAGATTATTATTTTTCTGATTATGTTTCAAGACAAGACAGAGGGGAGGACAATGAGTTATTCTGTCTAAAGTGTCTATGTATTTATATATTTTTTCTTTTTTATTTATTTATTTTTTATTTTTCCATTCAAAAATTTACATTTCCTCCCCTCCTCCCATTCCCCTGCTGCTCCCCCATTCACTCTCCTCCCTCCCCCTCCCTGCTTGAGAGCAGGCAGGGAACCCTGCCCTGTGGGAAGTCCAAGGCCCTCCTCCCTCCATCCAGGCCTAGGAGGCTGTGCATCCAAATAGACTAGGGTCCCAAAAAGCCAGCACATGCAGTAAAAACAAGTCCCAGTGCCTTTATCAATGGCTTCTCAGTCAGCCCCCATTGTCAGCCACAATCAGAGAGTCCGGTTTGATCACATGCTCATTCAGACCCGGTCCAGCTGGATTTGGTGAGCTCCCATTAGAACAGGCACACTGCCTCAATGGGTGGACCAACCCCTCACAGTCCTGACTTCCTTGTTCCTCTTCTCCCCCCTTCTGCCCTTCAACTGGACCTTGGGAGCTCAGTCCAGCCTCATCAGAGGCTCTGATGAGGGTCTCTGTCTCTGTCTCCGTCTCCAGACGAAGATTCTATGGTGATATTCGAGATAATCATCAGTGTGATAGTGGGGCAAGGACAGTTCAGGCACCCTCTACTCTGCTGCTCAAGGACCTAGCTGGGGACATCCCCGTGGACACCTGTGATCCCCTCTAGCGCCAAGTCTCTTGCCAACCCTAAAATGGCTCCCTTAATGTAGATATCTTCTTCCCTGCTCCTATATCCACCCTTCCTCCATCTCCACCCTCCCACTCCCCCAAGCTCTCTCCAGTCTTTCCCTTCTCCTTTTCCTCTCCCTGTCTCCCCTTCTCCCAACCTCACTCCCATCCCTACCCCCACCTACCTGCTCCCAACTTTTGCCCTGCAATCTTGTTTGCCTCCAATTTCCAGGAGGCTATCTATATATGTTTTTCTTTGGGTTCACCTTGTTATTTGGCTTCTCTAGGCTTGTGAACTATAGGCTTAATGTCCTTGGTTTATGGCTAGGGTCGACTAATGAGTGAGTACATAACATATTCATACTTTTGGGTCTGGGTTATCTCACTCAGGATAGTGTTTCTATTTCCATCCATTTGCATGCAAAATTCAACATATCATTGGTTTTTTTTTCCCGCTGAGTAGTACTCTAATGTGTATATATTCCACACTTTCTTTATCCATTCTTCCTTTGAGGGATGTCTAGGTTGTTTCCAGGTTCTGGCTATTACAAATAATGCTGCTATGGACATAGTTGAACAAATGCTTTTGTGGTATGATAGGGCATCTCTTGGGTATATTCCCAAGAGTAGTATTGCTGGATCCTGAGGTAGGTTGATTCCCAGTTTCCTGATAAACCGCCACACTGATTTCCAAAGTGGTTGCACAAGTTTGCATTCCCACCAGCAATGGATGAGTGTTCCCCTTACTCCACATCCTCTCCAGCATAGGCTATCATTGGTGTTTTTGATTTTAGCCATTCTGACAGGTGTAAGATGGTATCTCAAAGTTGTTTTGATTTGCATTTCCCTGATCACTAAGGAAGTTGAACATGACCTTAAGTGTCTTTTGGCCATTTGAACTTCTTCTGTTGAGAATTCTCTGTTCAGTTCACTACCTTACTTTTTAATTGGGTTAATTAGAATTTTAATATCTAGTTTCTTGAGTTCTTTATATATTTTGGAGATCAGACTATTTATATTTTTTCAATTTTTTATCATTCAAATGTCTTTTTTTATCGTCTACTCTTAACTCTCTATATATTCAATTCCAACTTCTCTTCTGGATTACCATTTTCTGCTATTTTTGTGGCCATGTTTTTGGTGTGTCATTAAAATGTCTTTTTTGGACCATCTCTTGGAGAGATGGCTCAGAGGTAAAGAGCACTTGCTGCTCCTACAAAGGACCTGGGTTTAGTTCCTAACACCCATGTGGCAGCTCACAGCCCTCCTTCACACCAGTTCCAGGGAACCAAATGCCTTCTTCTGGCCTCTGCTGGAACTGCATGTATGTGGTGCACATGCATACATGTAGACAAAACATGCATACACATAAACAACAAACTATAAAAGAGGGGCTTCTTTCTAAGTGTCAGGTGAGGATGCCCCCTTTCCATAGCCTCTCATTTTTCAACTGAATTCTTTGCTTACCTTCTGGTGCCTTCCCTGCCCTCCCAGGACCGCTTTACTTTTCCTCGTAAAACCTGTTACTTTGCAAGGTGAACCCTAATAAAAGCATATATAGATCCACCTGGAAAGGGGAAATAGACAAGATCGCCTGACAAAATTGGGAGCACGGGGGTGAGGGGAGAAGGGAGGATGGAAGGGGAAGAGGAGGTGAAGGGGAGGGTGGAGGAGAACTTGAGGGAACAGGATAGTTGAGATGGAGAAAGGACAGAGATAAGAGCAAGGAAAAAGATATTTTGATTGAGGAAACCATTTTGGGGCTAGCAAGAAACCTGGCACGAGAGAAATTCCCAGGAATCCACAAGGATGACCCCAGCTAAGACCCTAAGCAGTAGAGGAGAGGGTGCACGGACTGGCCTTGTCCTGTAGTCAGACTGATGAATATCTTAAATATCACCGTAGAACCTTCATCCACCAACTGATGGAAACAGGCAGAGACCCACAGCAGAGCACTGGGCTAAGCTTCCAAAGTCCAGTTGAAGAGTGGGAGAAGTGAGAATACGAGCAAAGAGGTCAAGACCATGATGGGTTCACCCACTGAAACAGTTTACCTGAACTAATGGAAGCTCACCAACTCCAGCCAGAGAGGGAAGGAACCAGCATAGGTCCAAACTTGTCCCTCTGAATGTGGGTGACAGTTGTATGACTCAGGCAGACTGAGGGGCCACCGGCAGTGGCACCAGGATTTATCTCTCCTGCTTGTACTGACTTTTTGGGAACCTTTTCTCTTTGGACGGATACCTTTCTCAGCCTAGATATAGTAGGGAGGGCCTTGGACTTTCCCCAAAGCAATGTGCCTTTCCCTCTCTGAGGAGAGGAGGAGGTGGAGTGGGAGGGTGTGTGGAGGAAATGGGAGGACGGAAGGGAGTGGGAGGGATTGTTAGATGAATTGGAAAAAGAGTTTTCTTTCTTTCTTTTTTTTTAAGAAAAGAAATTTAAAAAAACCTGTTACTTTGTAAACACTTTGGAGTAGTCATGGCAACCCCACTCAGTCTTGTCAGATACTTTTAGTCTTTTACACAAAGACTTCACCAAACTCTGTGGACTGAAGGCTTTCCCATGGAAGAGACTTCTTGGGGACACAGCAAACATCAAGAACATGCTTAGAGTTAGGGTCGGGTTTTATCATGGTCCTGAAGCCATCTTTCTCTGCATCCTCCTGCTTCAGTTTGTCTCCTGCTTGTTCTCGACACATTGCTTCTTTCCCTCATGCCTCTGTGCACCCAAACACCCTTAACTAGCTTCACAAGGCAAGGGAGAGCCGGACTCCTTCTGCCCCTTCCCACAGAGCGGCGGGGTGGGGAGTGGAAGGCGGGGGGCTGGGTTCTGGGGCTTCCCTGGGGGAGGGTGATGCCCTCAAACTCTTTTAGTCACCACTAGTGTTTCAGCTCCACTCACCTCAGGGAACGAGTTATTGGCAAACAATGATTGATGATTTGTGAATGGGCCTGTGAATTTATGTTCTGTCTGGAAGAAGGAGAGGCACACAGACAAGAAAGCAAGATATTATGGGATGAGGATGAGTGGCAAGAGACAGTAACTTCAGAGCCACCTCAGAGGTGGTGTACAGGGTGTAGCTACGGAAGACTCAGGTAAGGAAGAGCCAGGTTTAAATAGAACTGGGTGGAAAATTCTGAGCTGAGGAAATAGCAATGGATCCTGACAACCAACGGAAGCTGACAGAGCTGAAAAGTATTGAAGAAGGGGAATGGGGTATGGGGTGCCATGTGGGTCCCTTTTACAGAGCCTGCCTAGAAAATGGTGATGGGCATGTGGAAGTTGGGCCAGACAGCCTAGACAACCCATTTGTCTACTTTGAACTGGTCTTGATTTAATAGAATTAATGTGTCTTGGTTTCCTTTCTGACTATGAGCACTTTGGGGAGTCAAGCACTCACCGTTCTCTTACGCTTTGTGGTGTGCGCCTGTGACTGAACATTGCCCATGCTTGTTGGGAGCTTGAGTGTGCTTTGTTCTGGGTAAACACCAAGCACATCCAGCTTCATGGGGCAGAAGGTGGCCCCTGAAGGTCTCTCAACTAGTCTTGGCTGCAGTCACCAGCCAGCAAAGAGGGCAAGGAAACCGGATAGGGTGCAAGAGACCTCTTGGTTGAGTCCCCTCTGTTTCTTGAGGCAGAGAGTATCTCTGTCCCATTGCCTGATGGAATTCCTGGCTGCATCGTTCTGGACTCTAGCTGGTACCCTGGAGTCAACTCTTCTGCCATCTGCTTACTTCCTCAACTCAATTCCTTCCTTGGCCGAACTCAATTTCCTGCCCTCTTCTCTTATCAGTCACATAACTGAGGATCTTTGTTCCTGGACGAGGTAGTCTTGTTCTGCTGTCAATCATACCCAACATTCTCTTGTATGCTAATAGTTTAGACTTGGAGGTGGAGGTCACATCTTAAGCAGGTTAATTCTCTGTCATGGGGCACGGTCACTACACCCAGATCTCTGTTCACCACCATCCATCCCTTCCCTTCAAATGTGGAACCTGAAATGTGTTCAAATGTCACCAAGTATCTCCTGGAGACAAGATTACCTTCAGTTGAGTACCATTCAGGAAGGTAAGCTTCCAACAGAGAGAGCTCTTGGAGACTTATGGGCATGTCCATGGTGAACAGCTTGATTGTTAATTGATGGGTGGGCAACACACTCCCTGGACTGGAAGACCTGTTTCTCTCTGTCTGTGACTATGGATGTGATGTGACTAGCTGCTTCAAGATTCTGTCATCGTGACGTCCCTGCTATGATGGATGGTAGCCTAGAATCTTGAGCCAAATAAGACTCTTTTCTCCCTACGCCACTTTTTTATCAGGGAATTTCATCACAGTAGCAGAAATAAAGCTGGAATAGAGGTGGCAGGTTCTGTCCTCTGTCCTTCACGTCATGAGTGAGAACACCGAGGCTTAGGTGGTAGAATGAATCAGTCAGGTCAAGGTCAGTACCAGCCACACAGGCATATGTCTTCTTAGCTGTCATATTTAGTTTGGAGCTGTCTTGAGCATGGGGAAATCTCAAGTGTAGTAGAAAGGCAGTGACTCTAGAGAGAGAATCCAGGCCAAGCCATCCACCAGATACATGACCATAGATCTCAAGTCTCCATTTCCTGGGGATATTAAGTCCCCACATTGCAGGGGTAAGGCACAGAGGCAGTGCACCAGCATCTTATGTTTGTGCTGAGCAAGTACTGATCCCCATTCCTTGTCCAATTTGAGACTGAGGAGAAGGGATTCACATTGTCACCAGTATAGCTTGGCCCCCATGGGAGAGGAGGCCAATGGACCCTACTTCTTGGAAATCAGGTTAAAAGTACAGGTGGTAGGATTCAGAGTCTGCGATGGAAACAACCAAGTAGTAGCTTTCCTGTTTGGAAAGTCACTGTCTGTGTTGAAGGCTGCTGCACCTGACTAGGGTCGCCCTCCTGCCTTTTCCTGGGACTTATCTACACTGTGATAATCTTATCTGTGCAGCTCAGAGTCTCATCCTTCCAAGCAGGATGTTACAATGCTTCAAACATGCCCAAAGATGCCCAAAGAGCATGGGAACATTTAGAGCTCAAGTCGTATCTTCCTTTTCCTGTGTCAGGGCGAACACAATGGCCTTTTTGTTTCTTAAAACCACTGAGAGTTTTTTTTGAGTAAGGTTCTTATAAAGCACAAGATGACATTGAATTTACTACGTAGATAAAGATGACCCTGCATTTCTGATTGTCCTGCTCTACTTTCTAAGTGCCGGGATTATAGGCATTTACCACTATCCTTTGTTTGTATGGTGCTGAGGATCAAATGTGGGTTCTTGTGCTTTCTAGGTAAGCAGTCTACCAACTGAGGGGCATTCCAGCTGTGTGTGTGTGTCTGTGTTTCCAGCACTGGGCACTCAACCGGCCTTGCAGACACTCGGTACTAAGAGGGTTCTCTTCTGTCTCTGAGTTCCATTCTCAGCCCTGGACTGATTTAATTTCCTGGGATTTCTCATCCATATCAAGTATTTACTCTTTGGAGACTCTACCTAGATCATCATAAGATACCACCCGGAGGTCTGGTCCTGATCAGCTTTCCATCTTTGTTCCAGGATTTCATAAGAAACCTTGTTCCTTGGCTCTGTAGACTGTCTCCCAGTATGAGATGTGTGCAGAGAAAGGAAGCAGAAGCTGGGCAGCAGAGTGGGTTGGTACCAGGAAGCCAGGGTCCCGTGTGTGGTCATGAACTAATACTCCTACCTTGGAGCTTCTTGGTGTTCAGTTGTTTTTTTTTTCATGAACACGTTTGATAAACCAGGATGGCGCATTGGACTTCCCATCCTGGCTGCACACTATAATCATCTGGAACTACTGATGATTATACTGAACAACCCCAAGCCATAAAGTAAACAGTCCCTGGAACCCACAAGTGGCCTGTGCTCCACTAGAGACCCAGCTAGAACAGTGGTGACAAATGGAGAATTCACACTTCCTGTAACAGGGTGTCCCATTTCATTGATTAGTGTAATAAGGCTCATGGGAGGCAGAGCTGGGAGGACTTATCAGGAATGGCAAATTCTAAGCCACCGTCCCTTTGATTATTGTGTTTCTAACCATGATACCCCTTGGACAGGATATTTCTTCAAGGTTCCTTCAGCACTTGATCAGAGAAGGCAGGGAGACGAGGAGTTCAAGGTCAGCTACAGGGTGAGTTTGAGGCCAGTCTGCACTGTATGAGATCTGTCTTAAAACCACCTCCATCAACCAACCAATGAACCAACCAACCAACCAACCAGTGAACCAACCAACCAACCAACCAATGAACCAACCAACCAACCAACCAACCAACCAACCAACCAACCAATCAACCAACCAACCATCCAACCAAACAACCAACCAGTCAACCAACCAACCAACCAACCAACCAAACAACCAACCAACCAACCAGTCAACCAACCAACGATCCAACCAACCAACCAACCAGTCAACCAACCAACCAACCAACCAACCAACCAACCAACCAACCAACCAATCAAATAAAAACCTCCAACAATAATACCTCCCAAACTTTGCCTTTCTTATGTGTAAAGCAAGACATGAATGACACCCCTAAAAATATTTCCTAGAACATTAACACTTAGTAAGGGACAAACCTTCCATTCTGCCTTTATTTAAGATGAACTCTGATACTATCTTATTGAAAGATGTTTGTTGTCAATTCGGCAGACCCTTGCTGATCCCATCTTGGCATCTCTCAGGGTGTTACTGACTTGAGAACCCAGACAATAGGGATATAAAGCTTCAGGGAAGAGTACAGGCAGATCTTGGCCCTTTCACCCCTATTACTTTCTACTTGGCACACAGAGGGCATCATGTAAGTGTCGTATGAATTTGAGGAATCTAGACAGAAGGAAAATCGGAGTATACGTTTCAACCTTCATGCGTGTAGCACCCCCTCAGCTACACTAAGCTTCATTAAGACTGAGCCTAATGCTGGGAGTAGCATCCTCTACTGTACAGAACTACTTTTTAATGTTAGTAGAATACGCATCTGTTGCCCTGTGGCTCTCAGGATGATGGTAATGATCGCTCCATTTTCTTTCCGATACAAGGCTCTGAGGATCCACTACCAGGCTGAATCAACAGTTCTCCATGGGACCTGGCCTCCAGTCTCCTCTCTGACATGGATGCTGATCTCTACATAGATCCATTTTAAAGGTACTAAAAGTGAGACTCTTTGGATGAGGGCATGGTTCAGTGATAGAGTGTTTGCTTAGCATGGGCAAGGTCCCAGGTCTCTGCCTTAGCATGGAGACATATGCGCTTGTGTGCTGCATCCTTGTGTGTGTGCGTGTGTGTGTGTGTGTGCACGTGTGTGTGTGTGTGTGTATGTGTGTGTTTGCATGTGTGTGTATGTGTGTGTGTAGTTTTTTCTCACTTCCCTTTCTGTAATCCTGACTAGATAAGTGACTTCTCCATGTTCAAGGCATAGCTGCTTTCCCAAAGGAATGGCAGGCATAATTCTATCCATTTCATTTTTATTACTTTGACACAACAGGCAGGTCCAAAGCGCTTTCTTGATATTTTCCTGACCATTACCCATCGTGATCTGGCTGATGATGAAAAGGGTCTTTAGGGATATAAAGTCTTTGGGTTCAGGGGTTCAGGCAGACAATTCAAAACATGACCCTACCGTGAGACTGTGAGCAAGCTACTCAAGCTCTTGAAGTCTCAGATTCCTTCATGAAATAGAAGGTAGAGTCTGTGCTTAACATAGTCAGTGCTCAATACAGGAGGACCTATGCTGTTCTGGTCAGGTTACATCATCCAGTGTATTTGCCAGTAAGGCGATGGGTTCTCTCTGACTGCCAGTTGATGCTTCTTCATTCAGGGCCACCCTAGATGCTGTAGGTAAGTGTAGACAGGGTGAACACTGGCGTGTCACATAAACCTGCCTGTTCTGCTGTCTTCCATCCCCTTCCTACTTCCAGAATGTTGCTGCTAAACCCCTCTTGCAGTTAGGTTAGATCCTAGTCCCTTGCTTATGTGTAGTATTATTTTGGAAAACATGTACTTGTTGTTGCCTTTCTTTCCTTTCTCTGCCCCTCCCTCCCTTCCTGGCTGTCTCCTTCCCTTCCTCCTTGCCTCTCTTTCCTTTATCCTCTATCCCCTCTGCCCTCTTTCTGTACTTCCTTCCTTTCTTCCATATATTCCATTTTTTTTGGTGTGTGTGGGGATAATGATTATTGAACTTGGGCCTCAAGCAAGCTAGATAAGACTCTGAGCTACGGCTGTAGCCCTCTTGATGTTCTAAGTTCTCGATCTCTAAATGTCAGTGCAGTGAGATCCTGTCAGGGAGTCTTTCTCATTTGAGGGAAAGGAAAACTCTCAGGCTCAGACAAGGGCGTTCTGGATCAAATAACCAAGATCATCTGCTAGAAGCTTGGCTTTCATTTGATTCTTGACCTGACTGTACACATCACAGTAGACATACACTCCTGCTTGAGGGTGTCTGAAAGAGAGTCAAGTCAAGCTAGCTCTCTGTGAGGTTGTAACTGTGGCCAGGAAATGATAACTACCACTTTTTGTCACTCCTCGTTTTAGAAACATCCTAGCTGAAGTTGCTAAGGTGACGCAGTAGGTAGGTAATGATCTTGCATGACAAGTCTGATGACCTGAGTTCCATCTTCAGGGGTCACGGGGTAGAAGGAGAGAACTAACTCCTACAAGTTGTCCTTTGATCTCCACACATGTTCTAGCATGTCCACATGCATGTACATGTATATGAATAAATACATGTAAAAAGTCCTATCTTCATGAATCATTTACAAAGTTCTAAAATGATTCTGAGGAGTTTGTGGGTTGGGCGCAGTGGCCATATGCTTGCCTAGCATGCACAAGGTCTCAGGTTCCAGCTCCCGAATAAGGGCAGAGAGGTGAAGTTAAAACCTGCTAGTCTTTGGCTAAAGAATAAGAAAACAGCAATCTTGGGAACCCTGTCTTCAGAAATGGCACAGAATGGAATGGACAATAATGAAAGGTAGATAATGGGTCCACAGTGATTTAATTCTTGGTGATATTGTTCATTTTATGCAAATACCAAAAGGAAAAAAACCTTGGCTATTTGAAAATAAAACAGGAACCCCCCCCCCACCAAATATTTAGTGTTTGATCAAACGAGAGCTTTCTCCCCCTCACACATCTGTCAAGAGAGTTAAAACAAGTATAGATGTTAAATAAAAGGCCCAGCTACCAAAGAGCAAAATTTAATGAAAGCCAGAACTGTTAAGTATGGGTTCCTGTTGAGAAAAATGTCAATCTCGTTCAGAGTTTTCCCACTGTTGCATTTTTAAGAAAAGTGTAGTAAAAATACAGAATACAAGGTAACTTCTTCCTCACTTCTAGTTTTTTCCTCCACACATCCCTTGGTGAGAAGCATCGTCTCTGGGGTCATGGACTCCTTCCAGCAGAGACCCTCATTTCCAGCACAGTCTTTCCCTAGCCAACCAGTAGGCTCAGGGGCCAGAGAGCATTTTCCCAGGCCTTAGGCAAAAGGTCTCTGAACAGCTTATGATCAAGTTTAGATCTGTCTCTTCCTGGGTGCAGACTCCCCAGCGGCAGGTCACGCAAGAGTCTACGGTGATAGGCAGGAGGCTGGCAGAAACAAAAGGTGATCATTCATCTCCAGGACATTGCTTCACATGCCATGCCCATGTTAACACCGGAGAAATTGAACAATGGGGCGAAGGGTTGATTCTGGGATTGTTCTTCACTATGGCTGATGAAGAGAGAATGAGAGAGACATAGAGATACTGGTTGTCCACTGAGAGCATCCACAAAGGAAGCCAGTTTTCCTGCCCTGAACTCTGGGGAGGCTCCAAAATCTTCAGCTTGTCCACTGCCAATGATAACCCCTAATAGGGAAGATTGGATGGAGGCAGAGGGGAGAACAAGCCAGAAGATGGTTATCAGTCAAAGCTAGTGGTGTATGGCACTCACTGAAGCATGCACCTGGGAGCGTCTGCAGAAGAGGTGGAAGTCAATTGCACCAAGAAAGAGAGTGGAGGTCTCCACAAAGCTGTGTGCCAGGGACTTCCACTCCCATCCAAAGGTTCAGGCCGCCTAGCATCTCTCAGTGACTCTTGTTCACTTTTCCTGTCTGGCTGTCCTTCACCTTGGTCATTGCATTCACGAGTGTAAAGGTTCTGGCCATTGTAATACAATGTCCTTCCTCTGTCTCAGCCAGGGAATAAGTTAGTCTCCTCGTCTTAGATGGGCTCAGGCATCTTAAGGTCGCCTGATATCCTTAGCAACTTA
Source organism: Myodes glareolus (assembly GCF_982192425.1). Lineage (NCBI taxonomy): Eukaryota > Metazoa > Chordata > Mammalia > Rodentia > Cricetidae > Myodes > Myodes glareolus. The sequence goes on from NC_142034.1 coordinate 67,269,732, forward strand.
GCTCATCTCCCTGTCTCTCAAAATAATTCAGGCTTTGCTGTCTTTCTTTCTTAAGATCTGATCACATGCTAGAACAATACTCTATTAACACAAACCCCCAGCTCTCTGCATTGACGTAACTCACAATTTCATATTTGGTCTCTTGAACCTAGGACAGGAAATGACACAGAAGGCTCTGTGACAGGCGCTTGGCTGGACTCGCATCATTCCCCATTGCCTTTCTTTTGCACTTAGCTTGGACAGCATTTCCCCAAATATCAGAGGCTCCACAGAGAGTCCTACTCCATCATGGGGCTTCAGTCTAGTTGTCAAGCAAAGGAAAGGCAAGAATCATGTGTGACACCTCCCTCGCTGCCAGCTCTTTGCAAAGCTCTGCTGGGTTCAGGAAACCAACTGCCCTTCGGCCACCACACTGCCCTTGAGCCTGAACCTAATAGAACACACCTTTTGGGGCTCAGATTGACTTTGTAAAGAGATGTACCATACTGGTACTCTGTGGCCCATGGAATAGTTCTTGAGCATTATAGGAAGCCTCTTCCAAGCAACAGGAAACTTCACAAGTCCTCTTCTGTCTACACACTGTCCAGCCCCCTTCCACGCCCTATCTGAGATGCCCTTCATGGCTGTTCTCTGGTGAACCAGCATTTAGGTAGTATTCTCTCTGGGGAAGGCCGTTTCCTTCTCCGGTAGTGTCTGTTTCCATCCGAGGCATGGGCCAAGGGATGGAAGGTGTGGAGAGCTCCCACACTGAGTTTGAAGGTCACATCTTCCTTTCCTTGCTTGTAAGGTGGAACCAATCATAAGTCTTCAATCTGGAAACTGAAGAGTGATGGGGAGGGGTAGGGGGCTGGATATAAGAAGAAGCAAAGGGGTCTAACAGAGCCTGCAAACCATGGATATTAGTAAGAAAATAACTGCACACACTAAGACACATTAACAACTGAATTAAAATTAAACAGTTTGATTTCTTCATTAATATCCCAGTGACTCCATTCTCAGAGACGTTAGACTTCATTGGACAGGGTTCCTCCCATTATTGCAGCATAGAGTTAGTTACCATCTTCACTTAGCAAATGGTAAAGGGTGAAAAAAAAATCCCCAAAGGAAAGGAATAGCCTAGTGGATTTTTTTTTGTTTTTGTTTTGCTTTTTTTGTTCTTCAGGGACACTGGCTGAATTGTCCTCCATATGGTCACGGTGGTTGGAGGTGGTGTTTCATTTTGCTGTTATTTTTGGCACTGAAGGGCTTGGGATGGGACTGGGGGAGCCTGAGCCTGCTCCCCAAGGGTTTACTGTCTGCTCCAGTTACAATCCTGTGGCTCCCAAGGGCATCCCTGAACTGTGACTCATGCAGGGAATGGATTGCATGGACTTGGCGAAGTCCTGGCTGACCACCCGGCCATTCTCTCCGCTGCCGCCTCCTCCACTGGCTCCTGCCCCACTGTTCCTGGGGAGGGTCGATGTCCGTATGGCTTCACTGATGGATTGCTGTGGGATCAAACAGAAACCCTTTTCAGGAGGACAGGGGGTTCTTCCCCGGGTCCTTGGCAATGACTGGCAAAGAAGAATGAGTCAAGATGGTATTGAAACTATCCCCCAACCTTCCTCCCCATGCCTGAGCTAAAAAAAAAAGGGGGGGGGGCGTGGACAGTTCTTGGTAATTCTTATTTCTTGTCTAGCACGCTAAGTCCTTTTCTGACCTAGGATGCTAACACTCTAGAAAATCCCAGGTTAGTAGCCCCAATCTGATGTGCCAGTCTATAAGCAGAGGTTGTCCATGCTAATGGTTAGCGTGCATTACACAGACAGTGGCTTTGGGCATGCATCCTTGCACTCTTTGGCACACGAACTTTTCAATCCCTTTGTACATATCACCTTCCCATTGCCTTCCTTGGGCCTAGGCTTGAATGTATCAGGACATAAGCAGTAAGTTACCGCATCCTGTGACTCCTGCAGGTGGGGCATTTCCCTGAAGCTCGGTGGGAGTGGAGCTTAGGATTTGCATTCTGACACCTAAGCTAGATTCTGTGATTGGGTTCCTATCTTTGGTATTTTTAGAACTTTTAAACCTTCATGTCTAGAACATAGGACTGTCTAGGCAGCTACAGTCTCCCTCCGTCCCTCTTTCTTCTCCGCATTCTTCCCTCCCTTATCCTCTTCTTCAGCTCCTTTCCTTCTCCTTCCTTCTCTTCTCCCCCATCCTCTTCCTCTTTCCCTGCCTTTGCCCCCTCCACCTTTATCTACTAAGAGCGACGCTATTGCCCAGAAAAAGCTTTCAAATATGATGGGAAAGTGGTAATGTGTTATTGCTGGGTTTGAATGATCTTCTGAAAAAGAAATTCCTAGCTCCACACGACAAGGGTACTTAGGAGACATTTGAATAAGATGATTCAGAAAATGTAGCCAGCAAGGGTCATGTGACAGAAAGAGTGAGACTGAATCTCTAAAAGCTTTCGCCTGTGTGTCAGCTGCTTCCTGTCAGCCCAGACAACTTACAGGTCCAGACGGACGATGCATCAACTCAATGTCGCCCACCTTGTGGATTCTAGCCCGCTGGAATTCTAGATCTGGGAAGGACTCAAGGGCCACCCCAGAGCTGTCCATTGGAACATTCGAATAGGTCAAGAGGAAGCGTTGTCCTGTTCAAATTCCTCTGGAGAAGGAGCTCTGTGCCATGAAGACTACCCTATCCCTTCCCACCCACTTCCGAGTTCATACAGTCTTAGGGCTGAGGTTTAGTTTTACGATAGGAATCAATGTGATGAGAAGAGTGGCCTGCGGGGTGGCAGAATTCCTTTGCCAAGACCAACCTTCCACATTCTTCAGAGCACGTTCTTTTCTGCTTAGCATTCTTCTTCCTAAAGTCTCTGCTCACCTCGGCCAACGACCAAGGTTTTCCCTTAATGTGTGTGCATCAAAGATTCTCTTATATGTAAGTTTTTTCACCTTAGAGAAAGCTCACATCCTGGGGGACCATGTCTTCACAGCCCCTGGCTATCCTGACTGGCCATTGTACAGATAGCTTTTTATAAGATATTTTTGAATTTACTTAAGAAAAAAATTACAGTCTTTTCAAAAATACCTGGGTGCTGTTGCTGTGACCCAGATCGCTCATTTTGTCTCTTGCAGCTAGATGGACATAAACAATCTGATGTACTTTTTTTTTCTGGGTACCAATGGACTTAACTGGGTGGCGAACCCCGAATGCTACAAAACTGACTTGCTAGACAAGATATGTCTCTTGTTGCAATGGTGACAGGATGGTTATGGGGTAACCAACCACTTTCTAATTTGATCTGAGTCCTGCTTTACAGAATTTAACCCATGTCTGCTACTGTAAATCCAGGCAGAACTTTATGGTTCTAGATCCAAGAGGGGGCTGTTATTGTTTTGCTAAATAGACATGTAAAACTACCTTTTCAATGATTGTGTTTATACCCATAGATTAGTGCTGTTCTTAACTTCATCCAGATAATTTTTTTTTTTTTGCAGTAGTTAGCAGTTAATGCAGAGACTCACTATTGGTCACAATGCTGAGACTAAGTGACTCGGAATGCCCAGCTGTACATGGTATGTCTATATAAATCTGTCCTCCTAAAGGGTCAGTGCACATCACAAATGAGGGAGGAGACCGAAGGCAAGAGCTGGAGGATGGGACGGAGTGTGGTGAGGTGCTGTCTTCTGGACACAACACAGCCACTGCACTAGTGCGCTCACCGCGGCGGGACAAGAATCTGTACCATATCAAGCCAACAAGATCAGGCAGCATCCCATCAAGCAGCACTGATTGGACTCAATATGTTCCCAAAATAAGAACAAAAACAAAACAAGGGGAGAGAACATGAAGGTAGGCAGGAGATGTGTTGGTTGGTGTCCAAAGGAGGGATGGGGTGAGTTGGAGGTGGGTATGATCAAGACATATTGTATTCATGTATAAAATTGTCAAAGAATAAATAAGAGATAGTCTAAAAAATAAAATCTATGATTCAGACAGACTTCCCCCCCATATGATGTTCTGCCTACGCTGGTTCTGTCTCTTCCTCAAACCCCGGACTTGGTTTATTTACATCCGCCCCTGGCATTCCTCCACTGAAGAGGAAGTGTGATTTGGATTGCATTCTTTTGAGTCAAAGGCCAAATAAATACAACCACGATGCTACACAGGGGAAATCTGAGCTGAGAACAGGAAGAATTAATGATTACTGGTTCTTACCGAAAAAAGGTTGAAAAGAGAATATTTTAATTGTGTCAGCAGAAAAACATATAAAACTTTATAGAGTGTAGATTGGAATCTAGCCTTCAAGATTTTGGCTTACTATGTTCCTTAAAAAATTCTCTCTCTCTCTCTCTCTCTCTCTCTCTCTGTGTGTGTGTGTGTGTGTGTGTGTGTGTGTGTGTGTGTGTGTGCATATGCACGGGCACACAAGCGACCGTAAAGGTCACAGGCAGCCACCTGTCATTCTGTAGGAGTTGTCCACCTTGTTTTTCCAAGACAAGGTTTCTCCCTAGAACATGAAGTTTGATGACTCAGTCAGGCTGGGTGACCAGTAAGCCAGAGGAATCGCTTATCTCTGCTTCCTCGGCTCTGAGATTAAAAGTATGTGCCATCCCAACCAACTTTCTTACATGTGTGCTGGGAATTGAATTTAGCTCTCATGCCTATACAACAGGCACTTATCAGTGGGGCTAACTCTCTAGCCCCACCGACCGTGTTCTTTTAACTTAAAAAACTGTAACAAGAAAACAAGTTAAAGCTCTCATAGTTTATCCTGAGTTGTCTTCCTCAAAAGTCTCAGACATTTCTGTAATATCTCACTAAAAAGTTGGCAAATCATGAATCTATGAAGAACAAGGTTAATGATGCATTCAATACCAGAGTCTACCAATATTGGAGACAAATTTGGCATGTAACTTAAATAAAATAAGACCTCCCAATATTAAAACACCAGAGCCATTTTCTCAGGAGGCCAAGGGCTGCCCAGAGCATACAGCCTGCCACAGGTGGGCACCGACAGCTTACAGGCTCCCTTTCGGATGCATTCATGGAATCTTGGAGAAGAGGGAACAAGAGCCAGAACGCTGGGATGGAAAGCAAGTTAGTAGACCTCTAGTCCTCAGACTGCAGTGTTCTTTGGGTGAGGGGCTTAGGGGAAAATCACTGATGTCTGAACTCTACACCACCAATGCTGAGTCATTAGGTATGGCCTGGGTACCTCACTCCCTGAGATTCCCAGGTGGGTCTAAACCGGAAATCAAGTTGAATTATCCACTGTCCTGATTGTTTTAAAGAAAGCCCGGCCAATGTACATGATTGACTTGTTTAAGACGACAGTCATCTGAGACAGTGACAAAGTAGATGACCGACTCAATATGGTTCTTACACCCCCCCCAAAGCTAAAGAACAATCATTAATAGCATGCCTGCCCTTGCCTTTGAGAGGATGGCTCTCCGCTGTCCCTCCCTACTCTATCAGTTCTTCTTAAGCACATCCTTAGAAGCTGTTGTTCTGAAACTGAGGCTCAGGGAGAGAAGAGTGAATGACAAGGCTAGCTACAATGTTTCTCAGTGTGGTTCTGCAATGGTGAGTGCATTCTACTTTCCAGCCCCTTGGTTTGCTAGGAGAACTCTGCCCAGCCTCTGGATGCCAGAGACTCTCCTAATGAAAGCGCGGTTCTCGTTACAGACTCCATTGAGCATGTGTGAAAAGAAGTGGTTGAGCACCAACCCTAGCAGATGCTTCCTCTGTGTTCAGCCTCTCAGCTGCTCACGAATTCTAGGCAAGTGTACAGACCCTAGATTGCTCTGATTTAAGCATCCCATGGGTTGGCACAACCACATGCAATTTTAAAAGGTCAGCTGCTCTCCTGGCCATCGGGGAGGCTGGGGATTAATTTCCCTTGAGAGCAAAGTTGGAAGTGATAAAGATCTTGACTTTACTTAGTGTCAGCCAAGCACAAAGATTCTACTCTGTTCTCCCTGGCAGAGGAGAAGTTCTGAGGCTCTAAGGCGCTATTCAGTTCAAAATGTGCCCTAGGTGAGTCTTTGTTTATGAAGGTTTAAGTTAACATTGGGATGTTATGGGCTACCTGAAGTCATTGTCTCCAGCACCTCCATCGCTAATTCAGTATTTCTCAGTCCAAGTCTTACCAGTTTCCAGACATTTCTAGGCAAGAGTTTTAGTGTCTGGGTCTCTGACCCTGGTCATCCTTTGCTGACAACTCTCTGGCCCTGGCTAATTCAGTCCTTGCCTCAACCTGGTTAAATAGATGATACTTTTCCAGAGATGCTATGTGATCTCCCTGCTCTCGGTCCTCTCATTAAGGGAAGGTCCTGGGCATTTCATCACCAGCACTCTCTAGCAGGTCAGTGTTCACCAACTATCTTCCTTCCCCGCAGAACCCCAAGATCTGTGTCTGTGTGGTTCCTGTTCCGTCTGCTGTGCATTGTCCTCCCTCTTCCCCTGTGACATAACACATCAAAGGGCAAAGAGTGTCAAGAAGACTCAGTTGAGATCCCATGCTGAAGGTTGCCTAAGTGACACAGTCAGAGCAGGAAGATGCATTTGGGTTGTCTCTGTGGCCAGCACTATGACCGGCACTTGAAGGACACAAGGAAAGAGTGCAAAACATAAATCAATAGCTGGAAGAAGGGAAAGCGAGACGTTTAGAAACATCTTGGCTAACACCAAGGGCCTGGGCTTTATGGAGGCTTTGCTCACTCATTCCTGTCATTCTAGCTTCTGGCTTGTGTGACCTTGTGGGAACAAGCTCCCACATTTCCCCTAGCCTCACTTTTTATTATCCTGCAGATTCTCTGGAATATATTGCTTAACTCATAAAAGCGAGGAGCTAATCCCTTGATATGAACGCTCCCAGCCTTCCCTTCCCCTCTTTAACCCCTCCCTGCCCTTTCTCCCTCTGTGCTCACTTTCTCTCTTCTTCCTCGTCCCTTACATGATGACTAGAGAAGGTCTCTTTGAACTTCTGAGTCCTGGGAGGGGAGCCTGAGCTGATTTAGGGGTTGCTGGCTTTAAGAGTGGGCAAACAGCGCGACCAAGGGAAGACACAAGATGGAAGGTATTCTCAAAGGCCCTGTCCCTCCCATCTGCATCCCGCTGTAGGGCTGTGGGTTATACTTCTGAACAGAGCTAATTGCTTTTGGGAAAAGCAAAGCAGCTCATTCTGAAGCCCGAGGAGTGGCTGGAGTGCCTTCCACTTATCTCTTCTAGATAAGAGAGGAACTGATGGAGCTTCGGAAATGAAGGGCCCACTAGATTAATAAAGAAAATAGCTCCCTTGAAGTGGGAAGATGGAAAGTTCTATTAGGAGTCCTGGTGTTTCATGCAGAAGTCATGACAATGGACGGAACTGATTAAAGGGCATTGGGGTGTAGAGTCTGGGTTAACGCTTCTGGGGGACCCCGACCGCTTCTGAGGAATTCAACAACTACACTGTGTAGGGAGGTGTGAGAATGCCTCTAAGACTTGGTACTGTGACTCCAGGGCCTCAGCAGAGGACTCTTGCCTGTGACTGCAGTGTGCCTTCAGTGGGGCTGGCCGACAGGGGCTCAGTTTGAATTCCAGCCTCTAGTAAGTTACCTGCATAGTGGAAATCACCAGAAACCTAGAGGGAAGCTGGACATTCAGGTGGTTTCCTGCTTGGTGGATGCCAAACCACATCATGGTTGCTGAACACCCAAAGACGGGACCAAACTCACCTTGGGGGGCACATACCTTAGGGGTGTGTTGCATTGCTTAACCTATGAGCAACTCTCTTTCTCATGCCTCTTCCCTTATTTCAAGAGACTTTTCTCTCCTGGACACAGTTCTATATTAACTTTACTAAACATATTTACCCTATAGCCATAGTCCATTCTTTAAGGACTTATGGCTTTCTTGGCTCAAAAGAATCTAGTACATGTCATTAATAAAATTATATGTTAATAAATAAATATTAATAAAAGAAGTCTTGAAGGAAGCTGTAGCTGCTTTAATAATGGCTGTTTTCATGCTAGTGATCACTGCTCTTATCTTTTTATTGAGAGCTTACTGGGATGTAGGCCTCCTGCCAATCCTTTAATCCATTATTTCATATCTTTACTACAAATTTATGAAGTATATCCTGTATCTCTGTCCCCATTTTTACAATAAAAATCAGGATCAGAGGGTAATTAAAACTTGGCCAAGCTGACAGAGTTAAGAAACAGAACAGATGGACTCATGCCAGGCTCTCAGCTCACAGATCTCCACGGGACACCGTGTCCTGGGGCACCATGAGAAAGAACGTTTGAGAACCGGCCAGTACAGACTCTGGGCCTCTGGTTCATGGGGAAGGGTTGGAGGATTGCAAAGAACATAGCTGGTCTAGCTCCTGGCCTGGGTCCCTCTTTGCTGCTTGAACAGTTGTTTCGTCTCTTTGAATGCTAGGAGGAATAGTCTGTAGGTTTGTGTTCTGGATGCAATTGGCAAAGAAAGCTTTGTTTAGGACTCAGGGGTCCTTGCCACATCCCGTAAAAGTCATGGAGGGTTTAAGATCCAAAATCGGTAACTGTGCTTTGATCTGCCTTTTCCAACAGGATGTCAAGGGAAAAACGAGGTGAGCTTAGGTCCTCCAGATAAATGCTGTCACACTTGCAGACTTCCACTGTTCCTGGTCCCACACTCTGGCTTTTAAAATGAGCCTCATGAGATAGAAGACAAGGGGAAGGATCAGTTTGCATAGAACACTCAGGGCCTGGGACGTAGCGGGAGGAGGGAAGCAGATTGATAGCGGGAGGCAGCTGGGACTGTGATGTGGGAATGCTGAATGCCAAGGCAGAAGGTCTCGATACTAGGATGTGAAGCCCCCTTTATTCTGCCTTCGTTCCTCTCCTACAGAACTGAACACCGAGTTTTCAAGCAAGGGCTGGCTAGAGGTGTCCTCCCCTGGACTGGCCTAGGATGAATAGAAGGATCATGGCTGAGGTGGGGAGAGGCTGGGCAGGACCTTGGCTAGCGTTCAGTGATGTATGTGTGCTACTCAGGAGGAACTGAATATTGACGAAGGGGGCCTTTAGGGCACATTACAGGAGAACAAACCTCAGGAATAAATCTTATTCATCTAGTCAAGCCAAAGAGAGAGCCCAGGCCAAGATACCTGCTGGTGTGAAGCCCACAGTGAACACATTTCTCTTCCCTTCTTAGTCTAAAGAATGCTTGTTCTTAATTCCTGCTGTTTTCCACCAGCTTCTTCCAATTCTCCTTCCTTTAAGTTCCTGTAGACCTGCCTGAAGCACAATCTTTCCTTTCTTTATATGTGTGTGTGTGTATGTGTGTGTGTGTGGTGTACATACCTGTGTGTGTATGTGTGTGATGTACATACCTGCGTGTGTATGTGTATGTGCATGTGTGTTTGGTGTATGGACCTGTGTGTGTGTGTGTTGGAGGTTAACACTGGAGGTCTTCCTCAATTTCCCCTTTGCCTTATTTACTGATTGATTAACTAATTTATTTATATACAGGCTCTCTCACCGAACCTAGACCTTGCGGATCTCGGTAGGCTGTCTGACCAATAAGGTTCAGGAGTGCCTCCGTTTTTCCCTTCCTTTCTCTGGTGGTGGGGTCACAGGTGTGCCTATGGTACATAGGTGTACCCTGTTTTTCCGTGGGTGCTGAGACTCTGAACTTAACTTCTCATATTTGTGTGACAGGCACTTTACCGCATGAGTCATTCCCTGAGCACTTTTTTTTTTTGGTATCCATTTCTTGTTGAAACTCAAAGGTTTGAAGGTCACAGTTGACACCTGAGTTCTCTGCTTCCTTGTGGGACTGTTCACATGACTGACTTCCGTACATGTTTCCTCACTAGGGCTAATGATGCAGCTGAGGAACGGTGTGACAACTCCCGGCCACCCTGGGATGCTTTCCTCTCCATCTTTGCTAAGAGCCACTTGCCCCTTCTCACACAGCACCGGTGATGGTGAGCTCCCTATTCACTAGGGTGATCCATGTGCTCCTCTGTTAGAAAAATGGGTTTTGCATTTTGTATTTACATTTACTCTCAGTTGGCTGCAATCATTGCTTTCGCTGTGTTCTTTGGGACTCCATAAGATGAGCCTGCTTTTCTTCCTCCCCACAAAGTTTTCATGTTTTTCACTGGTAGCTCTTCAATCCCCTCTAACTCTTCCCTGCCTCTGCTGCCATCAGCTGGGTTCGGTGTGGTTTGGATTATTGAGCTAATCTGTTTAGCTTTCTCTGTGGATGATTTTTTCTGCAATCTAGCCCATAATACAGAAGCTAAAATTGGACCCACTCACCAAGTATGGCAAAGTCAGCATGGAGAACTGGGTAGACATGCCTTCCCTTATCTGGGGAGCTGTTCTATTGGCCATAACTTCGCTGACGGAACCCTGACCTCTAACCTCACCAACTTATCTGACCTGTCTCTGGGAAGATGCACTTGCTATTTTGGGCGCAGTATTTGCCAGATTCACCCCATCTCTTCCCTTACTTCTGGCTCCCCAGTTCCTTCCTGCTGCTGCTCTGCTCCCTGAATGACCTCAACCTATTCGCTCCTATTCCTCTGAGCAAAAATCCTCTCAGGAAACCCAGCTGCACCACTTGGGACAGGGTAGGAAAAAAGACCCAGGAAGACGATGCCACCTTCATCCGTTTGGACTCGCTGCGGGATTTGTAGCAGAACTCGATTAAGGCAACCAGCATGGCCAGTCCCAGCCCTCCAATCAGGATGTAGAATACACCTGCCACATTGCTGAGGCTCAGAGCACTTGTCTTGTCCTAGAGGAGGAGGTGGGAAAGGAGGGGAGGGGAAAAAGGAAAGTGAGTCAAGAGGCTGGAGACCATTGAGGCAGCAGCAAATTAACACACATACACTCGACCCCACCCCTCCTCAGCATTCACGATTGGAAATTGCTTGTGTTCATTGGCGGAGTTCACAACATTCCCCAGGGGCGAAGGGAATGTGTGTGTGTTTGTGTGTTTAGAAAACCATCTGTGGCTGTGTTGACCTTCTAATTATATCACCTCCCTCCTCATTGTCTTTTCTGGGACAAAAAATTCAGGCCCGATTTGGGAAGATCTGAACCCTTGAGCTTAGCCAACCCTTTCAGGAAACCCTTCCCTTTAGCTCCATGTCTACTTCATCCCTGTTGCTTGGCAACACGTCAGTCTCCCTCACTGTACATGTCTCTGAGTGTTTTGCTGGGAGTTGGTATTAAAGTGAACTTTCCCCTAGATGTGCATTTGATTTCAATTTAATAAGACAGCTCTCAAACACATAATAAAGGCAGAGGGACGCATACCTTTAATTGACTGCTCTCAGTTCCAATTTAAGGGGAAACCTGGCAGGAGGGGGGCTTAGATAGGCAGAAAGGCACTGAGCTAGGGAACGGCTCTATTATACCCTAATAATTTTGCTTAATCGGTGTCATTTCTTGTTTCTATTGGAGGTGCTTGCTAAAATTGCTGTGGGCAGACCTGGATGACTGAATTTAGAAATCTCAGTTGCCTGTAGTAAAAGGTACTCTGTTGGCTTCAGAGATGCCAAGTCCCATAGGAGGGTACTGAATTCCTGGAAGCCTGGGGCAAAGTACTGACGTCCGGCAGGAAGGAGCAGAACCCGGTTTGTGGAGCCTGTGGATCCCACTGGTGTGGGAGACTGTCCCTGAGTCCTGTCACATCCTGTGTGCTTCAAGAATGCAGGAGTGAAGGAGACCACTTGCAGGCAGGGAGAGCATCGACCCAAACTACTGTCCACAGTGGAATGCGGTGACTCTCACTCCATTCTCGACACAGGCAAAGAACACCTTTACGTCTCGGAAGAATGATCCTTCCCAGTTCTTTCAGTGACTCTTGACAACCTTCCTTTATATTGTTAGCTCTCGCCAGAGTGTTCCATTAAATCCAAATGAAACGCATGCATCAGCTTGTACAGGTACAAGGCATTGGTGGCAGATTGGGGGGGTAGCACAGGTTGGGACGCGTGGCTTTTGTATTTCTCCGTGTGTTCCTTTTCAGGTGGAGATCCAGAGGAGCCCTATCAGGGGTGGGCTGCATGGTCGGTCCTAGGAGCTGCTCTGACATCCACCTAGGAGAATGTGGGCATGTGGGAAGGGGTTTCTTATCTCCCGAGTCAGAAGCCTTTGCCCCGTTTCTACCAGATGCAGTGTCCAGGGTACTTGGTGGATGAACTTGGGAGCTGCAGATGGCAGGTAGCACCTTGCCTCCCTGCTCTGGAAACAGCCCCAGCCAGCAGAGCCATGGGATTATCTACAGCAACCCCTCGGTGGCTTCTCGTGTGGCTACAACAGACAGTTTTTGAATATGTGTTACTTTGGGCAATGCTTAGCCTGGCTCTCTAGGCAGCAGAGATGATTATTATTCAAGGCAGTAAACTTTTTTCTGTCTGGGATTGTGGTCTGAGAAGAGAAATGTGAAAAGTGGGTTCAGCACTTGGTTCAGGGACGGGTGGGATGTGTAAATCCCCTCTTTGTGTGATTTTTAGAACACCCAGTCTATGGTCCTGCGTGTTTTCAGAAGGTATGTAATTCTTAGGAGTCCTTTACAGAAACTCCTATGAAACTCTCCTGTCTGGATGGGAGCAGGAGTTGGTAGGGTAGGGAGACACCCTAAGGCATCAGCAGCTCACACTGTAGCAAGAACTAGATAAGGGTGATGCTCGGAGGGAGGGATGGGGAAGAGCTGGGAGAGAAGGCTGGAGGCTGCCTGCTTCCCAAGCTCCTAAGTCTTTCGATAGCTAACGCACACCTTACTCTGTCCATTGCTAAAGGTAGTGTCTTCTGACATTTCTTCATAGTGCCCCCAAGCTTGATTCAGTTAGAGAGGTCTTCAGAGATATAGGGATGGTGGGCACCAGTTTTTGTTTCTATCTTCACATTGCTCTGTGATTGTGTCTGCCTCCCTGGCCATCCATTTATAATATATCTATGAGACAGGTAGAATTAGGAGTCGTGTGGAAGTGAGGGAAGAACCGTGTTCTGTACAACTGTAGAAAGAAGAGGGTCCAGTGACTGGGCATTGGACTGTGTCTGTAGTGGAGACGTTTTATCACTACTCTGTCTTCTTTCTTTTTCTGGTGCTGGGGATTGAACCTGAGTCTAGCGCATGCTAGGCAAGTGCTCTACCACCAAGCTACAGCCTCATCCTCTGTATTTGTTTGCTTGAGACAGGATTTCAGTATACAGACTAGGTTGGCCTTGAACTCACTGAGTAGTCTAGTCCAGCCTCCACCTCCTGATCATCCTGACTCAGTTTCCAAAGTTTTGGAATTTTTGGTGTGCATCACCACAGTCAGCTCATCTACCTAGGAAGACCTCTGGCCCAGAGAAATGGCTGCATGTGTAAAGACAGCAGGATGGTTTGGGAGCTGTATCTCTTTTGGCAGATCAGTTCCATAGACTCTGGCTATGCTGGCACCTTTCTGCAATAGCAGAGGTCAGGGAAAACTTCTGGAATCAAGGGGGAACTTGATCCTCACTGTTTCTGATACCAGACATGACAGAATGGTCTAAATTTGGCATATTTTAGTGCAGTATGTGATGAGGAGCTAAAGTTGGTGTGGTTTTAGTGTAGGCAAGTTTACATTTAGACAAGGTTTGTGAATCCTGTATGTGTGCCATTAGCTTTGTGTATGTGTGTAGGTGTGTAGGTATTTTTTTTTTTTGGTAGTGCAGAAGGTTGAACCCAGGACCTCAGGTATGTTAGGCAGATGCTCTACCGCTGAGTTATAACCCTACCTCATGATTATTAGCTTTTGGGAGAACATCAGATTTAGATCTTTCTCAGAAGTCTTGAGGTCTTCGGCCTATTGCCATCACTGACCTTTGACATCCATTGTGGGGATATTACGGGCTATCCTGGGGCAGTGACAAAACTTCTTTTATTTAAAGACTGGAGCTGTGACCCCTCTCTGATCCATTGTGCCATAAAAGGGCTTTTGAGTAAATAGCAATTGTTTCAATACATGGAAAACTGCAGGGTTCCAGCTCTGATGGGGGAAGAAGGAGAGGGGGCTGGGGTCTTCCAAGGGTTCCCTGAAACACCCCTATCTCTTTCCATTCCCAGCAGATGCACTTCCCCAGAGCTAGGCAGCTTGCTGGTAGGAGGGAAGAGTGACAACTGTCTCCTGCCAGGAACAGACAGTGACAGTGCTGGAGAGTGATGGGCGAGAAGGACAAACAGGGGAACCTAAAGCTCGGAGCTCGCATCTTGCAGAATTGTTGGGCTGGTTGGTTGCTATGGTGATGACCCCGGCTCCACAATCTGTTCTCCTGGACCTGTTGTCTTCAAATCGTTGCCTGGAGAATCCCCACCACCCTCTATATCTCCTTGTTCTTCCCCCCGGGTTGAGGAGCTGTCCCGGATTTCTTGTTTTTTTTTTTTAGCCAACATCCCTTCTAAGAATGTTTAAGACCTTCCAAGATCTGGTCTTCATGAGGAAGATTGAGCACAGGCTTGAGGTTTCTTCTTTTTTTTTTTTTCTGGCCTAAGTGGAAAGTTCTAGAAGATGCCAACGCCTTTGGCCTTGAGGGCAGAGGCCTCCACTGAGACTAGTGCTGCCAATCACCTGAGACCTGCTAGGTCTGGACCACATGCCAATTTCTCCAAAGGTCTTCATTTCTTCTCTTCTATTAGAATCCCACAGCTTCCAGTGGATATTCTGGACCATTCCCAAGCCTTCCACATGCTGACTCTGTAACCAGCTTTCCTGTACAGTAGGTTTTGTTTTTTTTTTTTTTTTCCTGTTGGGCTCTTCCTAGAACTTACATATCCGGACTAAGAAAAGATCTGAGTAATGACAGTTTCCTGGGAGAGGCAGGTGATGGCTGGGTAAGCTCACTTGCCAGCTGAGATCCGAAGGGAAAGCTGATGGGAAGGGCGTGGGCTCAGCTAATCAGCTCTGTGCAGGCACACAGGCCTGTTTGAAGGTGGCTCGAACTACCTTGGTGGCGATGAAAGCCTCCACCATGGGCGCGTTTTTGGACGAAGCAGGCAGGAACATGTGTGGGGTCCAAGGACTGCGACCTTGGACATTCATCCCAATCCCAAGAGAGCTGAAGTATCCCAGAAGTTCCTCAAAGACCCGCGATCACAGCCTTTAAAAAGTTGTCCCCAGAGCCTTGTCCCTTTAGGGGATGCAGAAACGGAAGTCATGTCAATCTGGCAGTGTTTGCTGCTCCATTTCCAAAGTAGGCTGGTTCCCTAGGCTGCAGCTTTTCCCCCAAGAGCCGTACAGGATGAGAACTGGCCCACTGTACTAATAATTGGCAAGACAGACGCTGTGCAAGTGATGGCTGTGGGGGCGGCTCTTCTCAGCAGCCTGCGCTCAGGGACCAGCTGCTGCACCACGTGCAAGGGATGCAAGGGACGGCCTGGATTCAAACACAGCAGCAGCTGAGAATGCAAGAAGACTGTGTGGGCTGTGGAGGGGAGTTCAAGCTCTGGCTGAAGCTAAGGCCTCTTCCAAAATGAGAGGATTTTTTTTTCCCCCAGAAATGAAAGCCCCAGTCTCTGTCAGTCTAGGGAGCCCTGGGCAGGAACTGGATGTCTGACGGGATTTGAAAATAACAGCAGCAATGGAGATTCTGACCGGGAGCTTCCCAAGAACAGCAATGTGAGAGTCAGGAGTGCGACTTGGGGACCTGGGGAGGAACACAGTCTCCGAAGTGGGCAACTGCCCTTCAGGCTGTGCCGTCTTGAAGCAGGTTCACCTGGAAGTCATCTGTCCTTTCTAGGCTGTTGTCTGCTCTGCCTAACACACATGAGGCACCCTGACCCTGAGTGAGAGTCCTTTGGGGCTGGAAGCCTCTGAGGCGTGGAGGAGACTAAACGATTTTTGCATCTCTGGAGGGGTCTCTCCTTCCCTACTCATACCCCTCCAATATTGTTCTCCTGCACCCTTTCAGACTAGAGTGTGGGGTGGGAAAAAGAGGGAGGGACAGAGCTTCA